>NC_039359.1:42517878-42829405 GCF_003573695.1 Papaver somniferum
AAACGAAGTTGACTCTAGTATTTAATCAAGCGACTCTAGATGAGTTTTCATACTAAAATATGACAACCAAACCTGACATAACAATGCCTGGTGAGTTCAACCGAGCTATGCTCTAACAATCTCCCCCTTTGTCAATTTTAGTAACAAAACTCTTATTACATATGGAGCTAAACGACTTACAAAATAACTCATTATTCATATGCTCGATTCTAAGTTTCAATAGCATAATAACCTGCATATATTCAATCAATAAACGTCATTGTTGACATTTGAATAACAAAATCTTTTACTCCCCCTAAAGGTAAGCTAGGTAAATATTCAATCTGAGCATCTTTGTTATTCCCCTTTTGTAGTAAGAATTACTATACAACAATATGATATGTTACTCCCCCTTAGTCAATGCTTTAATCTTTCGTTAGATATAACGTTTAAGCATAATTGTCCTTTCCTATTGATTAAAAATCACTTGTTTACTCCATATATTTCTCCCCCTTTTTGTCACAAAATGACAAAGATTTGATCAAATAAAGGACAAACCGAAAGGATCTTACAAATACAAAGGACTTGTAAACAACCTATAAGAGTTAAGGACGAAGGTTTCACATACCACTTTATATAACCAATATTAAAACCGAAACTACAAAGTAATTTAGTTTCAATATGTTATAAAGGAAGCAATTGCATGAAGAAATTTTCCCTAATAGTCTAACAAATCGACTAATAAACTTAATCCCTTGATAGACCGATTGCATATGCACAATTGCTTATTTCGACAAGACCAAAATAAAGATCAGAATTAACTTTATTTCTCTTATCATGCTCTAATTATTCAGAAAATAACTTAGATCTTTCCCTTTAGACAAGACAGGTTAGTTAGCTAGTTTTTTTTTTCTTGTCAAGGAATTCGATTAGACTTGAATAACTGAACCCTCCAATTTGATAACTTTAACTAAGATCAGAATTAACTTAGTTTCTCTTATCTGGAATCAATTGGACTAAACAAATGATCTCTTATTTTGTTAAGCCTTAAAGAAGACATACAAACCAAAATAAATTGACTTGCACAATTATTATCTTAACCGGAAGCAATTGAAACAAACATAAACATTACAGCACCGCGATTGCACCGAATTTCGTTAAGCAAAAACACTTGATACCCAACAATAAAGAAGATACCAAACAATAAGTCAAATAAATTGACACGGTTTTTCTTAACCGAAAACAATTGCATCTCACACACATCCATACACAATATAACGGAACATATCAATTGTATCGAAATTTTGTTTAGCAAAAGAAAAATATAGGCAATATAAACAGGAAAACGATTAACTAACAAATTCATTACCTCAATTTCCGCAGCCACTCTTCCCAGAAAGATATATCATTAAGCGCAAGTTCAAATAAGAACTCTCCCCCAGTGTGTTTTCATCCTCTCGCAAGAACAAAAGAACAACAACTAAAGCAACCTTTACCAGAGAAAGGTTGAACCGGTTTTAACTAATGCGTGCTAATAGTAAAAGTTGAAAACCCGAAACACATATGTTATGCTAAACACAACTCATGTAAACACAAATTGATTCAACATATTGTGACTTTTCACATATGAGTTTCAATAGGAACACCTTATGAACCTTTGATAAAGCCTACCAACATGGGCTAGAACTTAATCTCGCTAAATCAAAAAGCCACACAAATCATAAGGGTTACATTCATATGAGATCGAATATTAAGGTTAATAAAAACCAAAATCATACATCTCATAAACCAAATACACATAGAAAAAATATAAACATTCATCCACAAGCTATGTAATCGGAAACTATCACGCAGAAATTATAAAATAATAATTGTATTCATAAATAGTGATGGTTTTATTCAAAAATAGACCTTATACAAAGATATCGAAATAAATCAATACATTGATGTCTATTTTTGTCTAATCGCGTGTCTGGTGGACAACACTTTCGAATTATGGATTCAAATTCTTCCGAGAACTTTTCTTTCCAATAGAAAGTTTGTTCATCTCAAACAGTTGTGATTGAAGATCAGCAAGTACTTCTTTTGAATACTTTATCATTAGTTCATGATACCTGATACAACTTCTAACAGTAAGAATTTGTTTTCTCAAAGAATCTTGAAGATTATCAGGTTGTAGAGCATCTTGAGTTTCAGTGATGATAGATGGACATAGTTCCCAATCATCAAGAGATCTTTCACCGATTTCTCCATTGATGTCAAGATAGTCTTCTTCCGGACAAGAAGGAATATATAATATAAGATAGGAGAAAATCAAGGAGCGATATATTTTGGTTTATGGAAACTGAATATATTTATCCCAAAAACAGTTTGAAAAGACGAGGGTACCCAAATATACCTCAGTCTAAAACTTTTCCACCTATAAGTCCTTTCTCCGAAAGTGTTTGTCTATAGACCAGGTCGAGACAATACAACTAATCGGTTCACACTTCGTGTGATTGTCTATGGATACGAGATCGAGACAATAAGACAACAAGATAACTTGCGTGATTGACTATGGATACAAGATTGAGACAATACAACAACTAAGTATGTTTACTTGATAAATGGTTCGGACTTAACCAAATATAATAAGATTACTATCAAGTAAATAGGAATTAATGTTTGTGTAATTTACTTTAAATTATAATAGTAACAATTATAATTGCGGAAAATAAAAGTAAATGACATAGCAAGATTTTGTTAACGAGGAAACCGCAAATGCAGAAAAACCCCGGGACCTTGTCCAAAATTGAATACTCTCAGGATTAAGCCGCTATAAAAAATCAAACCAACTTCGTATAGTTGAGACCAAGCAACTAAACCTATAGTTCACCTAGTTCTGTCTGTATTCCCACGCCGCCGACTTGTAATAAGTCACGTACTTGGAACAATTCCTTTGGTTCGTATTCGAAACAGTAAAGGAACAACAAATCTGTTCGGTAACAACTCTTTTCAACCAAGTGATATGAGTTCGATAAAAACCTCTTCCGTTTATCCCAATAAACTCCTTTGTCGGGTCCTTATATCTATCTAATAACAACCACCAAAGTAATTGTCAAGATTTTGCAATCAATAGTTTTAATCATAAAGAATTGTATTGATGTCGATCAACTCAACTAATCAATCCAATCTACCACAAGGATAAACCGATTATAGTTGGATCCTCTTTTCCCGAAACAAGGATTGTGCACACCAAAGATTATGAACCCAAATCAGAAATCTTCTTCGTCTTCAAATCTTCTTAGATCTTCAATAAACACCTGCACACAATCAACTTGAATCTCTTGACGCACAGAACAGAGTCTGTTAACAATGGATTATTATAAGACGTCTTTAGATCTACAAACAGTCTAAAGATCCCCGTCGAAACTTCGATCTAGTTTGAGTGAATCTTATATCAGAAGAGATTCTCAAGCATAAACAAACTAGGTGCAATCAAATTTCAACAACCGTTAGTCAATCAAATTAATCGAAAACTAATAATAAACCGTAATTATCTAATTTCCCACCGACGGCACTAATAGAGCTTCTCAATCCCAAAGTAGTCTTTAAACTGAGCGGACGTAAGAGATTTCGCCTAATTAGGTTACTTTCCTCTCCGAATAGGCGGCTCCACCAGTAACAACACAACTAAGTAGTTTTGCTGGCTCTGAGGATTAGTTTGCTCGAAATGCAAACTTTGATATTTATAGACCAAGGAATTCTGGGCACCAAGGAATTTCCAAAACCGAAAATATTCTCAAGATATGTAATATATTTCCAAATTCGGTTTCCATAATTCCTGGAAATGCTTTGTCCAAATATTGACCGAAGTCTCTTAGAAAATCTCCAACTAGTAAATGCACATTACTAATTTTTATTTTCCAAATATAAAATTAAAAAACTTAATTAAAAGATTCTCAATTTATTTTCGATCCGGGATTCTCCTTTAGATAGTAAGGAATATCTTTGAACAATAAAAGATAAGTGTTACTGCACATGTTAAAAGTATGTCGACATCTTTACTTTGTAAGTCCTCTTTCATACTTACACTCTTGGAATCGATTTGCCACACTTCCAAACAAGTTTATAATTGGTTCATCTGATTTCCAAGAACTATGTGATTGATCAAGAACTCTCAATCACCAAACATGGGTTTCACGGTTCTACCAAAATAAGTTTCGGTTCTACCTCCATGTGGGTACTGGAATTAGTCATGCTAGTTACCAAAACTTGGTTGACTAGGTACTAGGATCGGTTCCCACATATATATGGTATCTAACTTGTATTTGTTGCACATGTCTATAGGATCGGTTCCCAATATCTAAAAATGTGTTGCACATGTTCATATGATCGATTGCCAATATCTAAAAACTTGATGCACCTCTTACAAGGATCGATTCCCATTTTGTGATCGGTTGCACCTCTTACTAGGATCGGTTCCCCTTTGCATAGAGTTGGTCATACCAATTACAATAAATCGATCATACCATTTCAGGTAATTACTTAAGATCGGTTTCACCAATAAAAGTCATACCAATACAGAAGTCAGGCCTTGTGAATAGTTTTACCAAGAACATAAGAAAGTCATGAGCAGTTATAGTAATCACACGTATTGGTAGTTCAATAGATTTGCAATGAATAATAATACCAAAAATCCTAGCGATTTCCATTTCGATTCATAAAACAAGTTCATGAATTTACTTCCTTTAAGCGAATGTAAAACATGTTTCCTATGATGAGATCTTCACCTCATGCCCATACGTAATCACAATAGCATTCAAACGATTATGTCGATGTCTTATATACGAAGTTCAAAAGATAAGCATTATACTTCGTATTGTATTCCTTAATACTATGTCTAACTAGAGTATAATCATTCATAGCTTCACAGTTTTGTTTTCAATATGCACGACTTGAAAGATATGTTAGGGAATGAAAAAGTTCAAGTCAAATATTATTAACCTCAAGTGTAAGGATGACGTCGTCGTTGTAGCTCCTTACTTCTTCACATTCTTCAAGTCTTCACGTAATACTTGTAATGTCTCATATCCTAATACGTTCAAGCTAACCTATACGAAGTTGAATCTAGTATATAATCAAGCGACTCTTTAAATGAGTTTTGGTTCACTAAAATATGACAACCAAACTTGACATACCAATGCTTGGTGGGTTCAACCGAGCTATGCTCTAACACAGTTAAAGATATCGATCATGAGATTATTATTACCTACTACAAGCACAGACTTACAAATTCTGCCCAAGATTATTGTACCAAGTATTTCTTGACATAGTCACTGGGATGTTCGTTGTTGCATTGGAACATCCTTTCCAAATCCGAGAACGTAATTTGTTCGGAAACGAAAAAATACTTCCGATAAAAGGCGTTCACCATTTCGGACCAGCTGGATATGTTATTTGGGGCAATATTATTGTACCAAGTATACGCTCTCCCCATGAGTGTCTTGGAAAATTCCTTAATTCACAATACTTGGTGGTACTGATGCACTCCTAAAGCTTCTAGAAATCAGGAGATGTGTTCACGGGCGTTACATGTTCCATCATAAAGAGAAAAGGTATGTGATACATATCCTCTTGGTATATGTGCGTTCTTCCTCAATATAAGGTGGTTGATAGTGGTGAATTAATGATGACTCCTCTTTTCCACGGTTGTGTAGGAGCTTCCCCAAATCTTGTCGAGTGATGAAATTCGGCTGCTGGTTGTTTCCTGGTGCAATAGTGCGAGCACCATTTTCTCGTGGCTTCTCCCTTAAATTGTCGACTCCGATGGAAGATCCAAAAGTGTTCTGGGCCTGCTCTGTCTGAACTTGACGTTTCTCTGGAGTCAATTGAGCTGCTAAGGTTCTGAAGAAGGCAAGTACTTATGTCTGAGTAGTCGTCATCTATTCCCGTGTCTTCGCCGGGTTTTCTTGTATATGCATCAAGTCGGCTATGATCGGGGGTGTTCCCCTATTTCCCCCTTCAGTATTGACAGCACCTTCCGCACCACCGGTAGGAGGAGTAGTGTTATTTTCTGGGATGATATTCCGAGGGATATTCTCAGTATCTGGACCATTGAGGATGCTGGAACTGGGATAAATCCTTGCACCGGATCTAAGATCTACCATATTTTCAAAAGGTTGAAAAACTGATTTTCGGTTGGATGAAGAATCTGATTTCGTGACCAAGAGGTTGATTTCCGTCTGTGGTCGCTAATTGTTAGTACCTAAAAAATACTTCAAGGTAAAACAAATTCACCGATGTGGTACTTTCTTTTTTTAGGTTCGAAAATCAAAATCGAACAGTGTTAGAGCACTGCTTGGTCGAACTCGCAAGCGTTGCTATCTCAAGCTTGTTGTCAAGTTTAGTTGCCAAAACTATAACTCTTGATTTCTAGTCTACTTATAGCTAAGTCTCTAATTAGGATAGAAAGTGTAGTTGAGCATTAGAATTCACGGCGTTCATCGATTAAAGAAGAAGAACTACTAAGGGGAGCTTGTGGGACTTCATCAACAAAAGGTATGTGGAGACTTGAACTCATCTATCACTCAAAAGTCTTTCTACTCTATCTCCTATTTGAGACAGAAGTCATATAGCTATATAGACTTCAATTATACATATTCGAGCTGAGTATAACTCGCTTACATATTTCTCGAAATATGTGTTGGTAAGCTTTCGCTTTAACCAAGTTCATCTTATATTCTCCAAATATGTGTATTTAAGGGTAAAAAATGATTCTGCTGTTTTTGGTAATTTGGGGTGTGTTGATGAGAAACGAATTCAAACCCTAAACAAATGCATTGCACGTGAATGCTTTTAGGTTCGAGAGATCAATCTGTAAGACTCTGGCCTAAAACAAGAAATCGCCGTTCCAGATTCAATTTGGTCACAAAAGTGAAGGAGAAGGGTTGATCTTGGGGAGGGAAGCGGAGAAGGTGTTTGAGATCAGAGTGTTGAATTATGAAGGTGTGGTTGTTTATGACCTGCGTATCAGAAAATGGTTTCTGGATACTTGTGTTGAGAACACTTGTGTTCTTTCTTGTTTAAATAGATTGAAAATCTATTTTATACAAGTCATTGAGCGCACCCTATCTCTTGGGAAGTGGAGGAAGTGAAGTAGTGGAGAAGTGGATTTGTGCGAGAGGTAGTGATTATCGTGTTTCTGTTATGAAGGAAAACTGATCACACGTCCTTCCACTACTCTCACTACTGTTAAAAGTCCGTCTTTCCTGTCACGTTCTCGTAATGGACGCGTTGCACGCCGCACGCTGTAAACCGCCAGACAAATATCTCAGTAAGCATCCCCTAGTTTGTGACATCTTTGATGTCTCGAATAAGTGGGTCAAGTCATGGGACTTGCCGCGGAGAATAGCATGGTGTTATTAGGTGAAACAACCAAGTTGTTAATGAGGCCGACATAAAATATCGTATGTATTTGATGCATGTGAATCATCGTATTTAATCTTCTCAATTTAATTGATGTGTATGAAGCATCATTTTTTTAGATCCTGATTGAATAAGTCGCGGATAAGCATCTTAAAAGGGAAGCGGGGTCGACCACTTTGGGTGATCATTCGAGTATCTTATGGGCAAACTACCATCTGGTCGATCACTCCCTGTGGAGGAGTGATGGCCGGTGTTCACAACGCCACTTTGTTAATTTTCTGAGAATAAACCTACACCGTCCTACTAAGCTGGTGAAGTTGGATGGTCGTGATTGATTTGCGGCAGTTATTCAACGCCGTTGACGTGATTTGTAGGGTTTGGAGGCCGATCAACCAACTCCCTTTTGAGCGAGAAATTCAAGGTGTTGCATTTGGACTTGAGTAGGTCGATCGACCATGTACAAAGGTGGGTTTCCATTGAGCACGCTGACATCCCTTGGGTCACCTAAAATTAGATCTAAGTCACTCAATTCGGCTGGCGAAGTTGGATGGTTGTGATCGATTTGCGTCAGTAGTGTGTTACCGCAAACGTAATTTAGGGTTTCTAAAGCAGCGCGTTCACCCTACTTTGGGTGAACGATTCTATACATTATCAGCTTGCCGTGAGCAAGTCGATCAACCATGGGTGTAGATGGGTCGCTGATGGACACGCTAGCGCTCCTTTGATCGCTCAAGATGCAATCTAAGTCGTCCAACTAGGTCGGATAAGTTGGACGGACGTGATACGTTTTGAGGCCGTCTTTTCCGGTCTCAATTCGTTTGAGCTATTTTACACAGCGTGAACGCCCATGTTTGGGTAAGCGATTGAGCACTCTATAGGTTTGACGCATGCAAGTCGATCGAATAGGGCACTAATGGGCCCATTGATGATCATGCTTGCGCTTCCTTAACTGTTCTTAGGAGAAACAAAGCCTTCCAACCAGGATGGAAAAGTTGGACGTTCGTGATGCTTCTAAGACCGTTTTTAACGGTCTTAGATTTTTTGAGCTTGCGCGAACACCCATCTTAGAGTTGACATTCGGGGTGCTTCGGAGTTAACTGAATAGAACTCGATCAACTAGGGCTTTAATGGGCCCGCCGGTGGCCATCGCAATGATTTCCTAATTACGTTAGGAGCAGGCTAGGTCTACTGAATCGCGCGGCCAAATCGTGCGGCCGTGACTATTTTTGAGACTGATATTAACAGTCTATATTTTCCTTAAGGAATTTAAGCGTGTTCGATCGCGCCAACTTTTTATTAAAAGGTGTGCGAACGCGCTGATCTCTTTGTAAGAGGGTGGTGTATCCTATGTGGGTGTTTTCATGCAGGTCCCAATACTGACACTTCGGGAGATTCATGCTACTCATTTGCGAGTGAACATTAATCGTCATATCATTGGTGTGGTTTTAAAAGAATCTACAACTTAGACCTGCAAGTATACAGGGTCAATTGTAGAGAGTGAGGTAAGAAGGGGTTTGTCCTCAGGGACTTGGTGTGTGTAGTTGAATCTATGGTCTCACCACAACTGACTTCAGAACAAGAAGTAACACAAATAGGGGGTTTTATTTGCCGATACGGCTAGATGAATGATTATACTACACAAACAATATTAGAATGCAATTAGAAAGCACTAGGGAATTCGAATCCACTGCTTAACCTGCACTAGATAATTCAGTTATGGATATTACTCTTGTCCTTTTAATGAATAGCGGTGAGGATTCGTGTCTTCCACTTATTCAAGGTGATCTGAAGATGGATGACTAATCACAACTAAAGTATTTATCCTAAGTAATAATTGTCTGAATAAAGCACAACTATTCAAAAGATAAATCAATTCATTTAAGCATGAGTTGCAGCACAACAACATAGAATTGTTCCAGCTACCTAGGTTGCATGACAAACAAGGTGAAAGTAATATGTTGTAGCATAAAGATTAAATCTATCCTTAAGAAGTTAAGCACAACAAGAACAAATTCATAACCAACATTATCTGATATTAGATTAAGAGCTTCATCTAAGCCCTAGTTAGAAAATTAGAACATTATAAGAACTGAAAAATAAACCTAAATACTACATCTTGGTGCACCGGCTAATCCGGGCATACCCAATTTCACACCCAAGACGTCAATTTATACATATAACAACTTTCCCCCAAAATTCCCTAAAACAGTGAAATTAGGGTTTACCAAAAATTGAAATTAAGTTTTACCTAATCACTGAAAACACTTGAGAGCTTTGACCCATGCTTTTTCTTGTTCTCCTGCTCCCTGTCTTTCTCCATGTGCGTCTCTAGCTCGAGCTATCTTATCAACTCCTCACCTAGGGTTTTCTGAATAGAGGAGAAGGAAATAAAATAGCTGGCTAGAGGGTTGGTGGAAGTGATGGTGATGATGGGTTTTGGTAGTTGTTTGAATGGAGTGGTTGAGGAAAGTGGTGGTTGAGCTCGAGGTGGCGTAAGGTGGTGGTGATGGCAGAGTTTTCTCTGCAGACGGTGAGGGAGAAGATGGAGTCGATAGAATTGGAGAAGGGTGCGTTTGTTTTGCAGGTATAGGTGTTAGGTGTTGTAGTGTTGAGCGGGTATAGCAAATTCGATGTCCAGGGAAGATGATACGTTGGATGATCACATCTGGATTGAATCGAACGACTAAGATGGAACAATCTTGCAGCGACCATTGGATGCGTCATACAACAATTCTGACGGCTTAGATTGGATTTAGGTACTATGATGTTTGACAGGATCTTCAAGATTTGATGCTCGGTGATGAGGCGAACGTTGGATGATGTGAAGGATCCAATCTGACGGCTCTCATGAAATGGGTATGGATATTGGAAATGGATTTGGGTAAGGGTTTTGGGCCTTGGGTATGCCAAGCCCATATCTTCTTTAAGGACAATTCTTCCTCTTCAAGCCCACTTCTAGTTGATCCGGCTCTTGCAAACATCATTCTTCGCTGCCTTTCTGCGGGAGTCTTTGTCGTTTCTTTGCTCTTTTCGCGACGTGAGTTAACCAGGCTTTATTTAGTACCTAAAAATGCAAAATTAATTGAGAAAAGTATTTATTCTTGAATACAACGAAAACACAGAATATGGGATAAAATGGAGCGTTAGTGCACAAATGATGAGTTAAATGCCAATAAAAAGGTGCAAATATATACAATATTTGGCACTCATCAAATACCCCCAAACCTGAATTTTACTTGTCCTCAAGTAAAACAAAACTAAGGAAATCCTACCTATACCACTGTCGCTGGTCTCTCGATTGCATTTAGCGAATGCAATAAGCCTTTTAAACCACTAAGTGTCCCTAGTGGACGAGTTGAAGTCTCGTTAAGGTTTGCTTAGAACGTACCTACAAAGTTCTAGGACAAAATATAAGCTCAGATTCCATGAAATGTGACATGTGCAAGACAGTAGAAGCTCACAACAAAATGGAGATGTCAATCTATCTATCAAAGGCACAATCCTAGCACTGGTAACAAATAAAGACATGTGATAAGAGTTTAAAGTGTATCTATACATGTGTAAAGAAAGATCGGACGTTATGACTACTAATCACCAAGAGATAGTTTCTCAGGCTAAGAACCGAGGTCGAAATTTATCTAGCTGTCCAGACTTTACGAGAATTCTGAATGAGTTGGAGGTATTTCACAATTAGTCGCGTTGTACATCAATGGCATACACCCTTCCTTGCTTATAACACAAAAACACAAAAGATGACTCTTTACCTGACTCTTATTTACATTGACTACTCTCTTTTATTTTTGGAACAAGAGAGGATGGAATTGATAAATACTTGATTTTTTTTTTTGAATATATACACCGTTTTTTTTTTTTTTTAAATATTTACAACATGGTAACTCTTTTGATACATAAGCAAAAAGAAACAAAAAATTACATGACATTTTGCAAGAGGTAGCCCTTTTTGATGCACCCAGTTAAATTCGATGGTTGTCTTTCTTAATGTAACCTCCACCTTCTATCCCAACCAACCAAAGAACAAGCTAGTCAAGTTTCGTTCAGTATTCTAAAGTGATTGGAAACTAAAACTTCCGATAGAACACCTCAAGGATGAGGCTATACATGTATTGGTAGATCGTGCGCGTGAAAGTTTCTTATCACTATGTGAATTGTGCTAGAATCAGGGTGCCTAAATATCTAGACTAAGAATCCTTATGTTTACATACATGCACAAGAGTCTACATTTCAAGGTAAATGAGCTCCATTTTTATGTTTTTTTTCAAATTTTTTAATTTTGATTTTTTCACTTTTTTTTTTTTTAAAGAAAGAGTTCAGTTTTCAATTATAGCATGTTATCAAAGTATCTACTTTTCACCCCCAAACCTAAACTAAACATTGTTCTCAATGTTTCTAAAGATAAACATGATTATAACACATACCATGAGAACGATGCTAAGTGTAGAAAAAGGAAAGAGATTACCGGATATTGGCGAAAGCAAGTTTTGAACTCCATTATTCAAGGCAAAACCCAACAGTAACTCAACTGAATTCACATTGGGTTAGCACAATATATACAAGAAACATATGATTCCACTAAACATTACCTACCAGATTATATACAAACAATTCACTATATACATATAGTCTAAAGAGTTGAGGATCAACCCAAAAGACAAAGTGTTGAAACATAGACAGTTTCAAAACACTAAAATTGGACTGAAATGGAAGCGAGAGTGAACAACCAAATGAGCTACCCCTAAACCTGGATTTTACACTAGATATACTATTGGATACAAAATTTCGCGGTTTTGGGGGTTCATCATGCACAAGGTCTAACTCGAAATGGACTTTGTTAGGGACGGGCAAACATGCATCTTTCAACTGTGGCTCCTTAAAAGTATTGTATTTAGATGCAAAATAGTCCAAGAGGACTTGAGAGGCACACAGTTCCAATCCTAGGTTGGGAATTTTAAGGAAAGTTGGTTTAAAATTTTTGTTACAAACCAAATCTAGGTTGGGTGGAATAATCTCAATCTGTGACTTAGGCAAGAAGGTGACATCTAAGTTTCTCACATGCATGAGATCAAAAGTACCAATATTATCAGTCACATCAGCATTTTCTAAATCATAATCAAGTTGTGTAGCATGCTCATCATCACAAAACAATTTCACAAGTCCAAATTCAGAATCATGGTTATCCGAAATATCCAAATTAACATCAAAAGAAGCAATATATTGTGGCTTAGGTATGGAATCAGACACATCAACTATATTTTCATGCATAGGATCATTAGTGTCAACAGAAGATTCAACATTACCTAAGTCATGCTCTTCACAAGATAACTGCACAATATCTAGATCAGTAGCCTCATCACATGTATATGGAATACTAGAAGAAACATCATTCATGAAGGTCGGGGCAGAAAAGCCTAATGTATTTGAACCCGAAGGTTCCATAACATTTTCAGCATAGACATGTTCTTCTAATATAACATCATCATAATCATCATCATCACAAATACATGAAAATCCTATTTTGTCAAAACTATTAGTGTTTTCCGCCCATACATCTGCCTCTAAAATATGTGAATATGGATTGACATTTTCAGCAATAGGGTATGAAATACTATATCCAGAATTAAGCTCATTGGGAAAATCAACATATGACTCATGGTGATCATCCATATCATGTGGCATGGTCCTAGTTTCCCTATAGGTTTCCCACTGATGGGTTTTCTCTGCAACTTCAGCTAGAAATGACCATGCATCGTCCACAGTTTTATCAATGAATTCACCATTACACATAGATTCAACCAAGGCTCGAGACTTAAAGTCTATTCCCTGATAAAGAATGGCGACCAGTCTCCACTTCTCAAGGCCATGGTGAGGACACTCAAACAACAAATCATTAAACCGTTCGAAATAATGAAAAAGTGTCTCTCCATCTAACTGGACAAAACAATTAATACTTTGACGAATATAGATGGTCCTATGATGTGGAAAGAACTTTTTGACAAATTGATTTGTGAGTTGGTCCCAAGTGGTGATTGACTGCGGTCTCAGATTGTAAAACCATGTTTTTGCCCTTTCCTTTAGAGAAAATGTAAACAAATGAAATTTCAAAGAGTCTTCGGACATATGATCAGGTTGCATAGTCCGACAAATTTGTTCAAACTCTCTTACATGAGTATAGGGGTTCTCAGAATCGAACCCTCGAAATATAGGAAGTATTTGTGTCATGCTTGCATTTATTTTAAAAGGATTATTGGTTTGAGGTAAGACAATACATGATAATGGATTTTTTATTGTGGGATACATGTATTCATGGAGAGCACGAGGTTGGTCCATATTGAAAAGACACAAAGCCCACTATTTGGTTTTATTGGGTTTTCAAAAATTTGGTTTTTTATGGGAAAATTTTGGTTTTGATGGGAATGAAAAACATTTGGTTTTTAATGGGAAACATTTGGTTTTTATGGGTTTTGAAAACTCCTTTTGGTTTTAATGGGAGATAAAAAGAAAAATTTGGTTTTTAATATTGGGAGAAAAACTTTGGTTTTTAAAATTGGGAGCAAGCCCACATTGGTGGAGCAAGAATTTGGTTTTGAGTTGGGAGAAAAATTTGGTTTTGTTGTTAGGAGCAAGCCCACATTGGTGGGAGAATTGTGCAGCCCAAAAGGAAGTTTTGAACAGGCCCAACTGTTGGGTTGGAAGTTGGTTTGAAATTTTTTTAACTTTTGAAGCTTGAGCCAAGCCCAGCAGTTTGATTTTGTTATGAAGCCCAGCTGTTGGGTTTTGAAAATTTGAATTTTTTTAAAGATTGTCAAAGTTATAAGCCCAAACAGAAATGTTTAAAAACAAACAAGCCCACAAGTAATTGAGATTTGATAGACGCATTTATGTGTCTAATATAGCTCATTTGTATATATTGTTAGTGCTCGATATCGTACTTATTTGGTTATTTTATTTATTTGTAGGTGTTTTTGGAAAAATAAGGCTTTTGCGGCGAAATTGGCTAAAAAAATGGTTTTTGCGCCCGTGGGAGAAAATTACTATACAGACTCTCGCTTTGGATAAGGGGTAACCTAATTACTAAGGGATGACCCATTTCCAGGCATCTGCTAAAGGGAGACCGGAACTGGATAAGGGGAGGTCATCTTCATAATTCAAATACAAGTTTTGGCGGGAAAGGACTATGCAGCGTCTGGCAGATTTGGAGATCGAATTTCGGACGTGATTTTAGGAGATTCAACTGCTGTATTTGGTACGTATGGAGTCTACATGACTAAACAGGCCTGGTACAATCAATTGGACCCAACCAATTGGGATGGAATGGCCGGGAGAAGTAATCAAAGTCCTAACATGACACAGTGTTCTGTTTTGAGTTTCAAAGATTGGTGAGAGATTTTTGGGGGATTTTCTACGTTGTACAACCATGTATTTAGTCGAGTTCAAGTCAGAGAAGATTTTGGGAGCAATAGAATAGCTAACAGACGCATACAAAGATCGACAGATGGAATTATTGTTCAAACTGCACGTGAAGAATAAGAGATTTATTCTTGAATTTGATCGAGTTTCGGGGGAATCTGAAGGCTATATATAGTTGGGTTTTTGTCATAGAAAGTTTTAGAAACCCTTAGGAGAGAGTTGGGAGTTCACGAGAGACGAGAAGAAGAAGTTACAGGAGGTATTGTTGTTGTTGCTGCTGCTGCTCGAGGAGGAAGAAGAAGACGAAGAACGACTCGCAGAGTCCGTCGTTCTTCGACAGTCTTAAAAGCAGAACAAGTATCGTTCTTATACAGCAGTAAAGGCTTATCGTTTACAACAGTCTCAAAAACACTTACCCCTTTGTAACAGTGACGCTGTAACACTTCTACAGCGTTGCTAATTCCTGTTTCATCTTATATACATCAATAAAAACACCTATTTTAGCCATGAATACATCTTATGATTATGGTTTTGGGATGAGGAGCTAAACCCATTAGCCGAGACGACGGAGGAATCCATTGATCCATATTGATTGGTATAATTCTAATTTTATTATTTATTGCAATATTATTATTTGATTATTTGCATGGAATTGAATTTGAAATATTAGTTTTTATTGAATAGTTGTGAATTATGTTGATGAAGCATGCTGGGTTTCAAAAACTTTTGATGTTTTATACTTTGTGATTACAATTATTACTTCAAAAATATATTTGAGGCAAATATTAGAATTATTTTTAAAGATAGAATTGCATAAATATTATTTAGAGTTTACTATTTAATTGGTCAATGGTGGAATCCTAGTCTTGGTATTTTCTTTAAAGGTTTGAACTATTTTATTTATTTGCCTGTTTAATTTAAATCTAAAAAAATTGTTTTCTTCACAAGTCTGAAAAGACCCCTGTTTACCACTATTACTACAATCACTTTTGATAAATCATCAAATTTTTGGCTCCGCCGACGCGGACCTGTTTAGTTAGCATTTTTTTTAGATTTTTTTTTTTTATTATTTGTTCTTCTTTACGTTTCTGGTTTTTTGTCCTTTTCTTTCAGATTCTTGAAGTTGGAGCGAAAGAAATTTTTGCCAAAGTTTTTGGTGGACATTTAAAGACTTGGAGTAAAAGGCAAAGCAAAAGGAGCAAAAGAAGAAGAATTTTATTTATTTTTATTTTTTTTGATAAAAAGAGAGAAAAAAAAAAGAGAGACATTTTTATTTTTGTAATTTTTTTTAGACTTTCTTTTCTTTTGTATTTTTTTTTATGGACTTTGGACATTAGTTTTGGGACATTAAATTTTTTTTACCCTACGGAAGGGTACCCTTAAATATAAACTGTGTGCATGGAAGGACGGTGATTACAATATCACCTCGGCCCCTCGGGTTCGCACACGACATAGGAGTCGTGGCCCGAGTCGACGACAACGGTTCATCGCCCGTCTGGTACGGGAGGTAAGTCCAATCGAAACACTCGCGAATCTCCTGCAAGCGGGTTACTGTATTCCTTAAGGTGATAATTGTTTGAGGACGAACAAGACTGTTTTTATATTCCTAGTAAAGGGCAAGGCCCGGCCTAAACAAGATAAGGGTTCGGATTTCATCACCGCTCCCTTCTTGCCCGCCTTAGGAAAACGAAACCTAAAGCGAACCTAAGCCTAAAATTTGGACTAGAAAGAGACCTATAGGGTATCGAGCTTAACAGTACAATCATTCGAAAAATATTGGTTACTCTTTTAAGAACACCTTGAAGTTCTTGACGGTTTCTGCGAGTTGAATGCGTGACTGCGCCGCATTGGATCGGTGAGGTTTTGGGTATCAAAGCTCCACTGAGCTTCCCTCTCCTCTATTCAACTTACTTTAACTCGGATTGATTCCAGAGGGGTTTTCTTAAATTGTAACGAATTCCATTTCGAAGGATTAGAAGCTGGTCTAGAAACAATCTAAGTGGAGCCATCATGCTTGTTGTTTGCTAGAAATCTTTAGGTTTGCTGTGGTAAAGTCGAGTCAACCTGCTGTGTGATTGATAGAACCTTCCTGTTAGGATTTTTATTTATTTTTGAATTCTTTTTAGTGTATGCCCAATTTTGTTAATTGGGCTTGGAAAAGAAATACTCTAGGTCGATTGATTAGCGAAAAACCTAGTAGTTCTTCTGATTTAAGCAGGGAGCTCGAAGACTCTTCTTTTGAGAGCCCTGTTTTTGGAAACTTCAGTTTTGAGAACCTATCTCTTCGTGAGGAAAGTACCCCTAGTACTTATGTTGTGTCAGCGATGGCAACTTTGAAAGATTACATGTTCCCAACTAGGTCCAACCGAGCCTCGTGCATTAAATTGCCAGCCACTACGGCTAATTTTGAGATAAAACCTAGTATTCTTCAGATGATCCCTATATTCTTAGGAAAGGATGATGAGAACCCTTATTTTCATATTAGGGACTTTGAGGAAATTTGTGGAACAATTAGGATAAAGGACCTTACCGATGAAGTCTTGAAACTTAAGATGTTTCCCTTTTCTTTGAGAGACAAAGCCAAGACCTGGCTGAACAACCTACCTTCTGAATCCATAGAAACATGGTAGGAACTTATCGCTGCCTTCTATATGAAGTTCTACCCTAAGCATAAAACTGCAGCTGTTAGGCAGAACATTAGTACTAGTGTGCAACAAGAGGGAGAGTCTCTTTATAGATTTTTAGAGAGATTCAATTATCTTCTATCCCAGTGTCCTCACCATGGATTTGATAAGAAGAAACTTGTAGAGATTATTTATAATGGTTTGGACTATTCAACCAAAGCTATGATCGAATCTATGTGCGCTGGTGAGTTCACTAGTAAAAATGCTGAAGATACTTTTACCTTCTTAGGAGCTATCGCTAAAAAATCCCAACAGTGGGAGTCTTGTGTTGAACCCCCTAAAAGACTCTTGGTCAATAGAAGTAGCACCAATGTGGTAGATACAAGTTTTGGTTCAGATGCTAAGTTTGCTGCTTTATCTAGAAGGTTAGAAGCTTTGGAATTGAATCAGCCTAAAAATAGGTCCCTTGTTGAACCTAATAGAGCCTCTCAAGTCTCTAGTTGTGGAATAGAGCCCGATAATTCATTTTGGGAAGGTCAAGTTAGTGAAGAACAAGCCCATGTTGTCTATAACAACTCTAGGTTTGAGAACCGTCAGAAGTTTGACCCCTACTCAGAAACCTACAACCCTGGTTGGGGAAACCATCCTAATTTCTCTTGGTCTAAGGGCCAGAGTCAAGTCCAGTCTAGCAATTCTCAGCCTCCCCCAGGTTTTGGTTTTAAGAATTCTTCAGGTCAAACCCAGTTTCAGAACACTTTTGAGAAAAAGATCTCTACCTTAGAAGAAACTCTCACTATGTTAGCAAATAACCATGACATGCTATCAAAGAACCACCTTAGCTTTCAACAAGAAACTAGGCAAGAGTTGAAGAATAATTCCCAGAGTCTTGCCAAATTAGAACTTCAAGTAGGACAAATAGCTAAGTTTATAAGTGAGAGAGAAAATGGAAGGTTCCCCAGTCATACTGATCCTAACCCCAAAGGAGAGAAATCGTACAATCATGTGAATGCTGTCACAACCCAGAGGAGTGGAAAGAAGGTTGACAACAAGGTTGCCATGCCTGATAGTGAACATGTTGTAGTTCACCCTGCTGAGCCAGAAAATGAGGAGACTGATAGAGTCTCCAAAGAGACTAATAAGGGTCCTGATGAGCCCGGCTTTGTTCCCAGAGCCCCGTTTCCCCAACTGCTAGTTCCGACTAAGATGGAGTCCAACTTTAATGATATATTGGAGGTTTTTAAGCAGGTTAATATCAACCTTCCATTATTAGATGCAATTAGGCAGATTCCCTCTTATGCCAAGTTCCTTAAGGACTTGTGTACGCGAAAGCGTAAGCTCAGTGTCCAGAGGAAAGCCTTCATAGCTAGTCATGTGAGTTCTATTATTCAGAATACCATTACTCCTAAGTATAAAGACCCAGGGTCCCCGACCATTTCTTGCACAATAGGTAAATACCGTGTTGAGAAAGCGTTGCTTGACTTAGGAGCCAGTGTGAACTTAATGCCATACCATGTGTACCTTAAGCTAGGACTTGGTGAGATGAAACCTACCCAGATAACACTTCAGTTAGCTGATAGGTCCGTTAAATTTCCTCGTGGTGTGATCGAGGATGTTCTCATAGAGGTTGACAAGTTTATTTATCCAGTGGATTTTATTATCCTAGATACCCAACCTGTCCCTGACCCAGAGAACCAAATACCAGTGATTTTAGGTCGCCCGTTTTTAGCCACGTCTAATGCGATCATAAACTGTCGAAATGGTATTATGAATCTATATTTTCGTAATATGACTATTGAGTTGAATATTTTTAATGTTAATAATCTACATTCTGAGCTAGATGACACGTGCATTGAAGAGGTCAACATGATAGGAACCTTAGTTCCGAAGTCTGTACCAAACACCGAATCGAAAGATCCATTAGAGAGTTGTCTAGCCCGTTTTAGCATGGATTTTGACGATGATAGCAACATTGAACAAGTAAATTCTCTGTTGGATTCTATTCCTATGTTAGATACCGATAGATGGAAATCTAGGTTTGAACCATTACTAGCTACCGAATCTACCTTAAGCCCTTATTTCGAAGAACCTAAAGATCCTCCTAAGTTGGACCCCAATTATGCATTTGTAGGCTCATCTGAGATTTTGCCTATAACTTCCGATTTGGATAGTGATCATGAGATTAGGCCAGTAACTGTGCTTCAACACAATAAGGAAACTCTAGGGATGACCATAGAGGATATGAAACATATAAGTCCTATAGCTAGTATACCTCAAAAGAATTTAGAGGATGAACCACCTGATTATAACTCAGAGAAAGCAATTGACCTTTTCCAGGAACCGGATGGTCTAGAAATTAGGAATATTGTGACTAGTTTATCTAGAAACACCCAAAACTCTAAGTTTGGGGGTAGTGAACTAGAAGAAGCTCTAGAGTATTTTAAATACTCTCTGGATCCGGAAATTCAAGCCATAGTTAAAGGTCTTACGGAGAATAGTGATTACCCTAAATTTTGGGGTAAAGATTGTCAATTATCCCCAGTAGAAGTACCTAACTTGGGACTTAAGCCTTGTGCATCTGAGGTATCGCTTGAGTCTATTCAGACTCCACAACCTGATCCGCCTGATACTGTCCAGGAGAAAATCCATATGTTAGAGACCCGTTTTTCGGATGAATCTGTTTGCCGAGACACTCATATGAAGCCCAAGTGGGCACCTCAGATAAATCCAGTTGTCTTGCGAGAAACTTTAGATCAGGTTGTGCTCTATCTTCTCATTTATCTGATCTTGAGCATTTTTCTCCTATTCGTGGCAGTTCTATTTGGTCTTATGGACCCACAATTGTTTCGACTATTGGTATACGACTTTGGAAGGTGACAATTCTTTTAGAGGTATTTGATGTCTAGCTAATGAATATAAATTTAGCATTTACTGGGAGGCTCCCGCGTTCATGTGATACGGTAATATCCTTCCTTATTTCTTTTCCCCCCAGTGGTAATAGTTTCTCCTTGTTCATGCTTTTAATTTCATCTTTAGAACATTGAGGACAATGTTAGATTTAAGTTTGGGGGTATGGGAGAAAATTTTGTGTTGCACTTTTGAAACTTCTAGCGTCACATGGTATCCGGTTAGCTAAGTTTACATACTGTTTCTCACCGAAAAGATAGAAATTGGAATGCTACAGATAACAACTTATTGAGACATTAGAGAAAAAGACATTGAGATCCTTGAAATTCAGGAGAGAACTTGTTCCTTTTAGAGGGTAACCGTGATGGACCTAACCATACATGACGGAAAGGCAAGTAGGTCAGGAAATGCCAGAAAGACAAAGCAACCTCACAATGTAGTCTTAGTTACTGGATTGTGACTCTCTCTCAGTAGAAACTTATCATCATCAACAAGCGGAGCGACATCAAAATCTATGAAGAAAGTGAAGACGTTTTAGGTTTAGAAGCAACAATAGAAGAGAATAATTCAAAAATCAAAGTTGAAGTTATAAAAGAAAATGATATAAGTTGTTAGAATCCATGATACCAAGACATCACAAGTTGCGAAGATCCAAGTTTTGAAAGTCCTTCTCTCATGGCCATGTAAATTTTTGTAATAAAAAAAAAATGAAAAAAAAATGAAAAAAAAAAAACATCATTATGTTCTTTTTGTTCAATAAGGCCATAGGGAAGAAGAAATTTATAAGTAAGCAAGAAATCAAAGAGAAGAGTTAATTGTTAAGGTTCTATGAGGTTCGAGAGTTTATCATCAACAGTTGAAGACCGAAGAAGGCGTTGTTTCTACTGGGCACTGTGAGAGAGTCGAAGAAAGATGCATTTGGTTGCTTTGTTAGTCTGCTTTCAATCTGGAATTCAAGGTCTTTCTAGCACTGGTTTAACTCATCACACGTAATTAGTCCAGCTGTATAGCAGATGTCCCTCTCATTTTTATCTCTCTCCTAATCTTATCCAGCTGTAAAGCAGCGGACGCATCTTACAATGTTTATCTAGCTGTATAGAGGATATCTCTTTATCTAGCAGTCGTGTGGATGTGTCTCCCCTTTTCTTCAGTTAGCTTTAGAGCTGACACCTTTAATTTCTCTGGCATTCTAGTTACTTGGAGATAGGTTGAGAATATGTATGTCCTCATAGCTCTTTGGATACTTGTGACCAATTAGGAGTAAAGGTTTTGTGGGTATATCTCTGGTAAGCCCTCCCGAGACTATAACTCGGCCACTAGGGCCACCTAGGGGTTTAAAGGCTTATTGCATACGCTAAATGCAATCGACGATGCCTGCGACAGTGAGTTAGGATTTTATTTTGTAGCTTTGATTTGCTCGAGGATTAGAAAATAATAAGTTTGGGGGTATTTGATAGACGCATTTATGTGTCTAATATAGCTCATTTGTATATATTGTTAGTGCTCGATATCGTACTTATTTGGTTATTTTATTTATTTGTAGGTGTTTTTGGAAAAATAAGGCTTTTGCGGCGAAATTGGCTAAAAAAAATGGTTTTTGCGCCCGTGGGAGAAAATTACTATACGGACTCTCGCTTTGGATAAGGGGTAACCTAATTACTAAGGGGTGACCCATTTCCAGGCATCTGCTAAAGGGAGACCGGAAC
This sequence comes from Papaver somniferum, assembly GCF_003573695.1. Lineage (NCBI taxonomy): Eukaryota > Viridiplantae > Streptophyta > Magnoliopsida > Ranunculales > Papaveraceae > Papaver > Papaver somniferum. Next base: position 42,539,924 of record NC_039359.1, read on the forward strand.
TGGATAAGGGGAGGTCATCTTCATAATTCAAATACAAGTTTTGGCGGGAAAGGACTATGCAGCGTCTGGCAGATTTGGAGATCGAATTTCGGACGTGATTTTAGGAGATTCAACTGCTGTATTTGGTACGTATGGAGTCTACACGACTAAACAGGCCTGGTACAATCAATTGGACCCAACCAATTGGGCTGGAATGGCCGGGAGAAGTAATCAAAGTCCTAACAGGACACAGTGTTCTGTTTTGAGTTTCAAAGATTGGTGAGAGATTTTTGGGGGATTTTCTACGCTGTACAACCATGTATTTAGTCGAGTTCAAGTCAGAGAAGATTTTGGGAGCAATAGAATAGCTAACAGACGCATACAAAGATCGACAGATGGAATTATTGTTCAAACTGCACGTGAAGAATAAGAGATTTATTCTTGAATTTGATCGAGTTTCGGGGGAATCTGAAGGCTATATATAGTTGGGTTTTTGTCATAGAAAGTTTTAGAAACCCTTAGGAGAGAGTTGGGAGTTCACGAGAGACGAGAAGAAGAAGTTACATGAGGTATTGTTGCTGTTGCTGCTGCTCGAGGAGGAAGAAGAAGACGAAGAACGACTCGCAGAGTCCGTCGTTCTTCGACTGTCTTAAAAGCAGAACAAGTATAGTTCTTATACAGCAGTAAAGGCTTATCGTTTACAGCAGTCTCAAAAACACTTACCCCTTTGTAACAGTGACGCTGTAACACTTCTACAGCGTTGCTAATTCCTGTTTCATCTTATATACATCAATTAAAACACCTATTTTAGCCATGAATACATCTTATGATTATGTTTTTGGGATGATGAGCTAAACCCATTAGCCGAGACGACGGAGGAAGCCATTGATCCATATTGATTGGTATAATTCTAATTTTATTATTTATTGCAATATTATTATTTGATTATTTGCATGGAATTGAATTTGAAATATTAGTTTTTATTGAATAGTTGTGAATTATGTTGATGAAGCATGCTGGGTTTCAAAAACTTTTGATGTTTTATACTTTGTGATTACAATTATTACTTCAAAAATATATTTGAGGCAAATATTAGAATTATTTTTAAAGATAGAATTGCATGAATATTATTTAGAGTTTACTATTTAATTGGTCAATGGTGGAATCCTAGTCTTGGTATTTTCTCTAAAGGTTTGAACTATTTTATTTATTTGTCTGTTTAATTTAAATCTAGAAAAATTGTTTTCTTCACAAGTCTGAAAAGACCCCTGTTTACCACTATTACTACAATCACTTTTGATAAATCATCAAGATTACAAGCCCTCAAGAAATTAAATTACAAACCCAACAGAAAATGGAAGCCCACAAGTTGGGTTCTCTTAATGGTTTTAGGCTTACCTATTTTTTTTGGAGGGAAGCCTAGTTGGGCTTTTTATCCCTTTTCTGTTGCACAAGCCCAGTTGGGCTTTGATCTTCCTGACTTTTGCAGAAGCCCAGTTGGGTCCAGCAGTTTGCAAGGCCAATGCACCAGCCTAGCAACTTCAACACCAGCAAACTAGGCTCAGCAGGTTCACAGGGCCACAACAGAGAAGCAGCACCAGCAGGCAGCAACACAGCACCACAGCCCAACAACAATGCACCAGGACCAGCAAGGGAGCTCAAGATTAACCACAGCAGCAAAGCTGCAAGTACACAGCACAAGAAGCAAATTCAAGCAAGGGACAACAGCAAATTCAAGCAGGGAAAAAAATTTGTAGCCAGCTCCTAATGCTAAATGCAACAGCAATGCAAGTATGCAGATGGTGAAGATGCAAGAAAGAATATGCAGCAGGAATATGATATGCAAGATGAAAGACGAAGATGCAAGACAGCAATGTTATATACAAGATGCTAATGAGAATACAAGATGAAACAACAAAGACCGGGTAAACAATGAGCAAGCAATGAAGCAAGGTTATCAGAGAAATAAAAGAAACAATAACAGCGCCCAAAAACTTGATTCTCAGCAGCACCACAAGCTGCTGTTCTTGCTTTGCTCCTCTGGCCTAGCCCACAACTTCTGCCCTCCCTTTCTTAGACTTGACTTGATCAATCAGCATCACCACAAGCTGCTGCTCCACAGCAGGTACCTACTAGCTCAGAAGAGAGGATCAGTCTCTTTGTACTGAAACAATGGAATTATAAAGAAGCAATGAGGGATCAAAACAATGGTGATATGCAGCTACACTAAGAGGAAAGAAAATAAGATGCTTACAGATGCAAATGCTTACAAATGCTTACAGCTACAACTACAGATGCAAATTGTACAGCTAACAGACAAGCTACAGCTAATTGAGGCAAGAAGCTACAGCAGAGATGATTACACTAAGATGCTTATCAGAACTACACAGCAGGTTATGCAAGAAAAGATGATGCAAGTGACAGCAAACTAAGCTACACTAAGTTACACTAAGTTACAGCTAAACTACAAAAAAGCTAAGTTACACAGCAGGTTGAAAACAGAAAAGCAAGTGCAAGAATGTTTTTTTCAACTACACAGCAGCCAAGTCCCCGGCATCGGCGCCAAAAACTTGGTGTGGTTTTAAAAGAACCTACAACTTAGACCTGCAAGTATACAGGTCAGTTGTAGAGAGTGAGGTAAGAAGGGGTTTGTCCTCAAGGACTTGGTTTGTGTAGTTGAATCTATGGTCTCACCACAACTGATTTCAGAACAAGAAGTAACACAACTAGGGGGTTTTGTTTGCCGATAGCGCTAGATGAATGATTATACTACACAAACAATATTAGAATGCAATTAGAAAGCACTAGGGCAGTCGAATCCACTGCTTAACCTGCACTAGATAATTCAGTTATGGATATTACTCTTGTCCTTTTAATGAATAGCGGTGAGGATTCGTGTCTTCCGCTTATTCAAGGTGATATGAAGATGGATGACTAATCACAACTAAAGTATTTATCCTAAGTAATAATTGTCTGAATAAAGCACAACTATTCAAAAGATAAATCAATTCATTTAAGCATGAGTTGCAGCACAACAACATAGAATTGTTCCAACTACCTAGGTTGCATGACAAACAAGGTGAAAGTAATATGTTGTAGCACAAAGATTAAATCTATCCTTAAGCAGTTAAGCACAACAAGAACAAATTCATAACCAAAATTATATGATATTAGATTAAGAGCTTCATCTAAGCCCTAGTTAGAAAATTAGAACATTATAAGAACTGAAAAATAAACCTAAATACTACAGCTTGGTGCACCGGCTAATCCGGACATACCCAATTTCACACCCAAGACGTCAATTTATACATATAACAACTTTCCCCCAAAATCCCCTAAAACAGTGAAATTAGGGTTTACCAAAAATTGAAATTAAGTTTTACCTAATCACTGAAAACACTTGAGAGATTTGACCCATGCTTTTTCTTCTTCTCCTGCTCCATGTCTTGCTCCATGTGCGTCTCTAGCTCGAGTTATCTTATAAACTCCTCACCTAGGGTTTTCTGAATAGAGGAGAAGGAAATAAAATAGCTGGCTAGAGGGTTGGTGGAAGTGATGGTGATGATGGGTTTTGGTAGTTGTTTGAATGGAGTGGTTGAGGAAGGTGGTGGTTGAGCTCGAGGTGGCGTAAGGTGGTGGTGATGGCAGAGTTTTCTCTGCAGACGGTGAGGGAGAAGATGGAGTCGATAGAATTGGAGAAGGGTGTGTTTGTTTTGCGGGTATAGGTGTTAGGTGTTGTAGTGTTGAGCGGGTGTAGCAAATTCGATGTCTAGCGAAGATGATACGTTGGATGATCACATCTGGATTGAATCGAACGACTAAGATGGAACAAGCTTGCAGCGACCATTGGATGAGTGATACAACAATTCTGACGGCTTAGATTGGATTTAGGTACTATGATGTTTGACAGGAGCTTCAAGATTTGATGCTCGGTGATGAGGCGAACGTTGGATGATGTGAAGGATCCAATCTGACGGCTCTCATGAAATGGGTATGGATATTGGAAATGGATTTGGGTAAGGTTTTTGGGCCTTGGGTATGCCAAGCCCATATCTTCTTTAAGGACAATTCTTCCTCTTCAAGCCCACTTCTAGTTGATCCGGCTCTTGCAAACATCATTCTTCGCTGCCTTTCTGCGGGAGTCTTTGTCGTTTCTTTGCTCTTTTCGTGACGTGAGTTAACCAGGCTTTATTTAGTACCTAAAAATGCAAAATTAATTGAGAAAAGTATTTATTCTTGAATACAACGAAAACACAGAATATGGGATAAAATAAAGCGTTAGTGCACAAATGATGAGTTAAATGCCAATAAAAAGGTGCAAATATATACAATATTTGGCACTCATCAATCATGCTAATATTGAGAGTTCGGCTGGGGAATATAGCATAAGTAAACACTAGGCAGGCTATGCATTAGTGAATAATGCTGGTGCAAGATAAAATTTATAGAATATTTGGGATTGTTGCTACATGTACCATTCTGAGTAAATTTTATATACATAAATATATTGAATTGCTCAATACATATATGAGAGAAGAGGCTTTAGGCACTCAACACTTTTAGATGGCTCCATTTCATTAGCGGATAATGCAACTAGGAGCTTAAATACTAATTAGGCTCTATGTTAGTGAATAATTCATCTAGGAGCTTGAGTTTCAATATAATATGAAGAGCGGCATAGGCACTCATCAGATTTTGATATATTCTTCAAATTCCTTGCGGAATATAGACATATCAAGGTCTATTACTTCCGATGTCGGGTCAGGTAGATAGAGTTTTACAATTTTTGTCCTAAACTAAAAGCCACCAACAACATTAAGTCCCCTGCTTAGCACGTAACAATGACATTGTTGTGTGGTGAGCACTAGATGGTGACAGAGGAGAAACAAAACCAATAAGATGAAGTAGATGGTTGTTGCCAGAGGTATATCGCTTGGTTTGAACTTCCTTTGCAGTCGTACTGGCGAAGCAGCTTTCAATCAGGGGCTACCAACAAATCACCGCTCTTTCTCATCAATGGTAGGAAAAGAAAGCGGCATGTCCGTCCAAGTCTTTGGAGCTCAACTAGATTCTCTAAATCTCGTTCGTATGAGCGAGAGGAAGAAACCCTTTCCATCTTTAAAATTTCGTCGGGTCTAATGGGAGCTTATGCTCTTTCCTTTTTTGCACGAACATCAAGACCCACCTATCTTCATGTACACCAAACAAGGTAAGTCCATCTCGTCTTCATATTCTTAATGTGCGTGCAGTATCCATGTTCAATTCGATGTGATTGACTTTCTTTGTCAGCAGCGGAGCGAGTATCGACAGCAACAAAGCAATCTGGGGATACTTCCGCTACTAAGCCAAGGGGAATTAATGATTCCAAAGACACTCCCAATATGGATAATGAATTCTTCGAAGTGTCCTATACAATTGTTAGGACTCATCTTAATCACGTGACGATTCTTCTTCCTGGACCAGAGGGTGTAGAAGATGTACCATTGACCTTTTATGAAATGTGTAATTTCTGTCTCCAGCCTCTCCAATAAATTTCAAAATTTTCTGAACTCCGTTGTGCTCGATTGCAAGAGGCCTTGACTTTATGTTGTTCGGTGGGCGCATGAGTGGTATCCTCTTGGAAAGGTGGAGGCAGTACCCAGGAGAAATAGGTTCTGTCAGAGAGGATTGCAGGTGGCGCTCGAGCAGCTACAATGATCTCCAATTCTTCTACTGTACATGCATGTACATGTTTTGCTCTGTTTGACTGGACGAATTTTCTGGATAGATTTGAATTAATCTTGCTCAACTTGTTTCGTAGTTTTAATGCTTTGAGAAGATGAACGCCTTTGTTGGACTTACATATATCCGGGATGACGTTGCAGGAAGAACCGAGAGGTAATGGAGGCGACCAATGGTTTTGAGGACGTGACTGCACCCTCGACCCTCAATTTGATGCTCCTCATGTAAATCACGTGTTAATTGGGGGGTTCAACATGTCAGCGAAGTATGCTGAATTGTACGCCCGAATATTGAATAAGTATGGACACATTTCCGTAACCAAATGTGTAGTATGATCAGGCACGCTGCTTCTGAATGAGTGATCGAATATCGGAAGTATCCTCAAGACATGTGTGTAGACTTCGAATTTAATGTTTCCTGGTTATGTGAAGGGATTTCCAAAATCCCAAATTCGCATTGAGAAACTGTCTCGGGAGTTGAAATTGAAGCAGGCTACTCTTTGGGATATAAAAAGTGTTTTCTCTAAAAAAAGATGAAATGTTCCTGAATGATTTCCCTTGAATGCCTTTATTTCCTTCCCAGGACTTTTCTCTTTAGGTATTTTGGAAAGACGAGACATTCCTTTGTGGTTTGATTTGGTTTTGAACAGGTAGGCGCTGCTCTTGAAGAATAGAGGTTTTTGTTTTGTGAAAGAAATGGTGTTTCACTGAAATCTTAACTATTTAATGCAAATTGGTGCAAACGTTTTTTGTGAATCGTAAGTATTGTATGAAAACAATGGAAATAGCAATATAATGTTTCAAGAACTGACGAGAGCTATCTAGTGTGTATTGCTACTCCTCCCAGCTGTCAGTACCAAGGAGTTTGCAATAGTCACCTTGTTTAATTTCAGAAAATAAGGCTCCCTCTACTTGACCTCTGGACCTCTTATCCTCGATCGAGACTTCTTCTAAACATTTAATAAAATATCGACAGGGACCAGCTTCCTCTTTACATCGCCTAGTCGCAGTCGGGTTGACGATCGGATCAAGTTCCTAGTTCTTGATGATATGAGGATTAACAGACTGCAAAATAGGTTGTTCTATAATACTTACTCGTGCATTTGATCCTCTGGATATACGATATAGTGCTTCTAGACTTCCCTTCGTAGTCCCTGCGCTAATCAACTCCTTTCCCAACTCGACATCTCTAAGATAAGCAGTGGTTAAGAGCCCCCAGCCGCTTATGCCAAACATGTCTTCCAGAAGAGATTTCGGCCTGGGGCAGCTTCATCGATCGAAGGTAGTTGCTTTCCCGATACAACACAATTTAGAGCGGCGAAGATATCTTGACGTTGTTCCTTGAGAAAGAGAATATTTCACACACATGTTCCATGGTTGACTGTGCAGTTTTGTAGACGGGGTCCCCAGAAAGCATGCAACAGCTTCTAATAGGAGAATGGTATTTGTACACTCCTTCAATTCCTAGTTTAAGTTCCCATGAGTCGATATTCTCCTGGAAGATGTGCTTCAATTTGTTGCAGTCACTGGTAGGATGGTTGACAAACCTATGGAAGCGGCAGTACTTGGGATCTTCCATTTCTTGTTTAGTTGGAGGACGTTTGACATGAGGTAGCTTGATGACATCATCTTGTATCCAGACCTCCAAGAGTTCAATCACCTCTTCCATTGGAAAGGGAAAATATGGGAATGGTGGAGTCTCATTTGTTCTATGTGAAATGGGAGTCGGACGTTTAGATTGTTGATAGTTGTTCCCCGAATGCTTTTTATTTCCACCCTCACGAGTGATTAATTGGAGGTTGGGTATTTTATTGGAAAGATACCTGCTCTCCTGAACATCTTTACGAGATTCTTCATTCTGGAAAGGTTCATATCGACTGAGTAAAGCAGCAGCGGATCTCTTAGCAGCTTCTGATGCAATATGGGAATTGATACTTTCCAGGAAAGACGCACATAATGAAATCACCTTTTCATTGCGAGGACTCTGATGAGATCGTGATAAATCCCACGAGTCTCCTTTCTGAGATTCAGGAAGCATCTCTCGATCTTCATGAGCAGACAAGTTAGGTTGGTAGCTACTTTTCCATTTAACACGATCATAGGCTTCATCTTCCTCACCAGGAATAGGAATATGAATCTTGGAAGAAGGACTACTACCATCAGTATTGATCCAAAATGGATTGTTGGTGGCGTTTCCTTCAGAATGAATGCGTGTTGGCTCATTCGGTAGTTGATCCGTGAGGACTTTCAAGAGCGCAAATACTTCGTCTTGCGTCTTGACAATAGTAGCTTGATTCCTGACAATATCATTCAGGATTTTCATAAAATCATGAATAGTTGTTAAATATCGAGACTCCATAGACTCGAAAAGGGTTTTGAATGAAAGAACGGATTCATGAATAACATGTGAAGTATTGTCAGTGTTGGGAGAAGTAAAATTGGGATTGAGGGTTTCTAAACCATTCCTAAGATCAACTATATTGAGAATTTTAGGAAATTGAAAACAGGATCGGGAAAATGATTTTTTGCAACCAAGAGATCAATCTCCCAGTGTGGTCGCCAATTGTTTAAGGGTAAAAATTGATTCTGCTGTTTTTGGTAATTTTGGGTGTATTGATGAGAAACAAATTCAAACCCTAAAAAAATGCATTGCACGGGAATGCTTTTAGGTTCGAGAGATCAATCTGTAAGACTTTGGACTAAACCAAGAAATGGTCGTTCCAGATTCAATTCGGTCACAAAGTGAAGGACAAGAGTTGATCTTAGAGAGGGAAGCGGAGAAGGTGTTTGAGATCAGAGTGTTGAATTATGAAGGTGTGGTTGTTTATGACTTGCGTATCGGAAAATGGTTTCTGGCTACTTGTGTTGAGAACACTTGTGTTCTTTCTTGTTGAAATAGATTGAAAATCTATTTGTATACAAGTCATTGAGCGCACCCTGATATCTTAGGTAGTGGAGGAAGTGAAGTAGCGGAGAAGTGGATTTGTGCGGGAGGTAGTGATTATCGTGTTTCTGTTATGGAGGAAAACTGATCACACGTCCTTCCACTACTCTCACTACTGTTAACAGTCCGTCTTTCCTGTCACGTTCTCGTAATGGACGCGTTCCCTGCCGCACGCTATAAACCGCCAGACCAATACCCCAGTAAGCATCCCCCAGTTTGTGACATGTTTGATGTCTCGAATAAGTGGGTCAAGTCATGGGACTTGCCGCAGAGAATAGCATGGTGTTATTAGGTGAAACAACCAAGTTGTTAATGAGGCTGACATAAAATATCGTATGTATTTGATTCATGTGAAGCATCGTATTTAAGCAGCTCAATTTAATCGATGTGTATGAAGCATAATTTTTTTATAGCCTGATCGAATAAGTCACGGCTAAGCGTCTTAAAAGGGCAGCGGGGCCGACCACTTTGGGTGATCGTTCGAATATCTTATGAGAAAACTACCATTTGGTCGATCACTTCCTGTGGAGGAGTGATGGCCGGTGTTCACATCCCCACTTTGTTAATTTTCTGAGAATAAATCTACACCGTCCTACTAAGCTGGCGAAGTTGGATGGTCGTGATTGATTTGTGGCAGTTGTTCAACGCCGTTGACGCGATTTTTAGGGTTTGGAGGCCGATCAACCAACTCCTTTTTGAGCGAGCGATTCGAGGTGTTGCATTTGGATTTGAATAGGTCGATCGACCATGTACAAAGGTGGGTTTCCAGCGAGCACACTGACATCCCCTGGGTCACCTAAAATTACATCTAAGCCACTCAATTCGGCTGGCAAAGTTGGATGGTTGTGATCGATTTGCGGCAGTAGTGTGTTGCCGCAAACGTAATTTAGGGTTTCTAAAGCAGCGCATTCACCCTAATTTGGGTGACCGATTCTATACGTTATACGCTTGCCGTGAGCAAGTCGATCAACCATGGGTGTAGTTGGGTCGTCGGTGGACACACCAGCGCTCCTTTGATCGCTAAAGTTGCAATCTAAGCCGTCCAACTAGGCCGTCTAAGTTGGACGGACGTGATACGTTTTGATACCGTATTTGCCGGTCTTAATTCGTTTGAGCTATTTTACACAGCAAGAATGCCCATGTTTGGGTAAGCGATTGAGCACTCTATAGGTTTACCGCATGCAAGTCGATCGACTAGGGCACTAATGGGCCCACTGATGATCATGCTTGCGCTTCCTTAACTGTTCGTAGGAGAATCTAAGATGTCCAACCAGGCTGGAAAAGGTTGACGTTCGTGATGCTTCAAAGACCGTTTTTAACGGTCTGAGCTCATTTGAGCTTGCGCGAACACCCATCTTAGAGTTGACGTTCGGGGCGCTTCGGAGTTAATTGAATAGAACTCGATCAACTAGGGATTTAGTGGGCCCACCGATGGCTATCGTAATGATTGCCTGATTCCGTTAGGAGCAGGATAGGTATATTGAATCATGCGGCCAAATCGTGCGGCCGTGATTATTTTTGAGACTGATATTAACAGTCTATATTTTCCTTAAGGAATTTAAGCGTGTTCGATCGCGCCAAATTTTAATTAAAAGGTTTGCGAACGCGCTGATCTCTTTGTAAGAGGGTGGTGTATCCTATGTGGGTGTTTTCATGCAGGTCCCAATAATGACACTTTGGGAGATTCATGCTACTCCGTTGCGAGTGAACATTAATCGTCATGTCATGCTAATATTGAGAGATCGGCTGGGGAATATAGCATAAGAAAACACTAGGCAGGCTATGCATTAGTGAATAATGCTGGTGCAAGATCAAATTTATAGAATATTTGGGATTGTTGCTACATGCACCATTCTGAGTAAATTTTATATACAAAAATATATTGAATTGCTCAATACATATATGAGCGAAGAGGCTTTAGGCACTCAACACTTTTAAATGGCTCCATTTCATTAGTGAATAATGCAACTAGGAGATTAAATACTCATTAGGCTCTATACTAGTGAACAATTCATCTAAGAGGTTGATTTTCAATATAATATGAAGAGCGGCATAGGCACTCATCAGATTTTGATATATTCTTCAAACTCCTTGCGGAATATAGACATATCAATGTCTATTACTTCCGATGTCGGGTCAGGTAGATAGACTTTTACAATTTTCGTCCTAAATTAAAAACCACCATCAACAATGTGTTGGTAAGCTTTTGCTTTAACCAAGTTCATCTTGTATTCTTGACGAAAGTAAAATGATCATCATGTGAAAATCGCCTTGTAACATCTTACATGATTTGTGTGAGACAATCATTTGATGTAGACTCGGAATGTTTCATATGGATCAGTCGATCACTTGAAAATTGCTTTGAAGCTAATAGTTTGTGTGAGACAGCTATTGTCGTCTTCTAAGAATGATTCAGTGATTGAAATGGGAGTTTAGAACACTTAACCATAATTGGATTTAAGCACAGTATGCGTACTTGTATATGTGTTGGAACAAGACCCGAATGTAGTATGCATACCCGTACGTGTACTGGCGAGGTCAGGTAAAGTACATGAGCTAGAGTATGCGTACACGTAAGCGTACTGGAGAAGTCATTTGAAGTTCGGGTACTATATTATGCGTACATGTACATGAATCAACTGAACCTTGGAAGTGTACGACAGTACGCGTACATGTTTGCATACTGGCGAACACAGTCCAGGTACGGCTACTTAGGTATGCGTACCCGTTTGCATACTTGAGTGGGTTATGTTCTAAAATCGGTTTGTTCATGAACTAATACATTTATATATTAAGGAATGCAATATTTTGCAAACCGTGGCTATAATTTTCATGAATTAGTTCAAGTAAATCAAAATCGATTTTGCTTTAATAGTATCTTGTATACTTCTATGAGAATATAAACAATTGAACAACTCCGGAAATAGTTTCATTTGAGTCATTTGAACTAGTTATGGTTAAGATGAATAAGGTTGATATGAAAGTGTTCATGTGGCTAACTTCGGTTAAATATTTTTGAGCCAACAAAGGTGCACACGTTTAGGTACGGTTACTCATATCTAATGAAGTCACTTTTCATTTATGTGTAACAAGCTAAGTTTGATCTAACGATTGAAAGATATTAGCCTGAGTCTAATAAGGTTTTCATATAATGGTGAATATTGAATGTTTTGTTACCAAGGTAACATTGATTGCAAACCCTGATTTGAAGACTATATAAGGGAGAACTCTAGCAACTGGGAAACCTAATCCGCACACCTCCTCTGTGATACTAGTTCCGACTAGAGTCGATTATCCTTTAACTTTATGTTTTTCCAAAACCCTGTAGGTTAACGACTTGAAGACTTCATTGGGATTGTAAATCCAAACCCAACTATTTTCTCTGTAGTTTCGTGTATAGATCTTGATGTTTTCTATCGTGATTGAGTACTATCTTATCTAAGATTTGCTCGAGATGTAATCTCCAATAGGCTAGATAAAAAGTTGTCACAAACATCTTCGTCTCATCGTTTGTGATTCCACAATATCTTGTTTCACTACCGTACGATTAAGATTATTGTGAGGTGATTGATATTTCTAGGCTGTTCTTCAGGAATATAAGTCTGGTATATCAATTAGTTCTTGTTCACCTTGTTTTATCAAAATACGGAACAAAACTCATAGGTATATCTGTGAGAGACAGATTTATCTATACAATAGACTTTTCTGTGTGAGACAGATTGGTTTATCTAGTCTTCGACTTTGGGTCGTAGAAATTCTTAGTTGTGGATGAGATCAGTTAAGGGAATCAAGTGCGCAAAGTCCTGCTGGGATTCAGAGGCGTAAGGAACGCGATTGTACCTTGATCAGTGTGAGATTGGTTAGGGCTCAACTACATTATATTCCGAAGTTAACTTGGAATAAAAAAGTGTCTGTAGGGGCTTAATACAGTGTGGTGTTCAAATGTGGACTAGGTCCCGGGGTTTTTTTGCATTTGCGATTTCCTCGTTAAAAAAATTTCTGGTGTATGTGTTACTTATTTTCCGCATTATATTTGCTTATATAATTGAAATATCACAGGTTGTGCGTAAGATCGATCAATTGTGAATCCAACCTCTTGTTGTTGATTATATTGATCGACACTTGGATATTGGTTTTTGATACCTTCCAAGTTATTTATTATATTCAATTGGGCTCCCAAATTCCTATTTGTTTGATTGCGGATTGAATTGATAAATAGAGATATAACTATTTGATATACTTTTCTTAAGATTGAGTCTGACTGTCAAGTTGATTCTCTTGAAAGTATATTGGAGTTAGTCCATACAGATTGCTAAGTGAAATATTGGGTGTGGTTAGTATCAGAACAGGCAAACACGTTTAAGACCTTATAAGTCTGTGTTTGTGGCAATCTGATTTGTGTGGATAGTGTATCTCAAACTCGCACACGTAGAAATGAGTTCTAAAAGTTTTAATTATGCCAAATGTCTTGGGCTTACTTCCAAGGATAACTTTTTAGAGCACTGCTCGGTCGCACTCTTAAGCGTTGCTATCTCAAGCTTGTTTGTCAAGTTTATTTGTCAAAACTACAAGTCTTGATTTCTAGTCTACTTATAGCTAAGTATCAGACTAGGATAAAAAGTGTAGTTGAGATTTAGACTCCATGGCGTTCATCATAGAAAGACGAAGAACTACTCAAGGAACTAGTGGAACTTCATCGACTAAAAGGTATGTGGAGACTTGAACTTATCTATCACTCAAAAGTATATCTACTCTATCTCCTATCTTGAGACAAAAATCGTATTGTTATATAAACTCGATTATACACATTTGCTATTTCGAACCGAGTTTATCTCAATTATCTATTTCTCGAAATATGTGTTGGTAAGATTTCGCTTTGGCCAAGTTCATCTTTACATGTGACGAAAGTCATGTTGATTATTTCAATATCTTGAAAATCGCTTTGATGAAGAATAGCGTGTGAGTAACCTCTATTTAACATCCTCTAAGAATGTTTCAATGATTGAAATGAGAGTTAGAATATATAACCTTGAATAGATATAAACATTGTATGTGAAATCATACTTGTGTAAGTCCATAATCCTTGAACCAACGTATGCGTACTTTGATGCTCAGGATAACCGAAACTAAAGTCCGTGTACCTGTACGCATACTGTCGGAAGTTCACGTCCCGTGAATTTCTGCTGGAGTTTGTGAACTGAAAACAAACTTAATCCGGGTACTTAAGTATGCGTACCGATATGCATACTTGGGTGGGTTATTTTCTAAAAACGGTTTATTCGTGAACTTAAACTTATATAAACTAAGGAATGCATATTTGCAAACCGTGGATATAAAGTTCATGAATCGATTCGAGTGAATCAAAATCGTTTTTGCTTCGATTGTGTCTTGTATTCTTCTATGATATCTAAGAAATTGAACAACTCTCTAACTAGTTATTTTGAGTCATTTGAACTAGTTATGGTGAAGATGAATATGGTTGATATGGAAATGCTCATATGGCTAACCATTTGGTTAACTACTGTTGAACCAACTAGGTGTACGCGTTTAGGTACGGTTATACAAACCTAAATGAACGTGCATTTCATTTGTGTAAAACAAGCTAAGTTCGATCTAACGGTTGAAAGATATTATCTTGAATCTAATCAGGTTTTCATCTAACTGTGAATATTGAATGCTTTGTTACCAAGGTAACTTAGATTGCAAACTCTGATTTGAAGACTATATAAATGAGAACTCTAACAACTGGGAAACCTAATCCCCACACCTCATTGTGATACTAGTTGTATAAGCTAGAGTCGATTCTCCTTTAACCTTAGGTTTCTATCGAGACCCTGTAGGTTAACGAATTGAAGACTTCATCGGGATTGTGAAGCCAGACCCAACTATTTTCTTTATAGTTGTGTGATATGATCTTGTTGTTTCTATTGTATTTGAGTACAATCGTAAGATTGGCTTGATATTGATTTCTCCGATAGGCAAGATACAAAAGAAGTCACAAACATCTTCGTATCATCGTTTTTTATTCCGACATATCTAGTTTTGCTAGTCGATTAAGATTATTGTGAGGTGATTAATAATTCTAGGTTGTTCTTCGGGAATATAAGTCCGGGTTATCGATTGTCTCTTGTTCACCTTGATTTATCAAAAGGCGGAACAAAACTCATAGGTATTTCTGTGGGAGACAGATTTATCTATTCATGTAGACTTTTTTGTGGGATTCATATTTTTTATTAAAGTATTCGACTTTAGGTCGTAGCAACTCTTAGTTGTATGTGAGATCAGCTAAGGGAATAAAGTGTGTAGTATCATGCTGGGATCAGAGACGCAAGGAGCGCAACTGTACCTTGGATCAGTGTGAGATTGATTGGGGTAACTACAGTCCATAAATAAGTTAGTTTGTAGTAGGCTAGTGTTTGTAGCGGCTTAATATAGTGTGTGTTCAATCTGGACTAGGTCCCTGGGTCTTTCTGCATTTGCGGTTTCCTCGTTAATAAAACTTCTGATGTCTGTGTTATTTCTTTTCCGCATTATACTTTGTTATATAATTTAAATATCACAGGTTGTGCGTTGAATCGATCAATTGGTAAATCCAACATTTGATTGTTGATTGAAATTGATTGATACTTGAACATTGGTCTTTGGTACCGTTCAAGTTAATTTCTCAATATTGAATCGAGAAATTGAGATATAACTCCTTGATATACTTTTTATTAAGATTGATTCTGACTGTCTAGTTGATTTTCTTAAAAGTATATTGGAGTTAGTCCATACAGATTGCTAAGTGGATTATTGGGTGAGGTTGTTATACCCCTACTTTTTTAATTGGTATCAGAGCAGGCAAACACATATAAAGACCTTATAAGTCTGTGTTTGTAGCAATCTGACTATATAAACGGCAGTAATATCTCCAGCAAACCCATCACCAGAAATAAAAGCTCCGTCTCTATAGTATCTATCAAAGAGAAAGATTCGTCAATCTCAAATATAGAAGAACCTAATGTTCTGACGAGATAGACATACACTGACTTGTGTTATTCCGATTACACTTTAAAAGAGTCTATCTTCGTTGATGAAAGGGATACAGCTGAAGAGAGTGAACCGGTTCTAAATCTTGTTAGAATCCAAGCTGATAGATTTAATCGGTTGAAAAACAATGTCAATGTTCTTCTCGGTATAGTAAGAGACTGTGATTCCAAAAACGCTGAAGATCAGTTTCCACGTACCCTACTTGAGGTAAGTCTCAAAAAGGATGTGAAAAGGCGAGGGTACCCAAAAATACCTCAAGCTAAAACTTTTCCTATCTATAAGTCCTTTCTATGAAAGTGATTGTCTATGGACTGAGTCGAGACAATACAACTAATCGGTTCACACTTCGTGTGATCGTCTATAGATACGAGAACGAGACAATACAACAACGAAGTATGTTTACTTGATACAAAGGTTCGGACTTAATGATAGACAAATTTTTTTGTCTGAATTGTCCTCAGTGTCTCTATTGCTAGTGCTTGATTTTGTACTTCTTATGGTGTTTTTATGTTTGTGTAGGTGTTTTTGGAGAAATACACTTGTGCGGAAAAAGTTTCTCAAAAAGTGTTATTTGGACCCTTGGAGGACATTTGCTATACGGACCCCGGATTTGGCTAAGGGACACCCAAGGTTATGCGTAGCCCAAATTCATCCTTAGCACCCAAATTTGTCCTCAGCACCCATCTGATATTCGCACCCCAGAAAAGGATAGGGGCACTTCATCTTCAACATTTCAAAAAAATATTTTGGCGGGAAAATATTTCCATTCACTAGCAGATTTTTCGATCGGATTTTGGAAGAGTTTTTGTGCGATTCAATCGCTGAAACTTTATGGGTAGTTGTGATATGTCCTAACAGAGCTGGTATGGGTGTTTGTTTCGATCAAATTTGGCTGAAAAATCCGTGAGAAGAAAACAGGGAAGCACGTGCATGAGAGGAACAGTTCACGGGATTGCATGAGTTTTGGAGAATTTAAACGTGTTCTTCTCATGTTTGATGACTCGAGCAACACTTTGGACCTTGACAAAAATATATAAGGAGATTTTGCAGATGTAGAAACGCGTGAGAAGCTAAATCAGGGAAGAAAATATTCCCATAATATTTTCTTTACTGCCCGAGTTCAATGAAGAATATTGATAATTATGACGTGATTAAATGAGGCTGAGGAGTATAAATAGATTGCTGGGATCATAGAGAAGGGGGACGGAGAGTTTGGGGTCGAGAGGAGATCTCAAGAGGCGTGAATCAAGAGTTTTCAGAAATCTGTTTCTGCTGTTTCACCAAGAACACGAAGAACAAAAGACCACCAGAGGCAGTTGTTTGTCAACAGTGACAACGACAGCCACACGAGGGTCGCAGAGTTACAACAACATCAGTTCTTTTCTATCGTTCTTTGTAACAGCGTTTTGCAACAATTATAAACGTTGCAAACACCCAATTTTCATCATTTTCTCCATTTCATCATTTGTACACCTACTTTGAGCAATGAAATCAACTTTTGAGCGTGTTTCCAACATCATGATGAGCTAAACCCAATCTTTGGGGCTATGGAGGAAGCCATTGTTTCGGTAAAAGTGATATATTTCTATTAATTAATTACAACAACTCTATTATGATTTTTGCATTGAACTAAAAATTGTTTATATGATTTTGATTAGTTAGGTGTATTTTCTCTTGATAGAATATGCTTGCTTTAGGGTTTTGATATTCTATGCTTGGATTAACATCTATTCTTTTGGAAATCTACATGTCTAGGCCATACTATTAGAATCAATTTGAATGTTGAGTTGCATAATTATTGTTTTATTAAATCACTAATATCAACCAATGGTGGAATCCTAGCCCTATTCTCTCCATAATTTTCACAACATCTTTTTAATTTAGTTCGCTATTTTTATTTATTAAAAAAATCTAAAAATCCGCTTTCACAAGTCTTGAACGAATCATATTACTACAACAACTTTGAAAACACATCAAATTTTTGGCGCCGCCGACGCGGACTTGTCTTTAGGTTAGAGTTTTTAGATATTTTTTTTTAGGTTTTTATTTTATTTGTTCTTCTTTACATTTTTGGATTTTTGTCTTTTTCTTATAGAATTCGGAATTTGGAGCGAAAGAAAATTTTTCCAAAGCTTTTGGTGAATACTTAAAGACTTCGAGTGAAAGGCAAAGCGAAAGGAGCGAAAGAAGAATATTTTTTTTTTTATAAAAAATAGAGGAAAAAAAAAGATACATTTTTATTTTTGTAGATTTTTTTTTTTAGACTTTCTTTTTCTTTTGCACTTTATATTTTTGGACTTTAAATTTTGGGACATTTTTTTTTAAACCCTACGGAATGGTAGTTTAAATATAAACTGTTTGCAGAGAAGGACGGTGATTACGATATCACCTCAGCCCCTCGGGTTCGTACATGACATAAGAGTCGTGGCCCGAGTCGACTACAAAGGTTCATCCCCCGTCTGGTATGGGAGGTAAGTTTGTCGAAACACTCGCGAATCCCGTGTCAGCGAGTTACTGTCTTCCTTCGTATGCATATATGTTGAGGAATTGAAAACGGCTGCTTTAATTTCCTAGTAAAGGGCAAGGACTGGCCATACAAGATAAGGGTTGGGATTTCATCACCGTTCTCTTCTTTCCCGCCTTAGGAAAACGACACCAAACGCGAACCTAAGCCTAAAATTTTTACTAGAACGAGACCGATAGGGTAACGAGCTTAACAGGAAAATCATTCGAAAAATATTGGTTAATCTTTTAAGCGTACTTCGAAGTTCTTGACGGTTTCTGTAAGTTGAATGCGTGACTGCGCCGCCTTGTAATACCGGTGAGGCCTTGGGTATCAAATCTCCACCGAGCTTCCCTCGCCTATATTCAACTTACTTTAACTCGGATTGATTCCAGAGGGTTTTTCTTAAATTGTAACGAATTCCCGTTCGAAGGATTAGAAGCTGGTCTAGAAACAATCTAAGTGGAGCCATCATGCCTTTTGTTTGCTAGAAATCAATAGGTTTGCTGTGGTGGAGTCAGCCTTGATTGTGTTTGCATAGAATATCCCTTCCTTTTTAGGACTTTTCTTTTTTATTTTGTTTTTCTAGTGTATGCCCGAAGTTTTTAAACGGGCTTGGAAAAGAAACACTCTAGGTCGTTTGATTAGTGAAAAACCTAGTAGTTCTTCTTGTGAAGGCGGGGAGCTCGAAGACTCTTCTTTTGAGAGCCCCGTTTTTGGAAACTTCAGTTTTGAGAATCTGTCTCTTCGTGAGGAGAGTACCCCTAGTACTCCTAGTCCTTTGGTAGTGCCAGAAATGGCAACTTTGAAAGCTTTGCTAAACCCAACTAGGACCTCTCGTCCGTCTTGTATCAAGTTAGCTGAAACCGAGGCAAATTATGAACTGAAACCTGGGACTTTACAGATGCTCCCAATGATTTTAGGGAAGGAGAATGAGAACTCCTATTTTCATGTTAGGGAATTTGAGGAAGTTTCTAGTACTCTGAAAATTAAAAACCTAAGTGATGATGCGTTGAAACTTAGGTTACTACCCTTTTCCTTAAAAGATAAAGTCAAATCTTGGCTCTATAGTTTGGACTCTGAGTCAATTGAAACCTATGACCAACTTACTTCTGCATTTATACATAAGTTTTTCCCATGGCATAAAACATCGTCTATTAGGACACAAATTTGTACTTTTGCCCAACAAGAGGGAGAATCTTTATATAGGTACTTAGAAAGGTTCAATGACTTGATATCTCAATGTCCTCATCATGGTTTGTAGAAGGTTAGGTTAGTTCAGATCCTCTACGAGGGTTTAGATTATTCAACAACAACCATGGTTGAGTCGTTATGCACAGGTGGTTTGAGAACAAAACTGTTGATGAAGCGATGACATTTTTGAATGAAATCGCCGATAAACCCAACAATGGGAAAATATTAGGGAACCCCAGAAAACAATTCTTCTAAGTAGAGGAAATGTTAATAGGGTAGAAGGATCTTATGAGTCAGATGCCAAAATAGCAGCTATAGCCAAAAGGTTAGAAGCCTTATAATTAGGTCATTCTAGTGGTAGTAGTGGTAGAAATGAGCCTTTTTGGGAAGGCCATGCTGTTGAAGAGAAAGCCAATGCTCTTTATAACAACGCTAGGTTTGATAACCGACAGAAGTTTGACCCATATTCAGAAACCTATAACCCTGGCTGGAGAAACCATCCAAACCTTTCTTGGTCCAAGGGCCAGAATCAAGATCAGTCTAGTAATGCTCAGGTTATCCCAGGTTTTGGCTATACTAAGAATCCTTCAGCTCCGACACAGTTTCATATCCCTTCAGATAAGAAAATCATGAGTTTAGAAGAGTCTCTTGCCTTGTTAACTCGGAACACTTTGGAATTTCAGCAATCGGTTGCACAAGGATTAGATGAAAATAAAAAGATGGTACAAGCTAACTCTCAGGCTATTTCCGAGTTGAAAACCCAGGTTAGTCAGATAAATGAGACGTTGAGAGAAAAAGGAAAGTTTCCTAGTCAACCACAACCCAACCCTAGGGGAGTCCATCAAATATCTTTAGCTGGTGGGAAATAATCAAACCATGTGAACTCGATAACAACCCTTAGGAGTGGTAAAACGGTAGACAATAAGGTAGCCATGCCTAGTGGACATACTGTAGTTCCACCTTCTACTTCCCAAGAGGATCCCGTAGACGAGGAAACTGAAACAGTCTCTAAGGATTCCCAAAAAATTCCTGATAGGTCTACCTTTGTGCCTAGAGCCCCATATCCACATTTGTTAGCCCCAACAAAGAAGGAGTCGACTTTCAACGAGATAATGGAAACATTTAAGAAGGTGAACATCAACATTCCGCTATTAGAAGCAATTAGGCAGATGCCTGCTTATGCCAAGTTCCTTAAAGATCTTTGTACACGAAAGCATAAGCTTAATGTCCATAAGAAAGCTTTTTTAGCTGGTCAGGTAAGTTCCATTCTTCTGAACCAAACACCCCCTAAGTATAAGGATCCTGGATGCCCCACCATATCTTGTGCGATTGGTGATCACATGGTCGATAAAGCTTTACTTGACTTAGGAGCTAGTGTTAACTTACTCTCGTATCATGTATACACCCAGCTAGGTCTTGGTAAGTTGAAACCGACTAAAATGACACTACAATTAGCTGATAGGTCTGTTAAAGTCCCTCGTGGTGTCATAGAGGATGTTCTGATTGAGGTTGATAAGTTTATTTATCCCTTGGATTTCGTTGTTCTAGACATCCAGCCTGTTCAGGACCCAAGTCGTCAAATCCTAGTGATTTTAGGTCGCCCATTTTTAGCCACAGCTAACGCTTTCATCAACTATATGACTGGGCTTACGAACATATCCTTTGGTAATATGACCACTGAACTAAATGTCTTTAATGTTACTAGACAACCTTCTGAGAACGATGATTTAGAAGAAGTGAATATGATTAGCACTTTAGTTCAAGATTTGGTTCAGGATAATTGGCTTAACACTTACTGGTAGATTCTTTAGATGATTTTGAGGAAACCATTCTCTTAGATCAGATATGTGATCAATCTCTAGAAGAATCTCTTGAGTATTTTAAGGACTCTGAAGATCCGGAAATTCAAGAAATAGTTAGAGGTTTGTATGTGAACCCTAATCTCGGGGGTAGTGATGGTTCTTGTGATTATATTGTATCCCTAATTAGAGTCCCTAACTTGGGACTCGAGCCTTGTACATCTGAGATATTACTTGATCTTTTCAGACTCCGCAACCCGATCCTTCTGATACTGTCCAGGAGGTAACCCAGGTATTAGAGACACGTTTTTCGGATGAATCTATTTATCGAGACACACAT
The DNA here is from genome assembly GCF_003573695.1 of Papaver somniferum. Lineage (NCBI taxonomy): Eukaryota > Viridiplantae > Streptophyta > Magnoliopsida > Ranunculales > Papaveraceae > Papaver > Papaver somniferum. The sequence goes on from NC_039359.1 coordinate 42,561,432, forward strand.
ATGAAGTTCAATTACGCGCCGCAGATAAACCCAGTTGTCTTGACAGAAACCTTAGATGAGGGCGTGCTCCTTCTTTTCATTTTTCTGAATCAGTGTAGTTGTCTCATACTGGTGTCAGCTCTATTTGGTCTTATGGACCCATAATTGTTTCGACTATTGATATATGACTTTGGAAGGTGACAATCCTTTTTGAGGTATTTTATGTCTAGCTAAAGACTTTAAATTTAGCATTTCCTGGGAGGTACTCATGCTTACGGTAATATCCTTCCTTATTTCTTTTTCCATCCATCAAGTGGTAACAGTTTCTTATTGTTCATTTCATCTTTAGAACATTGAGGACAATGTTAGATTTAAGTTTGGGGGTGGGGAAGAAACTTTTTGTTAGCTCTTAGCTGCAACAAATAAACTCCAGAGCCTAGAAATTTATGCTTATTAAGGTTGGAACTAACCAATCTAAGTGGATGGGAACATATTGGTTGTAGGAGTTGAGGAACCAATCTGATTAGATGGAAACATCTAAAGAGTCTATTCATAAAAGCACAGAGCTCAGGTGTTAGAATTTAAAAAAAAAAACATGGTAGTTTCGCCATATCTCGTTGAATCCTAATCATTCTGTTTTTATTTTTTAAGTGATTTGGTGGGGCACACGATTCAAGTTGTTACCTTTGCTAGGGTGGAATAGAGTGATTGAGATACTAACATAAAAAAAAGAAGAGGGACCAGACCATTAGACCAACCGGAATAAATTAAATAAAGTCGACCACTGGTGCCCTTGTATATGCCAGTTGTGTTGACCTAGAGTTAGGTTTATCGATCACTGGTCCCCTTGTATATGCCAGTTGTGTTGATATTAGTCAGACCGGTATCTCAGTCCATTAGCATAGGTTCACCTTGGCAGAGGCCTTCAGACAGATATGGGAAACACCGTTCATTTTTAACCATATCTTTATCCATCTTCTTAATCTTTCCATGTGATTGGTTGACTCCGGTTATGATGTACAGAAACTATCTGAGTAGAGCTCTGTCACTTATATATGAATTTTAGTATGCTGAGTGCAAACTCGTGTACAACAATTGGAATTTCGCATCAGGGTACTTCCTCGTGTAGTCAATGAGAGTATGCCAACCAAGGAGATTCTTTAGTGCCTTCCAAGGTTCTGCGTAGATAGCTAGGGTCTGGAGTAAAGGTTTTGTGGGTACACCTCTGGTAAACCCTCCGGAGACAACACTCCGCCACTAGGGCCACCTAGTGGTTTAACGGCTTGCTGCACGTGCTAAGTGTAGTCATTTTTATTTTCTATATTAGATTTTCTCGAGGACTAGCAAATAATAAGTTTGGGGGTATTTGATAGACACATTTTTGTGTCTGAATTTTCCTCAGTGTCTCTATTGCTAGTGCTTGATTTTGTACTTATTATGGTGTTTTTATGTTTGTGTAGGTGTTTTTGGAGAAATACACTTGTGCGGAAAAAGTTGCTCAAAAAGTGCTATTTGGACCTCTAGAGGACATTTGCTATACGGACCCCAGATTTGGCTAAGGGACACCCAAGGTTATGCGTAGTCCAAATTCATCCTCAGAACCAAAATTTGTCCTCAGCACCCGTCTGATATTCGCACCCCAGAAAAGGATAGGGGCACTTCATCTTCAACATTTCAAAAAAAAAATTTGGCGGGAAAATATTTCCATTCACTGGCAGATTTTTCGATCGGATTTTGGAGGAGTTTTTATGCGATTCAATTGCTGAAACTTTATGGGTAGTTATGATATGTCCTAACAGAGCTGGTATGGGTGTTTGTTTCGATCAAATTTGGCTGAAAAATCTGTGAGAAGAAAACATGGCAGTACATGCATGAGAGGAACAGTTCACGGGATTGCATAAGTTTTGGAAAATTTAAACGTGTTCTGCTCATGTTTGATGACTCGAGCAATACTTTGGACCTTGACAAAGATAAATAAGGAGATTTTGCAGATGTAGAAAGGCGTGAGAAGCTAAATCAGGGAAGAAAATATTCCCATAATATTTTCTTTACTGCCCGAGTTCAATGAAGAATATTGAGAATTATGGCGTGCTTAAATGAGGCTGAGGAGTATGAATAGATTGCTGGGATCATATAGAAGGGGGACGTAGAGTTTTGGGTCGAGAGGAGAGCTCAGGAGGCGTGAATCAAGAGTTTTCAGAACTCTGTTTCTGCTGCTGCACCAAGAACACGAAGAACAAAAGACCACCAGAGGCAGTCGTTTATCAACAGTGACAACGACAACCACACGAGGGTCGCAGAGTTACAACAACAACAGTTCTTTTATATCGTTCTTTGTAACAGTGTTTTGCAACAATTATAAACGTTGCAAACACCCAATTTTCATCATTTTCTCCATTTCATAATTTGTACACCTACTTTGAGCAATGAAATCAACTTTTGAGCGTGTTTCCAACATCATGATGAGCTAAACCCAATCCTTGGGGCTATGGAGAAAGCCATTGTTCCGGTAAAAGTGATATATTTCTATTAATTAATTACAACAACTCTATTATGATTTTAGCATTGAACTAAAAATTGTTTATATGATTTTGATTAGTTAGGTGTATTTTCTCTTGATAGAATATGCTTGCTTTAGGGTTTTGATATTCTATGATTGGATTAACATCTATTCTTTTGGAAATCTACTTGTCTATGCAATACTATTAGAATCAATTTGAATGTTGAGTTGCATAATTATTGTTTTATTAAATCACGAATATCAACCAATGGTGGAATCCTAGCTCTATTCTCTCCATAATTTTCACAACATCTTTTTAATTTAGTTCGCTATTTTTATTTATTAAAAAAAATCTAAAAATCCGCTTTCACAAGTCTTGAACGAATCATATTACTACAACAACTTTAAAAACACATCACTTAACCAAACACAATAGGATTGCTTATCAAGTAAATAGGAATTAACGTTTGTGTAATTTACTTTAATTATAATAAAAAAATTAATAAAAGTAAATGACACTGCAAGATTTTGTTGACGAGGAAAACTGCAAATGCAGAAAAACCCCGGGACCTAGTCCAGAATTGAATACTCTCAGGATTAAGCCGCTACACAAAATTACACTAACTTCGTGTAGTTGATACCAAGTAACTAACCCTATAGTTCACCTAGTTCCATCTGTATTCCCATACCTCCAACTTATAAATAAGTCACGTACTTGGATCAATCCCTTTGGTTCGTATTCCAAATAGTAAAGGAACAAGAAATCTGTTTGGTATTAACTCTATTCAACCAAGTGATACGAGTCGGACAAAGGCTCTTCCGTTTATCTCAAAGGTAATCGATTAAGATTAATCCAACAACACCTTTAATCCGAAGAACCGTGTTGATGCCGATCTACTCAATTAATCAATCCAATCTACCACAAGGATAAATCGATTATTAATTGGATCCTCTTTTACCGAAACAAGTATTGTGCACACCAAATATTGTAAAACCCAAGTAAGATCTTTAATATCTTCTTTGTCTTCAAATAATCTTAAATCTTTAATAAAAACCTGCACACAATCACTTGAATCTCTTGTGATCAACCACGCACAGAACGAAGTCTGTTAACAATAATTATCACAAGATCTTCTTTAGAACTAACAACAGTCTAAAAATCCCTGTGGAAACTTTGAACTAGTTTGAGTGAATCTTATATCAGAAGAGAAGATTCTCAAGAATAAACAAACTAGGTGCAATCATATTTCAACCACCGTTAGTCAATCAAATCAATCGAAAACATAAGATAAACCGCAATTATCTAGTTTCCCACCAACGGGTCGCGCTAGAGATTCTCAATACCAAAGAAGACTTTAAACTGAGCGGCCGTAAGAGATTTCGCCTAATTAGGTTACTCTCCTCTCCGAATAGGCGGCTACACCAGTAACAACAACAAAAGAGTAAATCTGTTGTTACGAAGGATTAGTTTGCTAGAACGGCAAACTTCGAGTATTTATAGACAAGGAAGTTTGGACACCAAGGAATTTCCAAAACCTAAAATATTCTCAAGATACTCATTAAAGCACATATTCGGTTTTCATAATTCCTGGAAATGCTCTGTCCAAAAATAACAATCGAAATCTCTCGGAAAGTCTAATTAGTAAATGCACATTACTAATTCTGTAATTTCCCTACAAAATAAAATTAATAACCTTAATTAAAAGATTCTTAACTTACTTATGTTTCGATCCTGGGATTCTCTTCCCTTAGCCGTTAAGGAATATCTTTGAACAATTAAAGAAATAAACATTCACAGCACGTGTTCAAAGTTTGTCGACATCTTAACTTTGTAAGTTCTCTTTCACACTTACAACCTTGAAACCGATTTGCCACACTTCCAAATAAGTTTAGAATTGGTTCATCTGACTTTCAAGAACTATGTGATTGATCACATAAACATTCAATCACAATCATGGGTTTACGGTTCTACCAAAACAAGTTTCGGTTTTACCTCCATGTGAGTATTGTGCATAGTCACACTAGCTTTCCAAAAATTCGGTTGATTAGGTACTAGGATCGGTTCCCCAGATATATATGATATCTAACTTATATATGTTGTACATGTCCATAGGATCCCCCTTTGCTTAAAAACGTGTTACACATGTCCATAGGATCGGTTCCCCTTTCTTCTATAAACCTTGATACACCCCATACAAGGATCGGTTCCCTTTGATGTACTGCACCCCTTACAAGCATCGGTTCCCCTTTCCTTTTAATTGGTCAGACATACAAAATCCGATCATACCACAGGTGATTACTTAAGATCGGTTTTACTAATAAAAGTTATACCAATACATAAGTCAGGCCTTTGTGAATAGTTCTACCAAGAACACAACAAGTTGTGAGCGGTTATACTCTATCACACATATTGGTTGTTCATAAGATATGCAATGAATAACAAAACCAATAACACCTGGCAATTTCCTTTTCGGTCCACAAACAAGTTTATGAACTTACTTCCTTAGAACACATGTAAACATTGTTCCCTAGGATGAAATCCTCACCTCATACCCATATATAATCACAATAGAATTCAAATTATTATGGCGATGTCTTATCTACAAAGTTTAATGGTTAAGCAATAATCCTCGTATTGTATTCCTTAATACTATGTCTATCTAGAGTTCAAATATGCTTCGCAGTTATGTTTTCAATATGCACGACTTGAAAGATACGTTAGGGAATGAAACAGTTCAAGTCAAATATCACTAACCTCAAGTGGAAGGATGATTGTTGTCGTTGTAGCTCCTTGATTCTTCACATCTTCAATACTTCGCAATACTTGTAATGTCTCATATCCTAATACTTTCAAGCTAACCTATACGAAGTTGACTCTAGTACATAATCAAACGACTCTTAACATGAGTTTTGATTCACTAAAATATGACAACCAACCTTGACATACCAACGCTTGGTGGGTTCAAACGAGCAATGCTCTAACAATCTCCCCCTTTGTAAATTTTAGTGACAAAACTCTTACATCATATGGATAAACAAATTACAAGAATTCATTACAATCCGCTTGATTCCCGATTTAACAGCACAGTAAAACTGCTTATATTCAATCCTTGAAAATGCCGAGGTTGACATTATAATAACAAAGAAAAAGAGTATTAGCTTTGTTAAACCGCACGTCTTTGTTATATCAATTTATATGACATGTTACTCCCCCTTAGTCTGTGCTTTCACTCTTTCGTTAGATAAAACATTCAAGTACCAATGTTCTTTTCCCTACCGATGCCAATCAATATAAAATCAATGCCAGCATCACCTATTTACTCCATATATTTCTCCCCATTTTTGTCACAAAAATGACAAAGAAACAAAAAAAATAAAGGACAGCACGAAAAAAATCTTACAAATCTCATAATAGACTTGCAAACCTGTAGAGTTAGGCAAGAGGGTTCCACACATCACGTTCTGATAATCAATATCAAAACCGAAACTACAAGTAGTCTTATTTTGATATGTTACCAAGGAAACAATTGTCCGAAGCAATTTTTCCAATTTATTTTAGCAAACCAAAAACAACTAATCACATTAGTCCCTTTGCTAAACTGATTGTCCGAAAACAACCGCTTAATTCGATAAGACCAAAGTAAAGATAAACTCCATTTTTCTCATCAGGTTCTAATTATGCATAAGCTTAGACCTTTCAATTTTAAACAAGACAAGTACTAGGTTAGTCAACTAGCATTCCTTGTTTAGGCATTCGATTAGACTTGAATAACCGAAACCTCACTTTGATAAGACAAACTAAGATCAAAATTAACTTAGTTTCTTATCCGGAATCGAATTGGACTAAACAACTCATCCCGTAAACAAATTATTTCGTTAAGCCATAAATATTTCATACAAACCAAAATAAATCAACTTGCATAATTATTCACCTCAACCGGAAGCAATTGAAACAACATAGACATTAAAAGCACCGAAATTGCACCATAATTTTGTAAGCCTAAACAATTGATACCATACAAAAGCAAGATAACAATGGTTTTTCTTAACCGGAACCAATTGAATCACACACAGATCAATTGTACCGAAATTTTGTAAGCCTAAACAATTGATACCACACAATAAATCAAGATAACAATAGTTTTTGTTAACAAGAATCAATTGAAACACACACCCACACACACATAATGGAATAAATATCAATTGAACCAAAATTTTGTTAAGAAAAAGCAACAAATATATATATATAATATAAACTCAGGATTTTCTTAAACAGGAAAACAATTAACTAACAAGATTGTTACCTCAAATATCGCATCCACTTATCCAATATGATAGCATCTTCGTCCAGGGAGAATTGATATCGAAATATCACCACGTTGTCATCCTTATGCATAAACAAAAGAATAACAACACACCTCAACCTTTACCAGAGAAAGGTTGAAAAACGGTTTTTAACAATTGCAAGCAAAAGTTGAAAACCGTCGAAACACATATGCTTTTATGCTAAACTAAAACCGATTCAACATATTGTGACTTTTTCGCATATTGTTTCTACCAGAACCCCTCATGATCCTTTGATAAAGCCTACCTACTAGGGCTAGAACTTAATCCCGCTAAATTAAAAAGTCACCCAAACCATAAGGGTCCACAATATATGAGATCGAATATTACGGTGGTAAAACAGAAATCAAACATCCCATAAACGTACATAGCAATAAAGATAAAAGCAATTAAGCACAGGCTATGTAAACCGAAAACTATCACAAGAAAAATTACTAATCAAATAATTTTATTCATAATAGTTTTATTCATAATAGATCAATAAATTGAAACAAATCAAAAATTGATGTCTGTTATTCCAGATTAAGTATTACAACAAATCACTTAATCTCTAGTGGTGCTCTTGTTGTTTACCGAGGTCTCTTTAGTGTTCAAACTCTTAACGCATGTCTCAAGAGACTTTTCTGCAACCACTTCTTGTTTCTCAAGTCTTTCAACTTGAATTTTCATATTAGCTATATCAGCTTTAGTTTCATCAATCTTGTCTTTGAGACACTGCGAGTTACTGGAGGCATGATCGATTATGAACGAATATACAGGATTCCTCAAGGTTTCGAATAAAGATAAGAAAAAGTTTCTCCTCTTAAAAGAGACAACTTTCGGACCAACAGACCTCTGGAAAATCCGAAAATATAAAACAATATATTTTGTTCCCATAATCCGAGAAACTTAAGTTGGAAGGTTTATTAAAAACATCCGAAAATTCCAAATAACTCCAATTTGGAGAAACATGTTTAAACATGAACTTTTTCTAGACTGCCGTGGATTCACAGCAACCCATATACTATCATAGAGTTTATGATAAACTACTAGACAATGTAATGTGCTCCTGTTTTATTGTGCCTTTCCCATCAAAGATTATGAGAACGAAAAGATGAGAAAGCACAACATATGATACAAGTAAGCTGCATCGGAGTAAGCTTTTTCCAGCTTACAGTGATTATCAGAAACATGGTTCATGTTTCTGTAGATGGTGGATTTTCGACAATGGGAAAAATCGTAAAACCATAATTATACATACTCCGGATCTGGCAATCGGATGAGTATTGAGACTCATGTCTCTCAATAAAGTGTGAAATCTCATGCCATAAAACCTCTGACTGAGAAGGTTGTCTCTCAGAGTATATGTAGATGTGTAGTCTCCCAGCTGAGCCACGGCACATCTCATGAATACTGAGCAATTTCAGTAATTATTTATATATAGAATCGAAAGATTGGACGGCTCCTAGACAGCGTGCCTGCTAGTATAGAGCAACAATGTCTTCAGGATGCAACCAGGTTTTCCCTGACTATATAGGAGAATATGACACTCCAGCAAGTTCATATTGCTCAACGCTCACATAATTATTGCTCCTAGATAGGAAGCCATGCTAAGATAGATCCATCAATTAATTATCTCTAATCGTAGCCGAATATTCAACTATATTCTACGATTCTTCGAATGTTTCGTTACTTCAATTTATGGTTTTCCCAGCAAAATTCCATGGGTTAATAATAAATATTCAACGTGCAGGCATGTGAGCATCGAATAAGCCCTGACTAAAATGGTGCAAGTGTACTTAGCAATAATGCATATACACGCATTTGAATGCCCAAACGAGCATTTCAAAAATACGAATGAACGATGAACCTATGCAAAATAGGAAGGAATAATAATAATAATAATAATAAAATATTAGCAAAGGCGCCAGGGGACTGGGATCACCAGCCCGCTGGTCATGCCGTAACCAGTCCCACGCGTAATTTTATATTTTTATCATATTTTATTATTTTTCCCTGATCTCATGAAAATTCTCTCATTCGAGCAAATCTCCTTCGTTTCAAGGAAATTCTCTAATCTCATGATATTTCTTTATGTCAAAGAAAATAATAAAATTAGGGAAAGGTGTCATGGGACCGAGCACCAGCCGGCCGACCATGTCCTAGCCATGGCAGGTCCCACACCTCATGGTTCCCCATTATTTTATTAGTTCCCTCAATCTATAAATTCTCTGATTTCATGAATTTTCCCTAAACCCATGAAAATTCCCTGATTTCATGAATTTTCCCTAAACCCATGAAAAATATTATAAAAATTAAGAAAACTCGTGGGACCGGGCCCTAACTGGCCGGTCATGCCCTAGCCCGTCCCGCACGCCTCTTATTTTATTATTATTATTTTTTTTGTTTTCCTCATTCCATGAAAACTCCCTGATTTCAAAAAAATACTTTGGTTTCAACAAATCTCTTTGATTTCATGAAAATTCCCTAAAATCATGAAAATTACATAAAATTAGGAAGAATGCCCTGGGACCGTGCTCGTTGGCAGGCCGGCCATGCCTTGGCCGTTGCCGGTCCCACACTCCATCATTCCCTATTTTATTATTATTTTATTTCACTCATCTCATGGAAGTTCCCTAATTTCATAAAACTCTCCAGTTTCATGGAATTTCCCTAAATTCAGAGAAAATACATAAAATTACATAAAACTGGGAAAAGTGTGTGGGACCGTGCTTGTCAGCCGGCCGGCCATGCCCTAGCCGTGTCCGGTCCCACAACTTGCAATTCCCTGTTTTATGTATTATTTTTCATCATCTCATGTATTTTTCCTCGTTTCAGCAAAATCCTGAACCCTGCATATTTTCTCAAAATGTTGCTCAAACACGCACCAGAAAATATAGAAACTCTCAGGACTGAGACATGAACACCACGGTGACACGGGCAAATCTCCTTGACCGACCAAGGGTGACCCTAAGGCTTGCAAATGGCCGATTCCACGTGTTTTAATTATTTTGACCTAATTTGCTCAATTGCCCGTATTAAGTCCAAACTCTTTTCAAACAGTCAAGGGTTCGCTAAAATGACTGTCAATTGGTCCCATGACCATCAAGTACCGATCCCATGACCTCTTGGTTGGTCCCTCATCTTTTCACAGTTAGGTTTTATTATCTGTCGCTCACACGAGAATTATTTTAATAAATGATTAAACCAGCATTTAATCATTCTTTCACCAACTGGTCTTCAAGAGACTTTGGTATTTTTCTCATTCGATCATATGGGCGTTACATGGTCGACTCATCGTCCCCTGTAGCCGGTTCCTGCTTCGCTGATTTTCAATAAATCATTAATTCATTAAAATTAGGGTTTTGAATCCAGAGCTCTGCAAAAACATAATTTTGAGCAGATTCAAAGGCTGATAATTTTTTGTTGATCCTACGATCAACACTTTTGTTTATTATACTCGACCCAGCAGGAAGTATCTTAAATTAATATTTTATTTGGTCCTGCTACCAACAATTCATCGAGCAATATTTGCTCAGACTAGCAATATTTGCTCAAACCGGCAATATTTGCTCGAACTAGGAATATTTGTCCAGATTAAAGATATTAGTTCCACCATCAATATTCATCATTTTAGCAACACAGTTTGCTCATCTTCAATTATCAACATTTATTCAATGATTCCTCGACTCAGCAGCCATGCGTTTAATTCATGAGTCTCAGAACATTTTCAAATTATGTTCAACTCAGCAATACAAGGACTCATCGTCCCATAAATTCATCGACTGACTACACAATCACGAGACATCAATCGTGTCACATGGGTGGATATTAACTAGGGTTTTGGTCTGGTGGTTTACGGCACGTGTGTTCATACACACGATGAGAATGTGAGCAAGTCGTGCAATCAGTTGTAAGAGTCAGCAAAGTAGTGGGTGGAAAATTAACCAAGTCTTCGCACGATGAGCAACTGGTTTTGACATGATTTCCCACTTCCCCACTCTATGATTCCAGCAACTGTCACACTTCATGGGATCATGGTGTTTTCAACTCCGGCATTATAATATGTCTCTCATCCTGGTTGAAAGGACAAGATTCGAATACTCGAACATTCGTCTAAAACAAGGAATTTCTCGGCAAGTTCATACAGACAATATTTCGTCTACACGAACTCATCGTCTGAGCAATCACTCTCAATTGTGTAAAATTAAATCATTCAGAGCGTTCTTACGCTGAATTCACAACACACCTACAATCTCAGATCACCATTGATCTCACACATTTCTCAGCTTCCCTCCTACAGATAAACCCATCCCCTCTTGTGACCGAATTGACTCTGGAAAGGCCGTTGTTCTTGGTTTAGGCCGGAGTCCTACAGATTGATCTCTCGAACTTAAAACACTCCCTTTTTTCAGTGCATCTGTGTGAGGTTCAACATTTCGCTCGGTTCAAGGAGTCTCCACACGGACGTCTCTTCAATTCCGTAAAAACCAGCAAATGGTTTTTCCCCATCTACAGATTGGAGACCACAGTGGGAGATTAATCTCTCGGTTGAAATCTCACATTCTCACAAAGATGGCTGGTCTTAGGTCTGGGTTAGTTACAGGTTCCAACACAAACGACGCTTGCACTAGCAACAATAACAATGAGGATATCCCGGAAACCATTCCGGCCTCTAATACTGACGGTGGTAATGTTATTCCTCCTCACGCTAACATGGAAGGTCATCCCTTGTGCGGCCGACACCCTGAAGAAGTCAGGAGGAATAGACCACCTACCATGGATGATCTCATCAAGGTGCAAGTGACTCTTGCAAAGAATCAAACTGACATGGTGATGCGATTTCAAATTGAGTTGTAGTAATAGGTTCGTTGAGACTTGTGAAAGCAATAGATTTTAGATTTAAATTTTAAGACTATAAATATAGCAAACTTAAATGAAAGTGATATGAAAAGTATAGAGAAGACTGGGGCCATGGAATCCACTATTTACCAAAATCAAAGTGATTTATATTCTCTAATTATAATCATGCAAATCATGCATTCAAATTGATTCTTAATATTGCAATAGTTGATTTTTTAGAAATAACAATTTTAGATCGAAAGTATGGGACATCAAAACCCTAGGCTAGCATACTCCATCAATTGAAATGACAATTGTTTAACAAAAACCATTTTATCAATTTATTTATCTAGGAAAATAATCATATAATAATTGCATAAATTAGAGATTACCACTTTTCATTGGTTAAATAACTTCCTCTTTCGCCCCAGAGGATGGGTTTAGCTCATCATTGTGTAAATACGCTCAAAATATTTGTTCATTGCTTCAAAAATTGTTTACGAAGATGAAATGGAGAGAAAATATTAAAAAACGGGTTTGCAACAGTTATAAGTGTTACAAAATGAAAAGAACGATAGAACAGAGCATTGTCGCTGATTCTCGACCCTCGCCTGTGTGTCGTTTCCACTGTTGAGAACCGACTGCTGTTGCGCGCCTAATGTTCTTGGTGTTCTTCACAGCAGCAGAAATGGTGATTCTTCTGTAACTCGACTTTCACAACTCTGTGATCTCCCCCAAACTCTTTGTCCCCCTTATATGACCCAAGGGACTCTATTTATACCCGAAAGATGCATCGAATCTCCTCCATAACTTCACAAATTCTCGGCAGTGAAAGAAAATATTTTCGGATATTTTCTTTCATGTTTTAGATTCTTACGCGTTTTACAGCTGCAAACTCTCCTTGTTTAACTCTTACACGCCTCTAGCATTCTCCCAGCACGTTCCAAACTCTCCCAGCAACAGCAGACGCGTGAAAATCTTCCCCCTTTTCACGTACTCCCCTGTTTTGCTCCATGACATGATTCAGCCAATTCTGATCCAAACGAACAACCATAACAGGCCTATTATAAAAAATCACAACTACCCACGAAGTTTCAGCCATTTAATCTCTGTAGAACATCGTCAAAATCTTGATAAAAAATCTGCCAGTTCATTACAAAGTTTTCCCGCCAATTTTTTTTTAAACGAAGAAGAAGGTGTCCCCCTAACCAAACCAGGGGTGCGAATAGAAGGTGGCGCTCTGGGGGTGCAAATAGCAGGTAATGTGCCCCTTAGTAATTGGGTGTTGAGGATGAATTTGGGCTATGCATAACCCTGGATGCCCCTTAGCGAAATCTGGGGTCCGTATAGCGAATGTCCCCCGGGGGTCCAAATAGCACTTTTTGAGCAACATTTTCCACACAAGTGTATTTCTCCAAAAACACCTACACAAACATAAAAACACCATAATAAGTACAAAATCAGGTACTAGCAATAGAGACACTGAGGACAATTCAGACAAAAAAGTGTGTCTAACACATGGCTGCAACACAAAAAGAGTTATTCAATTATCTCAAGCCTCTCACTGACAAGATGTCAGAGAAGACTCAAGGAAAAGGAAAAGAAAAGGAAACATCCTCAGATGCTGATCCGGAAGTAGTTTCAATTCATACAGTGGATGACAACGAAGTCCGCAAAGCTGCAGGCGATCCATCAGCAAAGGAATCATCAAATTTCATTACTCTGGAAAATTTGGAATGCCTCTTGGAGAACCATGGAAAAGACAATACATCACATGTCCATCGTCACCAGCCTTCATACCCTGCTGCTACACAAAGGATTCATCTTCCAAAAGGTTATATCTCTCCAACCTTCACTTTGTATGACGGAACAGGAAATGCTCAGGAGCATGTTTCTCGGTTCCTGGAAGCCTTGAGTCAACATGAACATAACCATGTTGTTCGCCTCAAATAATTTTCAAAATCCTTGAAAGGCAGAGCATACACCTGGTACAACAACATCACACCAGGAACTTTTAACAATTGGGGAGAAATGATTAACGCCTTCTACAGAAAGTACTTCTTTGTGTCAGAGCAAATTACTCTCTCTGATCTTGGAAGAATGTTTCAGAGGAGCAGTGAACACCCCAATGACTACGTGAAAAGATTCAGAGTCCAGGCCCTGGACTGTCATGATCCAAACGTCACGGAGAAACAAATGGTAGACTTATGTATCAACGGCATAATCCTGGTCTAAAGAGATTTATTGTAAAATCTTTGTTTCTAGACCTTCTCAGAGATTCATAAAGCGGCGAAGAGATCGGAAACTACTGCACCCGCTTTACTGGAAAGAACAAAAGCTACAAAGGCTGCAGAACCGAGATACACTCAAGGTAGAAGACGTCTGATCAACAAACACTACAACCTCCAACCTTCCACAAATGTTGTCGCAGAAAGGAGCAAATGGAAAGCAAAGTCACAACACAAGCACGCTTTTCCGGCTCCTCTGAAAGCACCAAAGAAAGATAACCAATCTTGAAATGCACAAACCTTGACCCGGCATCAACGAACGGGGAAATGGTCGGACATGCTCAAACTTCTCTCTTCTCATGAAGAAGTGATCGAGTTACTAGAAGTATGGGTTCAAGATGGTGCAATCAAATTGTCGTTCATCAGGAGAGAGCCAACTGAAGAAGAAATGTAGAATCCCAGGTACTGTCGCCTTCATAGATTCATCAATCATCCAACAAGCAACTGCAATATTTTGAAGCACATTTTCAAACAGAAGGTTGATCCACAATAGCTTCAACTGGGGATTGAAGGAGTACACAATAATCCTCTCTCAATCAAAAGCTTTACACTCTCTGAACAACCTATCAAAGAGGCAGTTCAATCCTTTGTCGAACGTGAATTACTCTATCTGTTGAAGGCACGAAGGAGAGACATGTTCACAACACTGAACCACATCGTGTCAAGAAGTCCATTCCGGAAATACTTCTCGAGCCTCCAGCCACAGACCAAGAAATGTACGACTGGGGACTGCTTACCACAGTCAATCTCAGAAAAAACGAATTTGGAAGAACGTTGGTCGATGCTGGCACCGCCATCAACAACATTCCACTGAAAACCATCGGATCCACAGGCATCACTCGACAAGAAGCTACTCATGCTCCCATCTCAATCAGAGACCTTGAAGGAACGCTTGGAAATACTTATGGCTACATCACTCTCAAAGTGAACATAAGTTCAACCTGGACAGAAACCAAGTTTCACATAATCAGGAATATCCAGGATATGACATGTCCTTCCAACGAGCGTGGATCCACGCTGAAAACATGGGTACTTACAAAGCACCTTTGGTTACACATCTCTCCAACGAAGAAAGTTCTGATCCAGAAGATTTGGCGGACGTTCCATCATCAGAGCACTTGGAGGAATTCCGAACTTTGACGAGGTTGAAACAAGAACCTGCAAAAGATGCATAGACATTCATCAAAATGTCCTGCACTCAGGCAAGTCTCATTCCTCCCATGTCCATATCATTTATTTCCTCACATGCTATTCTAGCATGGGGACTCAATTCTGCTAGCATCTCTGCTATTGCAAGACGCTATAAGTGGGTAATCTCACTTCAGCAATATTTTACCAAGTGGTTGAATCTGAAATTTCTCCGAATCGAGCATCTCACTAAGACATTCATTACCGAGATGATGTTCAAGCACGACAAAGAAAAATTTGGGCATTTCTCCATAGCCTTGCAGGAGCGTTCATGTGTACCACAAAATTAGAAAGATCTGATGTCTTCACAAGTGTTGAATCCCACTACCGCAACGACAAGAATGTTGAATCAACAGAAGATACTCAGGGTCGAAATGATCAAACCTAAGACATTCGATGCTTAAGGAATATATTCTTTAACGCTCAAATATCTAAGAAGCCATCAAGTTGTACTCCCAATCAAATAGTACAGCTTCAACACAAATATCTCGACGATGATACACTGATTCAACATCAGCACGATCAAAGTGTAACTAAACTACAATCGATAAGTCTTCATTATCCCGTGATAAGACTTCTGAAGCAGATGCAACATCATTCATACATGGATGGCACTAACTCCCACAACATACACTGGGAAACCTGAGGTGATTCCTTGAAACTTCATCAACGGAACTTCTCTACATCACGAACCTTGCACGACCAAGGTACTTTTCCCCTCACATCCAGAATGGAGATTGTCGCTGCTATCTTCCACAACAATATCGATTCCCTGCCGAAGCCACTGTGGAGAATTTGGGTTGAAGTCCTAGTACACCTTCATCTTAGGAATGCTCAACTCACCAATCAGTCCGTGCATATAAAGGAGGAGCAAAGACTATGTCGATAATCTAGCCTTTTCGGTCTCTGAAACAACTCCAACCATAATATCGGAATCAACAAGGATATGTGGAGCAACTCCATTCATAGTCTCAGCATCAAAAAGAGCATCTAGATAAAATTAAGTCGTGATCTCAGCATCAACAACGGTCTCAGGAGCAACATCCTCATGACAGGGCTTCATCAACTAACCATTCTCTGAAGTGTTACACATGAAGTGTACTTCTACAAGAACTAATGATTCATATCAAGATGTGTAGACATGATAATATGTTCACATGAAAGTCTTTCCGAAGCTTGCATAACAGGCGAGCACAATCCCAAGTCTTCTACAAGAAGTTCTCATCACCTCTACAAATGAGATACAACATACTTCAGCCCATGGGTTTACAAAAACGTACCAATGAGTGAGGAATGGGACAATACTTAATCAAAGAAAGATGTTCTTCTATGTCTCTTCTACAACATACCAAAAGGGCGCATCAATCGGACATACGAGCTGAAAGATATGTCCTTTAGGTCTACGAAATCTGAAAAATTTGTACGGGATTATAAATTACAAATGTGCACGCTTCGTTGGCTGACCTATACAACTCCAAATTGAGTGATTCTTTTCTAATGTGATAACTCAGTCTCTTAGCTTCAAAAGTTGGGGTCAAGCATCGAATTCCGACGTCGTATGAGGTTCCTACAACTTCCAGAGCATACAACATACATGCAGCAATTCTTGGACGGGATTCATAACTTCCACAGTCGATCGGTGTCCACCAGGTCTTTCCATCAAATCCTTTATCAAGGTACCTACAACTTCGACCACCTAGGTATTTTCATCAACTTTTCTACCTGGCTCCTGTATCTAGGTCTTGCCGGAAGAAGGGAAAACGAAAGGGAGAGATTTAACAAAATACTGGGGACTGCCGGTTCACTGATCATGACGATCAACTTCACCGTCCAAGACTCGTAGCGCCGGGCTCTCCAGTGCTAATCATTTATTGTAAAAGGGATGCTACCACCGGGACATGAAACCATGATCATTATATCATCCTCTCTTGAGAGCAACCTCAGTTATGGTCCCGTGACCAAGGTTTTCAAAAGTGATGTTTCTACGACTAACAGAAACAAGATGGCATTGCAAGCACCATGCGCATGTATCAATCAAGGTGTCCTGATCTCAAACAAATCAATGACATTAAAATCCTTCACCAACCGTTCAAGATACATGTGAATGGTCTAAAGACACAACAAGAATGTTTTACAACAAGCTCGTCTGAGATGATTTTACACTGTCCCGCACAAAGAAGCGAGCTGGGAGAAATTTGTGAATAATATAGGGATGGGTCATATACCATTATCTTTGTATGGATGCCCTCTACAACATATCCAAAATTCACAGCAATTGGAGAAACGAGTAAAAAGATGTGGCCAAAACTTTGGAATACATGACAGCTGAAAATATTCTGAAAACCTACTGGAAGTTTACTGTTTCGTCAATTTCAACCCTTAAACGTGCTCAAAATCCGAAAATATTCTTGTATAAAGCTTGGAAATTTTATTAGGATGAAGAAACATGGTTAGATCACGAAAATCCGACATCGAACGAAGATTCTACAGCATTTTCAATGAAGACCTGACTTCTGAATTTTCTGATGACGAATTATGACGAAATTCTTCATTCATCTACATCTGAATCAAAAGATACGCCTTCTGCGCGAGATCAGACTTCATCTTCATCCCCTAGTCTCATTTTCTGAAGCCGGCGACGTTTTGCTGATAAGCTGCAAGCCTTTCATCTTCGGCTTTCCTTTTCAGTAATAACTCATCTCTTCCCTGCTTCTCTTCTGCATCCGCTAAGGCTAAGAAAGTGTTGATTCCACCACGGACGACTCCCAGATGATCGAGAGACATACAATGCATCAGCCTTCCAGCGTCTCTGAAAGGTTGATTCACCTCGGCATGAACATCTGCAGAAGTCTTCATCTTTGACTTGATATTTCCGGAGCGTTCCCGGAAGGGCCGGAAGAGTGGTTGTAACCAGAAGTCACCACTATCTGAGGTGAAATACATGGAGTCATGGATATACCAATAACAAACGCGTAACAAAATGGTAACAATCCAACTCTTACCTATTTATAATTTCACTGGTTGTGGTGATTATAACATCAGGATTTCGAAAACTTGCTCATTCCCTCAAACCTGCAAAGACGAGCAAAATTCATTATTCCAAATCATGACTTGATTTTCATAAAACCGTGAACAACCCGCGTGAATTTTAATATCCACTGGTTTTTCAAAAACTAGATAGACGTCCATTCTACAATTGTGAAAACTCACATGCATACATTATTTCACCATGCATAATGGTCTACTTTCAACAATTGTTCAAAATCAAAACATGATTTTACAAAATATATAAATATTTAACCTGAAACTCACGTAAATTTTTTGCTCCCTCGCATGAGCATTTGTCTTTGAAGCGAGAGTATATTTTCAAAGATTTCTGAAAGCTCGAAGATAAAAAAATTTCATGAAAGCTCATAAACAAAATTTTATTACTAACAGACGCACGTCTATTAAAAAAAAACTTTTCTCTCGTACGAGCATCCACCTTTGAAACGAGAGTTTATTCCACTTTGTGAAATCTCACATATTTTAAAAAATAAAATTTTGGTTTTCGTTAAAGCTCATAGACAAAATTTTATATCATCAGAATGAGGTCTATTTTGTTTGTTCCTTAAACTAACAAACGAACGAGCGTCTGTTCCTAAAACAAGGATTTCTTTTCTTGGGCCCGGACCCGTGAATCCTAAAACGACCAAGGACCCGTCATCAAATCAGCGGTTCTATACCAATTTATGCTCTCTGGATGACGCTCTATGTCACTGATGTTTTGCTCAAACCATGGTTTGCTCATTCATTCGAAATTCCGTAATATCTTATCTTTTAAGTTCAATTACTTATTTTTGTCAGTACCTGGAAAATCACCATTCAATGCTGACTGGGGAACATGACTGTCCCTCACTAAGCAAGGGACTTAATGTAGATGGTGGATTTTCGACAAGGGGTAAAATCGTAAAACCATAACTATACATACTACGGATCCGGAAATCAGATGAGTATTGAGACTCATGTCTCTCAATAAAGCGTGAAAGCTCATGCCATAAAACCTCTGATTGAGAAGGCTGTCTCTCAGACTATATGTAGATGTGTAGTCTCCCAGCTGAGGTCACGGCACATCTCATGAATAATGAGCAATTTCAGTAATTATTACTATATAGAATTGAAAGATTGGACGGCTCCTAGACAGCGTGCCTGCTAGTATTGAGCAACAACGTCTTCAGGATGCAACCAGGCTTTCCCTGACTATATAGGAGAAATATGACACTCCAGCAAGTTCATATTGCTCAACTCTCAGATAATTAATGCTCCTAGATAGGAAGCCCTACTAGTATAGAGCCATCAATTAATTATCTCTAATCGTAGCCGAATATTCAACTATATTCTGCGATTCTTCGAATGTTTCGGTACTTCAATTTATGGTTTTCCCAGCAAAATTCCATGGGTTAGTAATAAATATTCAACGTGCATGCATCTGAGCATCGAATAAGCCCTGACTAAAATGGTGCAAGTGTATTTGGCAATAATGCACAGACCAACATTTGAATGCAAACGAGCATTTCAAAAATACGAATGAACGATGAACCTATGCAAAATAGGAAGGAAAAATAAAAATAATAAAATATTAGCGAAGGCGCCAGGGGATTAGGCTCACCAGCCGGCCGGTCATGCCATGACCAGTCCCACGCCCAATTTTATATTTTTATCATATTTTATAATTTTTCCCTGATCTCATGAAAATTCTCTCATTCGAGCAAATCTCCTTCGTTTCAAGGAAATTCTCTAATCTCACGATATTTATTTATGTCAAAGAAAATAATAAAATTAGGGAAAGGTGTCACGGGACCGAGCACCAGCCGGACGGCCATGTCCTAGTCGTGGCCGGTCCCACACCTCATGGTTCCCCATTATTTTATTATTTCCCTCAACCCATGAAAATTCTCTGATTTCATGAATTTTCCCTAAAACCATGAAAATTCCCTGATTTCATGAATTTTCCCTAAACCCATGAAAAATATTATAAAATTAAGAAAACTCGTGGGACCGGGCCCTAGCTGACCGGTCATGCCCTAGCCGGTCCCACACGCCTCTTATTTTATTATTGTTATTTGTTTTGTTTTCCTCATTCCATGAAAACTCCCTGATTTCAACAAAATACTTTTGTTTCAACAAATCTCTTTGATTTCATGAAAATTCCCTAAAATCATGAAAATTACATAAAATTAGGAAGAGTGCCCTGGGACCGTGCGCGTTGGCCGGCCGGCCATGCCTTGGCCATTTCCAGTCCCACACTCCATCATTCCCTATTTATTATTATTTTATTTCCTTCATCTCATGGAAGTTCCCTAATTTCATAAAACTATCCAGTTTCATGGAATTTCCTTCAATTCAGAGAAAATACATAAAATTACATAAAACTGGGAAAAGTGTGTGGGACCGTGCTTGTCAGCCGGCCGGCCATGCCCTAGCCGTGGCCGGTCCCACACCTTGCAATTCCATGTTTTATCTATTATTTTTCATCATCTCATGTATTTTTCCTAGTTTCAGCAAAATCCTGAACCCTGCATATTTTCTCAAAATGTTGCTCAAACGTGCACCAGAAAATATCGAAACTCTCAGGACTGAGACACTAACACCACGGTGACACGGAAACATTCCCTTGACCGACCAAGGGTGACCCTAAGGCTTGAAAATGGCCGGTCCCACGTGTTTTAATTATTTTGACCTAATTTGCTCAATTGCCCGTAGTAGGTCCAAACTCTTTTCAAACAGTCAAGGGTTCGCTCAAACGACCGTCAATTGGTCCCATGACCATCAAGTGCCGGTCCCATGACCTCTTGG
Source organism: Papaver somniferum (assembly GCF_003573695.1). Lineage (NCBI taxonomy): Eukaryota > Viridiplantae > Streptophyta > Magnoliopsida > Ranunculales > Papaveraceae > Papaver > Papaver somniferum. Next base: position 42,582,387 of record NC_039359.1, read on the forward strand.
TCGGTCCCTCATCTTTTCACAGTTAGGTTTTATTATCTGTCGCTCACACGAGCATTATTTTAATAAATGATTAAAGAAGCATTTAATCATTCTTTCACCAACTGGTCTTCAAGAGACTTTGGTATTTTTCTCATTCGAGCATCTGGGCGTTACATGGTCGACTCATCGTCCCATGTAGCCGGTCCCTGCGGTCCCTGCTTCGCTGATTTTTAATAAATCGTTAATTCATTAAAATTAGGGTTTTGAATCCAGAGCTCTGCAAAAACATAATTTTGAGCAGATTCAAAGGCTGATAATTTTATCTTGATCCTACGATCAACGCTTTTGTTTATTATACTCGACCTAGCAGTCAGTATGTTAAATTAAAATTTTATTTAGTCCTGCTACCAACAATTCATCGAGCAATATTTGCTCAGACTAGCAATATTTGCTCAAGCCGGCGATGTTTGCTCGAACTAGCAATATTTGTCCAGATTAAAGATATTGGTTCAACCATCAATATTCATCAATTCAGCAACACAGTTTGCTCGTCTTAAATTATCAACATTTATTCAATGATGCCTCGTCTCAGCAGACATGCGTTTAATTCATGAGTCTCAGAACGTTTGCAAATTATGTTCACTCAGCAATACAAGGACTCATCGTCCCATAAAGTCAGCAATTGACTCCACAATCACGAGACATCAATCGTGTCACATGGGGGGATATTAACTAGGGTTTTGGTCTAACGGTCTATGGCACGTGTGTTCCTACACACGATGAGAATGTGAGCAATTCGTGCAATCAGTTGGAAGAGTCAGCAAAGTAGTGGGTGGAAAATTAACCAAGTCTCCGCACGATGAGCAACTGGTTTTGACATGATTTCCCACTTCCCCACTCTCTGATTCCAGCAACTGTCACACTTCATGGGATCATGGTGTTTTTAAACTCCGGCATTATAATATGTCTCTGAATCCTGATTGAAAGGACAAGATTCGAATACTCGAACATTCTTCTAAAACAAGGAATTTCTCGGCAAGTTCATACAGACAATATTTCGTCTACACGAACTCATCGTCTGAGCAATCACTCTCAATTGAGTAAAATTCAATCATTCAGAGCGTTCTTATGCTGAATTCACAACACACCTACAATCTCAGATCACCATTGATCTCACACATTTCTCAGCTTCCCTCCTACAGATCAACCCATCCTCTCTTGTGACCGAATTGACTCTGGAACGACCATTGCTCTTGGTTTAGGCCGGAGTCCTGCAGATTCATCTCTCGAACTTAAAGCACTCCCTTTTTGCAGTGCATCTGTGTGAGGTTCAACATTTCGCTCGGTTCAAGGAGTCTCCACACGGACGTCTCTTCAATTCCGTAAAAACCAGCAAATCGTTTTTCCCCATCTACAGTTTCTTTTAGGTAATTTCTCCTCAAAATATTTTCTCCCAAGACGATGATCTTTTCTAACTCTAGAGATATGATCATGTGGAGAAAATGTAATAATGTGAGAATTCTCGGAGACAACTATATCTCTCCTAATTCTTTCAATGAAATTTTCATAAGATTTTATCATTCTAAGTACTTCCTTATTATTCACATTAGTGTGATCATTTGAAACAACTATCGGAAAATCCTGATTGTTTCTTTTGGCAGAGATTCTCTCTTTCCCTTCCTTCTGAAGTCGTTCCTCATCAAAACCAGAACTGTTTCGATATGGGTGCGGAGGAACCTTTTTCCAGAAGCGATTATCAACTATTTCCTCTGAATTCTTTGAGTTGATCTTATTGGGATGTAGTATAATCTGCCTTTCTATTGAGGAATAATCTTTCAGTTTTTTAAGACAGGAAACTTCTTTCAAAAATATTACCACCGAATGTTGGAGAAGTATAAGTTTCTTGTCAAGTGAATAAAAATTTTATTCCTTAGAGTCATTATGGAATCGGTTCAAAGTTTCCTTTGGACAATATTTAGTTTGATCATCAGTAGATCTAGAAGCTGGTTTCTCATTCTCCTATAACTTGATGTAGTTAGGAAAACTACTATCATCTTGATCTGTTTCATATGTGATTAGCCCGGTTTTGTCACAACCTGTAAAAGTCGAGCAAGGACTTTTAGTTTCCTCATCAGAAGAAATCACAACATCATCATTAGTCAGAGTCATAGGACGTGTCTCTTTATATGTAAGTGATTTAATAAAAGCTTCTAGTTTGACAACGAGATTCATTTTCTCTTTGGCTAGAAAGTTCAGTTGAGTGTCTTTTTCTATGATCTCCTGCTTAAGAAGATTTGACTCTGTATTTAAAATAAATACTTTAGAAGACAGAGATTGTATAGGCTTTAGGAGTTTTACCAACTCTTTATCAACATCTTTTTTTCTTCAGAAAAAGACATAGATGTTTTCGTAACTCCTGGATCATGAGTCAACGAAGTATTAACATCTTCAAATTTTGAGCATTCAAACTCTTTCATAACGTTAACTAAACCAGACATTATATTCAATTCTTATAGGTTCTATCGCACCAAACACATATTGTTAGATCTTTTCGTGTTTGCCTACTCTGATACCAACTGAAAAGGCGAGGGTACCCAGATATACCTCAAGCTAAAACTTTTCCTACCTATAAGTCCTTTCTCCGAAAGTGATTGTCTATGGAGTGAGTCGAGACAATACAACTAATCGGTTCACACTTCGTGTGATCGTCTATGGATACGAGATCGAGACAATACAACAACGAAGTATGTTTACTTAATACAAAGGTTCGGACTTAACCAAACACAATAGGATTGCTTATCAAGTAAATAGGGAATTAACGTTTGTGTAATTTACTTTAATTATAATAAAACAATTAATAAAAGTAAATGACACAGCAAGATTTTGTTGACGAGGAAAACTGCAAATGCAGAAAAACCCCGGGACCTAGTCCAGAATTGAATACTCTCAGGATTAAGCCGCTACAAAAAATTACACTAACTTTGTGTAGTTGAGACCAAGTAACTAACCCTATAGTTCACCTAGTTCCATCTGTATTCCCACACCTCCAACTTATAAATAAGTCACGTACTTGGATCAATCCCTTTGGTTCGTATTCTAAACAGTAAAGGAACAAGAAATCTATTTGGTATCAACTCTATTCAACCAAGTGATATGAGTCGGACAAAGTCTCTTCCGTTTATCTCAACATAAACTCCTTCGTCGGGTCTAGATCTATCTTATATCAATACCCAAAGGTAATCGATTAAGATTAAGACAACAACACCTTTAATTCGAAGAAGCGTGTTGATGCCGATCTACTCAATTAATCAATCCAATCTACCACAAGGATAAACCGATTATTAATTGGATCCTCTTTTACCGAAACAAGTATTGTGCACACCAAAGATTGTAAAACCCAAGTCATATCTTCAATATCTTCTTTGTCTTCAAATCTTCTTAAATCTTCAAAAAAAAAACCTGCACACAATCACTTGAATCTCTTGTGATCAATCACGCACAAAACGGAGTCTGTTAACAATGGATTATCACAAGATTGTCTTTAGAACTAACAACAGTCTAAAGATCCCTGTCGAAACTCTGAACTAGTTTGAGTGAATCTTATACCAGAAGAGAATATTCTCAAGAATAAACAAACTAGGTGCAATCAGATTTCAACCACCATTAGTGTTAAAGCATTGCTCGGTCGAACTCGCATGCGTTGATATCTCAAGCATGTTTGTCAATGTTAGTGATCAAAACTATAAGTGTTGATTTCTAGTCTACTATAGCTAAGTCTCGGACTTGGATAGAAAATGTAGTTGAGCTCAAGGACTTCATGGAGATACATCATACAAGAAGAAGAACTACTCAAGGAACCGGTGGAACTTCTCGACAAAAAGGTATGTGAAGACTTGAACTTATCTGTCACTCAAAAGTCTATCTACTCTATCTCCTACTTTTTGAGACAAAAAGTCGTATGCTATATATATACTTTGATTATACATATTTGGTATTTCGAGCCGAGTATACCTCGCCTATCTATATCTCTAAATATGTGTTGGTAAGCGTTTCGCTTCGACCATGTTTATCTTTACCTAGTGACGTAAGTCATGATATGTTTCAATCACTTTGAAAATTTCTTTGACGAGAAATAGTGTAACAACTATATAACGTCCTCTAAGAATGTTTCAATGGTTGGAGTGAGAGTTTAGATTACATATCCAATGATGGACATAAGTATTGTTGTGGAAACACATATGTGCATAAGTCCTATCCCTTGAACCAAAATTTGCAAACTTGTTGATCAAGAGAAATCGGAAGAATGGCTTGTTTCCAAGTCCTTAAACTCAGTCCGCGAACTTCCGAACTTCTCATCCCGAGAAATTTTGCTGGAGTTGACAAACTTGTTGCGTGAGTACCAGTCCGCGAACCGGCGGAAAGTCTTTGCCGAGATTTTCTGCTGGAGTTTGTAAACTCTGCCCGGTTTCTTAAGTCCGCGAACCTAGTGTGCGAACTTAAGAAGGTTATATATCTGAAGATGATTTCTGAACTTAAACTTATAAAGACTAAGGAATGTAATTTGCAAACTGTGGCTATAAAGTTCATGAACCGATTCGAGTGAATCAAATCATCTTTACTTCAATTATGTCTTGCGTACTACATAATATTTCCTTGCAATTGAACAACTATATAACTAGTTCATTTGAGTTATTTGAACTAGTTATGGTGAAAAAGAATATGGTTGGTATAAAATGCTCATATGGATAACCTTTTGGTTAACTATTGTTGAACAAATAATGTACACGTTTGGGTACGGTGAACAAACCTAGAAGCGTGCATTTCATTTGTGTATAACAAGCTAAGTTTTCGATCTAACGGTTGAGAAATATTAGCTTGAATCTAAATCAGGTTTTCATCTAACGGTGGATATTGTATGCTTTCTGACCAAGGAGAAACCCTGATTTGAAAGACTGTATAAGGGGACATTTAACAACTCTGCAAAACTAATCCCCACACCTCACGTGTGATACTAGTTTGCGTTCTAGGGTCGTTTCTCCTTTCACCTTTGGTTTTCTTCTTCTAAAACCATGTTAACGACTTAAATACTTCATTGGGATTGTGAAGCCAGGCCGATACTACTTTTATCATAGTTGTGTGAGCTAATCTTGCATCTTCTATCGTACGAGTACAATCAGATTGATTGGCTTGAGATTAATATCTCCGATAGGAAAGATATAAAAAGTAGTCACAAACATCTTCGTCTCATTGTTTGTGATTCCGCAACATCTTGTTTCGCTACCATACGATTAAGATTGTTGTGAGGTGATTGATTTATCTAGGCTATTCTTCGGGAATATAAGACCGGATTATCAATTGGTTCCTATTCATCTTGATTATTATCAAACGACGGAACAAAAACTTTAGGGTTTTTCTGTGGGGGATAGATTGATCCTTTGATAGACTTATCTGTGGGAGACAGATTTGTTTATTGTCAAAGCCTGCGATTTTGGGTCGTAGCAACTCTTGGTTGTGGGTGAGATCACCTAAGGGAATCAAGTGCGCAGTATCCTGCTGGGATCAGAGTCGTAGGGAGTATAACTGTACCTTGGATCAGTGGGATATTGATTCGGGTTCAACTACAGTCCAGTACGAAGTTAGCTTGGAGTAGGCTAGTGTCATTAGCGGCTTAATACAGTGTGTGTTCAATCTATACTAGGTACCGGGGGTTTTCTGCTTTTGCGGTTTCCTCGTTAACAAAATTTATGGTGTCTGTGTTATTTCAGTTTCCACATTATATTGTTTTATCTTTATAATTGAAATAATACAGTTTGTACGTTAGATCATCAATTAGAGTAATCCAACCTTTGGTTGTTGATTGTCATTGATTGATCCTTGGAAATTGGTCTTTGGTACCATCCAAGTTATTCCTTGTATTTGATTAGTACTCGCAGTTTCTGTTTGAGGAAATCAAATCAAGAGAGAGAGATATAAACTCGTTGATGTACTTTTAATTTATTGAGTCTTGTTGATTCTCTTAAAAGTATATTTGAGTTTGTCCATACAGATTGCTAAGCGAAATATTGGGTGGTGTTGTTAGACCCCCACTTTTTCAATTGGTTTCAGAGCAGGCAAACACGTTCAAGACCTCAAAAGTCTATGTTTGTAGCGATCCGACTCTATGGACAAGAGTACTATCTCTGATAAACGCTTTACCAGAAATAAAAGTTCTATCTCATCTAACTCTACTAAATAGAATGGTTCTACAATCTCGAATATAGATGAACCTTCTGTACTGACGAGACAGACTAACACTGACATGTGTACTTCCGATTACCCTTCAAATGTGAGCCTCTCTATTAATGAACGGGATTCGGCTGAAGAGATTGAATTGATTCTAAATCTTTTTAGAATCCAAGTTGATAGATTCAATCGGTTGAAGCACCATGTCAATGTTCTACTTGGTTTGATAAGAGATTGCAAAGGTGATACCGAATTTCATTCTTCGTGTACGTCTCTTGAAGCTAGCCTTAGAAGAGATGCCTTAGAAATTGAACATCACCTGATTAAGCTCTCTATTCAAGGATGCTCAAAGCAAGATAATATGCCAAGTACTTCTGACACAACTAAAGATGGTTCATGCTCAGAAGTAAAAACGAAAGTCCTTTCTAGTAAAACGGATGTTCCTGAAGTCACCACTCAAGGATGTTGCAAATCAAATGGAGGGAAGAAATCTTCTAACGATGATATTGTACTATCTAACCATTCTGATGATCATAAAGTATGTCTTGTCTGTGAGACAAAGAGTTCTGTTAAACGAAAGGAAACCTCTAGGTTGAAGATAAACTCCTTGGTTCAACTTCAACACACCTTAGATTTAATTCTTAAAGGTGTAACTGACATTCGTATGACTAAACCAATAGGTTTTCGTACCTACCCTGTGTATGTTACCAGGAAAGTCAGTTCAATGAGTTCCTCGAACACTCAAGAACAAAACAGACGTCTTAATAAACATCGTCTAAAAGAATATTGTGTTGTGGTCTCTGGAAACAACGCTTCTCCTGCTGAGAAAGGAAGTTCAGAAGAAATAAGAAAAATTGATGAAATGAGAGATAATCTGAAAAAGATAATTGAAGGGTATAAAGAATTTTTCAACAGGTTGTCTTCCTCCTCAAACCAAAAATCTTCTGGTAAGAACTCAAACTATGTCTCGTATTTTGATGACAGTAAGTGTTATGATAATTTCTCACATAAAAAGGAGTCCCTCTCTAGATTCAGGATGAAAAATAGACTTGACCATAAACACAAATCTCTTGATGAGCTTGTGGCTCATACTTGTGCTAATTAATCACAAGGGTTAAAGAGCTTACTCATAAAAACCCTGTTGAGGAAGATGTGTTAATTTTCAGGTATACTTTTGGCATTTGCATCTGTTAAGTTGAGTTATCTTCTTATCGTCCATAACTAAGCTTTTTAATTGCAAACTTATTATGCTTAATGTATTGTTTGTGTCTAAAGTGTCTTCTCATTTTCGTTAGGAAGTCGTCTTTTGATTATTTTTTTTGCTATAACTTTGATCAAAATTGCTTTCCCGAGTTATGGAATTTTTCGAGTCTTTTGTTGCAAAAATCCCTGTTGGGCTTTATTTTTGGGGGTTAGGTTGTACTCGAATGGATATCCGTGTTCTGAGACGAGTCAACTGTTTAAGAAAACCCTAGAATCCCTTCCCTAAGAGACCCTTAAATATCAACCTATTGAGTTGCAAAAGTCACGTACACATACTCTAGGTTTATTTCTGGGTTGTCAATAATGTCTTCTTCTTCATCTTGCTATGGTGGTTTTGCAAGAGGATTCCTTGATAAAGATGTTGTTGAGTCCAAGAAGAAAAGAACCCTTGTAGATGAAGATCGTCCTAATGCTTCATGTTATTTTGCCTATGTTCATGAGGATGCTGAAAAGAATGATATGATTTATGGTGAAGTTGTTCATGACTTTCTTAAGTACTTTGGGGAAGCAAAACAACAGCTCATTGCTACTCTGAAAAGTATTGATGCGCTGAAAACTGAGTTGGAAAAGGTTACCCTTGACCTTGGTCTCATAAAATCTCGCATCAATGATTTTCGTAAAGAAAATCACCTCTCTGATGATGCAATGGATGTTGTCAATCACAAGCTCAAAGACCAGTTGTCTCATGAAGATTCTGAACCGTCTATATGATCTTGGTTCGTGTTCAGAATAGCACTGGAGTATGTTTTCCTTTAGCTTGTTTTATTTGTTGCCTAGTATGTCTTATTTTTGGTTTAGTTGGAAGAATAACTAGTGCTTTGAATAGCAATGATTGTGACTACACATAGCTATTACTTTTCATCTTCTTGTTCTTTCTAGGTTTATTTGGTTTAAATTCTAAAAATATTTGGAGGATGATGGTTTGCAGTATTTAATCTTTATGATTTATTATATTGCAATTTGTTATGGGATATTGGTGTTTACGTCCGTGAACTATGTTGTCCCATATTTTGTCAAAAGTAAAGTCGTTCATGATCGGTATTCATGTATTGATTTAAGGATGAATAAACTTTTGACATATACAAAAGTTAAGCCTATATTGTCAATCTTTGATGGAAGATAGGTTAAAATATTTTGTGACAAGGATGATGTCTATTAATTGTTGTTATGCAAATAATGATTGAAGATAGAATGAATCCTTGTATATTCCACAGTATCGATCTTCACTGATCCATATTTTATGTAATACTGTGAGCCTCCATAATGTGTCTTATGTTGAGCACGATACAACCAAGTTGATTAATTTTTGATTAGATTTGTTGGTTGTTCCGTAAGGTACTTTATGTTGAGCATTCTTGAACTAAATTAATCATCTTTGTTGGTTATTAGTTATTGCTCCTTAAATCTTTTTATGTCGAGCAAAACAAATGACAATTAAATTGTTTACTTTTGTAATTAGTTTGGTTGTGTATTCCAATTAGATTAATTATGGGTTCTCTTGTAATTAATATAATTGATTATTTTCATACTCCGTAAGATTCCTCTTATGATTGAGTATATGAACGACTATCCTATTCATTTTCTAATGGTTGTGTTAGTCGTATGCTCCGTAAGTTTTCTTATGTCGAGCATAATCAATTAAGTTGATCACTTTTGTGTTTAATTTGATTGCGTATTACGATTAAATTAATCATGGGTTTACTTATGATTAATTTGATTGAGTTTTTGGATTTAGAAAATCATTTTCATTGTTTTTGGTGTCCAATAAAAATCCTTCTTTTCTTTTGAAATTAAGGTCGCTCTTGTTGTTCCCTTGGGAATGACATCAAATGGGGGAGAGTTCTTTTGAAGTTGTGCTTAATGGTCATATCTGGAGGGGTGTGCGGCTTTGGAATTTTAAAGGGGTTATCTTGTTTCTTTAAACTCCTTGATGAATGCTATTAGATTCGGCTATATGATTGCATCTAAATTAGATGGTATGTATTTTCTTTTAGTCATGAAATGTCTCTTACAGAAATTTCATTATGATCTTTCTTGTACCTTTGCCAATTTTATTGACAAAAAGGGGGAGAATTAATATGTAGTTCACACTACAAATACATATGTTTTTCGGATCATTGTGTAAGGGGGAGTGGTTTCCATGTGAGATGGAGTATTGACTAAGGGGTAGTGATACATATCACCATAGTATTATTGTTGAAGTTGTGATACAATTGGACTTTGACACTGTGTAATAATACTATGACACTATATAACAATGATCGAGACCGATGCTTTCTCATTGTTATAGCTACGAATCTTCAAAACGGTGATGCTAAACTTACAACCTTTGGGATCATTGGAGTACTTGGAAGTGACGAAGATTTCGAGGAATGTTGAAGATTAGACATGTGGAATAGGAGCTACTAAAGTTTCTTAATCTTTTTTGTATTCCATATGTATTAATAATTTTGCCACTAAAATTGACAAAGGGGGAGTTGTGAGAGCATTACCCGGTCGAACTCGCATGCGTTGCTATCTCAAGCATGTTTATCAATGTTAGTGATCAAAACTATAAGTATTGATCTCTAGTCTACTATAGCTAGGTCTCGGACTAGGATATAAAGTATAGTTGAGCTCAAGGACTTGATGTCGATTCATCATACAAGAAGAAGAACTATTCAAGGAACCGGTGGAACTTCTCGACAAAAAGGCATGTGAAGACTTGAACTTATCTGTCACCCAAAAGTCTATCTACTCTATCTCCTACTTCTTGAGACAAAAATTCATATGCTATATATATACTTAGATTACATTTGGTATTTCGAGCTGAGTATACCTCGCCTATCTATATGTCGAAATATGTGTTGGTAAGCGTTTCGCTTCGACCATGTTTATCTTTACCTAGTGACGTAACTCATGATATGTTTCAATCACTTTGAAAATTGCTTTGACGAGAAATGGTGTAATAACTATATAACTTCCTCTAAGAATGTTTCAATGGTTGGAATGAGAGGTTAGATTACATAACCAATGATGGACATAAGTATTGTTGTGGAAACACATATGTGCATAAGTCCTATCCCTTGAACCAAAGTTTGCGAACTTTGTTGATCAAGAGAAACCGGAAGAATGGCTTGTTTCCAAGTCCGCGAACTGCCGAACTTCTCATCCTGAGAAATTATGCTGGAGTTGACAACCTTGTTGCGTGAGTACCAGTCCACGAACCCAGTCTGCGAACCGGCAGAAAGTCTTTACCGAGATTTTCTGCTGGAGTTTGTAAACTCTGCCAGGTTGCTTAAGTCCGCGAACCTAGTGTGCGAACTTAAGAAGGTTATATATCTGAAGATGATTTCTGAACTTAAACTTATAAATACTAAGGAATGCAATTTGCAAACCGTGGCTATAAATTTCATGAACCGATTCGAGTGAATCAAATCATCTTTGCTTCAATTGTGTCTTGTGTAGTACATAAGACTTCCTTGAAATTGAACAACTCAATAACTAGTTCATTTGAGTCATTTGAACTAGTTATGGTGAAGAAGAATATGGTTGGTATGAAATGCTCATATGGCTAACCTTTTGGTTAACTATTGTTGAACCAACAATGTACACGTCTGGGTACGGTTAACAAACATAGAAGCGTGCATTTCATTTGTGTATAACAAGCTAAGTTTTCGATCTAACGGTTGAGAAATATTAGCTTGAATCTAAATCAGGTTTTCATATAACGGTGGATATTGTATGCTTTGTGACCAAGGAGAAACCCTGATTTGAAAGACTATATAAGGGGACATCTAACAACTCTGCAAAACTAATCCCCACACCTCACGTGTGATACTAGTTTGCGTGCTAGGGTCGTTTCTCCTTTCACCTTTGGTTTTCTTCTTCTAAAACCATGTTAACGACTTAAATACTTCATTGGGATTGTGAAGCCAGGCCGATACTACTTTTATCATAGTTGTGTGAGCTAATCTTGCATCTTCTATCGTACGAGTACAATCAGATTGATTGGCTTGAGATTAATATCTCCGATAGGAAAGATATAAAAAGTAGTCACAAACATCTTCGTCTCATTGTTTGTGATTCCGCAACATCTTGTTTCGCTACCATACGATTAAGATTGTTGTGAGGTGATTGATTTATCTAGGCTATTCTTCGGGAATATAAGACCGGATTATAAATTGGTTCCTGTTCACCTTGATTATTATCAAAAGACGGAACAAAAACTTTAGGGTTTTTCTGTGGAAGACAGATTGATCCTTTGATAGACTTGTTTGTGGGAGACAGATTTGTTTATTGTCAAAGCCTGCAATTTTGGATCGTAGAAACTTTTAGTTGTGGGTGAGATCAGCTAAGGGAATCAAGTGGGCAGTATCCAGCTGGAATCAGAGGCGTAGGGAGTAAAACTGTACCTTGGATCAGTGGGAGACTGATTGGGGTTCAACTACAGTCCAGTCCGAAGTTAGCTTGGAGTAGGCTAGTGTATGTATCGGCTTAATACAATGTGCGTTCAATCTAGACTAGGTCCCGAGGGTTTTCTGCTTTTGCAGTTTCCTCGTTAACAAAATTTCTGGTGTCTGTGTTATTTCAGTTTCCGCATTATATTGTTTTATCTTTATAATTGAAATAATACAGGTTGTGCATTATAATTGAAATAATTAGGTTGTGCATTGATTGTCATTGATTGATCCTTGGATATTGGTCTTTGGTACCATCCAAGTTATTCCTTATATTTGATTAGTACTCGCAGTTTCTGTTTGAGGAAATTAAATCAAGAGAGAGAGAGATAAACTCGTTGATGTACTTTTAATTGATTGAGTCTAGTTGATTCTCTTAAAAGTATATTTGAGTTTTTCCATACAGATTGCTAAGAGAAATATTGGGTGGTGTTGTTAGACCCCGCTTTTTCAGTTAGTCAATCAAATCAATCGAAAACAAAAGATAAACTGCAATTATCTAGTTTCCCACCAACGGGTCGCGCTGGAGCTTCTCAATCCCAAAGAATACTTTTAACTGAGCGGCTGTAAGATATTTCGCCTAATTAGGTTACTCTCCTCTCCGAATAGGCGGCTACACCAGTAACAACAACAAAAGAGTAAATTTGTTGTTACGAAGGATTAGTTTGCTAGAAAGGCAAACTTCGAGTATTTATAGACAAGGAAGTTTGGACACCAAGGAATTTCCAAAACCAAAAATATTCTCAAGATACTCATTAAAGCACAGATTCGGTTTTCATAATTCCTGGAAATGCTCTGTCCAAAAATAATGATCGAAATCTCTCAAAAAATCTAATTAGTAAATGCACATTACTAATTCTTTAATTTCCTTACAAAATGAAATTAATAACCTTAATTAAAAGATTCTTAACTTACTTATGTTTCGATCCTGGGATTCTCTTCCCTTATCCATTAAGGAATATCTTTGAACAATTAAAGAAATAAACATTCACAGTACGTGTTCGAAGTTTGTCGACATCTTAACTTTGTAAGTTCTCTTTCACACTTACAACCTTGAAACCGATTTTCTACACTTCCAAACAAGTTTAGAATTGGTTCATCTGACTTTCAAGAACTATGCGATTGATCAATCCAACGTTCAATCACAATCATGGGTTTACGGTTCTACCAAAACAAGTTTCGGTTCTACCTCCATGTGAGTATTGTGCATAGTCACACTAGATTTTCAAAAATTCGGTTGACTAGGTACTAGGATCGGTTCCCCACATATATATGGTATCTAACTTATATGTTTTGCACATTTCCATAGGATCGGTTCCCCTTTTCCTAAAAACGTGTTGCACATGTCCATAGGACCGGTTCCCCTTTATGCTATAAACCTTGCTGCAACCCATACAAGGATCGGTTCCCTTTGATGTACTTCACCCCTTACAAGGATCGGTTCCCCTTTCCTTTTAATTGGTCAGACATACAAAATTCGATTATACCACAGGTGATTACTTTAGATCGGTTTTACTAATAAAAGTTATACCAAGGCCTTTGTGAATAGTTCTACCAAGAACACAACAATTTGTGAGCGGTTATACTCTATCAAACATATTGGTTGTTCCTAAGATATGCAATGAATAACAAAACCAATAACACCTGGCAATTTTCTTTTCGGTCCACAAACAAGTTTATGAACTTACTTCCTTAGAACACATGTAAACATTGTTCCCTAGGATGAAATCCTCACCTCATACCCATACATAATCATAATAGCATTCACATGATTATGGCGATGTCTTATTTACAAAGTTTAATGGTTAAGCAATAAACCTCGTATTGTATTCCTTAATACTATGTCTATCTAGAGTTCAAATATGCTTCGCAGTTATGTTTTCAATATGCACGACTTGAAAGATACGTTAGAGAATGAAACAGTTCAAGTCAAATATCACTAACCTGAAGTGGAAGGATGATTGTTGTCGTTGTAGCTCCTTGCTTCTTCACATATTGAAGACTTCGCAATACTTGTAATGTCTCATATCCTAATACTTTCAAGCTAACCTATACGAAGTTGACTCTAGTACATAATCAAGTGACTCTTAACATGAGTTTTGATTCACTAAAATATGACAACCAAACTTGACATACCAACGCTTGGTGGGTTCAACCGAGCAATGCTCTAACATGATGCTTTGGAAATTGAACATCGCCTGAATAAACTCTCGATTCAAGGATATTCCAAAAATTCCTCTATACCATATACTTCTATTGCAACTGAGAAAGTTCCAGTTTCATAAGTAAGACCGGAATCCCTTCCTATTGGAAAAGATGTGCCTGTAATCTCCACTGATCAAGGATGTTGCACATCACATGGGAGGAAGAAATCTTCAAATGATGATGTTAAGACGCAACTTTCTAATCACCCTCATGATCATAAAGTATGTCTCTTTTGTGATTCAAAAGGGCCTGTTAAGCAAAAGAGAAAATCTAGGTTGAATAACAATTCCATTGTTCGACTTCAACACACTTTAGATTTAATCCTCAAAGGTGTAACTGACATTCGTATGTCTAAACCAATTGGTTTCAGTACTCACTCTGTGTATTCTACCAGCAAAAGTCAGTTCTATGAGTTCCTCAAATACTCAGAAGCATAGCGGACGTCTCAACAAAAACCTTCTGAGAAGAGATCAGTTGTTTTCCTCTGTCGAAAAGGGGGATCACGTTATTTTTGATGTGAACAAGGTTTCAGGAGAAGGAAGCAAAAATGATGATATGAAAAATAACCTAAAGGTGATCATTGAAGATTCTAAGGAAATCGTCAATAGACTGCCAACTTCCTCTAGTCAAACTCTTCTGGTAAGAACCCAAACTATGTCTCGTATTTTGATGACAGTAAGTTTTATGATAATTTTTCACATCAAAATAGATTTTTTCCTAGATTTGAAAGTAAAAAGAGACTCAACCGTAAGTACATTTCACCTAATAAACAGAGGGCTCATATTTGTGCTAATTAATCACAAGGGTTGAAAAATTACTCATAAAAATCATGTTGAGTAAGATGAGTTAATAATCAAGTATATTGTTGGAAAAATTGTGTCTGTTTAGTTGAGCTATTTTCTTATCATCCCTAGCTGAACTACTGTCCACAAACAACTTTGCTCAAGTATTGGTTGTGTCTAATGTCATTTTTTTTGTTCTCTTCTTTTTAACAAAATTTTCGTTGCAACTATGTTGCCTGCTAATTTTGGCCTCTAAATTGTTTCTCTTTGAAGATATAAAATTTATTAAGCCAAAAAACTTTGTGAAAATTTTCACGTAGCCAGAATTCTTTGTTTCAACAAATACGACCTGTTTTTATGTTCTTAATTTCCTTGGGTCGAGTTGTGTTCGTACGGGTATCTGTGTTACTGTAACGAATCAATTTTCGAAACCCTAAATAAATTCCCTAGAAACCTTATAAATACCAAACCCCTGAGTCACGTACGTATACTCTGGGTTATTTTTTGGTTTGTCAAGAATGTCTTCTTCTATCTCTAGCGGGTTTGCAAGAGGTTTTCTTGATAAAGGTATTGGTTTCGAGTCCAATGGAAGGAAGAAAAGAAACCTAGTAAAAGATGATCATCATAAAGCCTCATGTTACTATGCCTATACGCACCAGGATGTTGATAATGAGGATATGGTTTCTGCTGAAGTGGTTCATGATTTTATTAAATATTTTGAGGAAGCAAAACTGCAGCTCGTTGATACTTTGAAGAGTCTTGATGTATTAAGAACTGAGTTGAAAAAGGTTACTTTTGACCTTGGTCTCATAAAGACACATGTTAAAGAGATTCCCAATGAGGATATCTTCTCTGAAGATGCAGTGGATGCTGTTAATCACAAGCTCAAAGACCTCAAGGCTCGTGAGGATACCGAAACGTCCATGTGATTTCAGTTCGTGTTCGGTTTTGATGGTCTAGGAGTCTGTCTTTGATCATTAGCTTGTTGGTTTTATTTTGTCTAGGGAATCTTCTTATGAGCATTTTATTCTTGTGTTTTTAGGAAGAATAACTAGAGTTTAAAATGGCCATTATTGTGATTACACATAACTATGTCTAATGATTTTCATCTTCAATGTTTTTAGATTATATGTTTAAATTCTAAAGTTTGTTTGGAAGATGATTTTTGCAGTATTAATCTTTATAGTTTTATATATTACAATTTTTTATGGGATATGTGTGTTTGCATCAGTGAACTGTGAATGTCCCATACGTGGTCAAAAGTTAAGTCCTTCATATATCGATATGCAAGTATTGCTAAAAGATTGAATGAACTTTTGACTTACAAAAGTTAAAGCCTTTATGTCATTATTTGATGGAAGAAAGGATAAAACTTTTGTTTACAACGATTATGTCTATTGTATGTCATTGTGCAAATAGTGATGGAAAATAGAATGAATCCTTGTCTATTTCTTAGTATTGATCTTCCCTGATCCATATTTTTTATGTATATATTGTGCGGCTCCGTATGTTTTCTTATGTTGAACATTTCCGATTAAATTAATCATGGATTCTCTTGTGGTTAATTTAATTGAGTTTTTTTTTGATACAAAGTCATATTCTTATGTGATATGTGTTGTCCAAAGAAATCCTTCTTTTCTTGCGAAAGTAAGGTCGCTCTTGTTGTTCTTTCGAGAATGACATTTTATGGGGGAGAGTTCTTAATTGAACTTGTGCTTAATTGCCAAATCTTTGTGGGGAGCACGGATGTGGAATATTATAGGGGTTATCTTGTATCTTTATAAACTCCTTGATGAATGCGTTTAGTTTTGGCTATATGATTGCATCTAAAAAAGCTGATATGTACTTTCTTTTGATCATGAAGTGTCTCTATGGAAATTTCATTAGGATCCCACTAGTTTTCGTACCTTTGCCAATTTTATGGACAAAAAGGGAGAGAATTAGTGTGTAGTTCACACTACAAATACATATGGTTTTCGGATCAATATGTAAGGGGGAGTGATTTCCATGTGAGATGGAGTATTGAATAAGGGGGAGTGAACATATCACCATAGTATTGTTGTCGAAGTTGTGATACAATTGAACTTTGATGCTGTATAATAATACTATGACACTGTGTAACAATGATTGAGAGTTGTTGTTTTCTCATTGTTATGGCTACGGATTTTCGACAACGATGATGCTGAACTTACAACCTTCAGAATCATTGGAGTACTTGGAAGTGACGAAGATTTCAAGTAATGTTGAAGAACCAACGAGATCATGCATGTGGAAGAGAAGCTGCAAAGTTTATTTATTTTTTATTCCATATATATTGATAGTTTTGTCACTAAAATTGATAAAGGGGGAGATTGTTAGAGCACTGCTCGGTCGAACTCGCAAGCGTTGTTATCTCAAGCTTGTTTGTCAAGTTTAGTTTCCAAAACTATAAGTCTTGATTTCTAGTCTACTTATAGCTAAGTCTCGGACTAGGATAGAAAGTGTAGTTGAGCTCTAGACTCCACGACGTTCATCATACAAAGATGAAGAACTACTCAAGGAACTGGTAAAACTTCATTGACTAAAATGTATTTGGAGACTTGAAATTATCTATCACTCAAAAGTCTATCTACTCTATCTCCTATCTTGTGACAAAAGTCGTATTACTACATACACTTCGATTATACACATTTGCTATTTCGAGCCGAGTTTATCTCGCTTATCTATTTCTCGAAATATGTGTTGGTAAGCTTTTTATTTGGCCAAGTTCATCTTTACAAGTGACGAAAGTCATGTTGATTATTTCAATATCTTGAAAATCGCTTTGATGAAGAATGGCGTGTGAGTAACTTCTATTTAACATCCTCTAAGAATGTTTCAATGATGGAAATGAGAGTTTAGAATATATACCTTGAATGGATATAAACATTGTATGTGAACTCATACTTGTGTAAGTCCATAATCCTTGAACCAAAGTATGCGTACTTTGCTGCTCGGGATAACCGGAACTAAAGTCCGCGTACCTGTACGCGTAATGTCGGAAGTTCACGTCCCGTGAATTTCTGCTGGAGTTTGTGAACTGAAAACAAACTTAATTCAGGTACTTAAGTATGAGTACCAGTATGCATACTTGAGTGGATTATTTTCTAAAAACGGTTTATTCGTGAACTTAAACTTATATAAACTAAGGAATGCATATTTGCAAACCGTGTATATAAAGTTCATGAATCGATTTGAGTGAATCAAAATCGTTTTTGCTTTGATTGTGTCTTGTATACTTCTATGAGATCTAAGCAACTGAACAACTCTCTAACTAGTTCTTTTGAGTCATTTGAACTAGTTATGGTGAAGATGAATATGGTTGATATGGAAGTGCTCATATGGCTAACCATTTTGTTAAATACTGTTGAACCAACTAGTTGTACACGTTTAGGTACGGTTACATAAACCTAAATGAACGTGCATTTCATTTGTGTATAACAAGCTAAGTTCGATCTAACGGTTGAAAGATATTAGCTTGAATCTAACCTGGTTTTCATCTAACGATGAATATTGAATGCTTTGTTACCAAGGTAACTTAGATTGCAAACCCTGATTTGAAGACTATATAAAGGAGAACTCTAGAAACTGGGAAACCTAATCTCCACAACTCCTGTGTGATACTACTTGTATAAGCTAGAGTCGATTCTCCTTTATCCTTCGGTTTCTGTCGAGACCCTGTAGGTTAACGACTTGAAGACTTCATTGGGATTGTGAAGCCAGACCCAAGTATTTTCTCTGTAGTTGCGTGAACTGATCTTGATGTTTCTATCGTATTTGTGTACAATCGTAAGATTGGCTTGAGATTGATTTCTCCGATAGGCAAGATAGAAAAGAAGTCACGAACATCTTCGTCTCATCGTTTGTGATTCCACAATATCTTGTTTCGGTAGTCGATTAAGATTGTTGTGAGGTGATTGATAATTCTAGGTTGTTCTTCCGGAATATAAGTTCGGGTTATCGATTGGTTCCTGTTCACCTTGATTTATCAATAGACGGAACAAAACTCATAGGTATTTCTGTGGGAGATAGATTTATCTATTCTTGTAGATTTTTCTGTGTGATATAGATTTGTTTATTAAAGTCTTCGACTTTGGGTCGTAGCAACTCTTAGTTGTGGGTGAGAACAGCTAAGGGAATCAGTTGCGTAGTATCCTGCTGGGTTCAGAGACGTATGGAGCAAAACTGTACCTTGGATCAGTGTGAGATTGATTGGGGTCAACTACAGTCCAGACCGAAGTTAGTTTGTAGTAGGATAGTGTCTGTAGCGGCTTAATACATTGTGTGTTCAATCTGGACTAGGTCCCGGGGTTTTTCTGCATTCGTGGTTTCCTCGTTAACAAAACTTATGGTGTCTGTGTTATTTCTTTTCCGCATTATATTTTGTTATATAATTGAAATGTCACAGGTTGTGCGTTGAATCGATCAATTGGTAAATCCAACCTTGGTTGTTGATTGAAATTCATTGATACTTGAACATTGGTCTTTGGTACTGTTCAAGTTAATTTCTCTTGTGTTCAATTAGACTCGCAGATTTCTATTTGCTTGAGTAAATATTGAATCGAGAAATTGAGATATAACTCCTTGATATACTTTTTATTAAGATTGAGTCTGACTGTCTAGTAGATTCTCTTAAAAGTATATTGGAGTTAGTCCATACAGATTGCTACGCGAATTATTGGGTCAGGTTGTTAGACCCACACTTTTTCATAACTCATTTGACGATTCTTCTGAATCCCGAGGTAGGAATTTTTTGTTATCAGATTCTGATAATATTTCCTTTGATGAGACATTTAGTTCCATGTCTAAAACGGAATGGAACTCACCAGAAATCAAAAAAATACAGCTGAGACTATTGTTTTTCAAGATGCTAGGATAAAATCTCTTGAAGAAAAACATGATCAGCTTATTGATGAACTTGAGAAGTCTCTTGGTTGAGAACGGGAACTCTATAGCATCATTGAGTCCTTCTTTAAAAATATCGAAAATTGTTCAAGAAACTACTCTACAACGTGAAAAGATCAGTACTCTTGAGGATATTGTTAAAGAAGATTCAATTAGAGAAAAACGTTTGATCGAGACTCATTCATCAGATATGGACAACCTTCGTGTTGAAAAAGATTACATGAAAGAAATTTCTCCAAAGGAAGCTCATGCTAAGAACTGTTTACATAACTTGCAGTCTTCTAATAGGGCTATGAATTTAAAATAGGTTCGTCCAATGTTTCTCTTCCACGAACCTGTTCCTTCCGTGGGAAAAAGAATCACTATGTTCAACATTGTTTTGCTAGAAAGAAACATATTTTTGATCTTCAAAATCTACTTCTTTTTACAGTCGACAGAGTAAATTGTCTGACGACATCTATAATGGATTTCTTTCCTGCAGAAATCCATAACTCTCATAAAAGGGACTTCAATGGTCACGTATTTAGAAATCTCTACAGGGATCGTATTTCTCTTAAAATACACATTCCCAGTGTTTATGAGAATAAGTCTTGTAGATATAAGTCTAGAAGGTGGAGACCTCTCTCTTCTAATCCTATAGAACCGATTTCTAGAGGTCCTCGACTTAATCCTAAGAATAATCCCTCTGATGGTCTTTCTAAAAAGGTTATGTCGAGTTCCTTTGGAATAAGAAATAGCGAAGGAAAGGTAAGAAATACTAGGATGAAACTCTCAGATGGTATTCACAGTTCATCTATCAATACTCATGGTGGGATTGTATCTCATTTTGCTACCTAGTTCTAGGTAATTTCACCCTTGTATCTAACTTGAGAGTTGCAAGGATGATATTTGTGAGATGCTCAAGTCTATTGTTGGTTACCATCTGTCTTGTGTTTAGTTGTTTTTCTCTTATGTGAAGGTTGAGTCATTTCTTGACTCCTTGTAACTAATGTATCTCTTCCATATGCTCTGATTAAATCTTTTAGATTTTGAGCCATGTTGGTAAGATATATTTGAAAAATAAAAAATATTTCTTTTTGGATTTTCTGATCCACATCTAGTCCACGAACGTCCTTGTCTTTCTTTGGAGTTTTAGGGTTTCCATGACAAGGGTGTCCTTCTCTTGTTTGTAAACATATATATTGTTTTTGCCTTATCTAACAAAAAAAAGGAAGAATAAATGATAACTCCTCAAGACGTCAAGAAGTGGTGAATCTTGAGATGGAAGAAGTTCAAGAACTTGTCTTCAAAAATATGATTGAAAGGAAATAGTACAACTCCTGGATTAGAGAATTTGTCAAGGATTTAATTCTTTTTCAGAATGACTCTAGAGTCGAATTTGCAAATCTTCAATTGCAAATAAATCAGCTTATTGATGGTCAGACCAAAATCCTCGATAATCAAAATATCTTGAACAAGAATCAGAAGAAACTCATCTTGGACTGTGTCCAACTAGGCATCTTACCCACATTGTTGATCGGAAATTTAATATTCTAACTCATGAACATGGAGTCTCTACGGTCAAAAGAATCAAGGATATCAGTGATACCTTTTATGATGGACCCTTTCAAAGGTATGATGTTATCAAAGAAGCTTTATTTTTTGATTTGTCTAGGAAACTTCTTATGAGAATTTATTCTTGTGTTTTAAGAAGGATATCTAGGGTTTGGAATAGCAATTATTGTGAGTACACATAGCTATTGCCAACGATTTTCATCTTGCAATGTTTTTATATTTATTTATTTAAATTCTAAAGTTTATTTGGAAGATGATTTTGCAGTATTAATCTTTATGGTTTCATATATTGAAACTTGTTATGGGATATGTGTGTTTGCGTCCGTGAACTATGATTGTCCCATATATGTCAAAAGTTAAGCCTATTATGTCATTATCCAAATATTAATGAAGATAAGATGAACTTTTGATTGCAAAAATTAAGTCTATTATATGTCTTTATGCAAATATTGATGAAAAATAGAATGAGTCTTTGAATATTCCGTAATATTGGTCTTTCCTTGATCCACTTCTATGTGAAAGTATTGTGTGGCTCCGTAAGTTCTCTTATGTTGAGCATTTCCAATTAAATTAATCATGGGTTCTCTTATGGTTAATTTAATTGAGTATTTTGGATACAAATTCATGTTTCATGTGATTTGTTAATTGTTAGAACTTTGCTCGGTTGAACCCACCAAGCGTTGGTATGTCAAGTTTGGTTGTCATATTTTAATGAATTAAAACTCATTTAAAGAGTCGCTTGATTATTTAATAGAGTCAACTTTGTATAGTTAGCTAGAAAGTTACTAGGATACGATACTTACAAGTATTACGTGAAGAATGTGAAGAAGTTAAGAGCTACAACGACGACATCATCCTTCTTATTGAGGTTAATAATATATGACTTGAACTGTTTCATTCCTAACGTATCTTTCAAGTCGTGCATATTGAAAATATAACTACGAAGCTATGAATGATTATACTCTAGTTAGACATAGTATTAAGGAATTACGATACGAAGTATAACGTCTATCTTTTGAACTTCGTATATAAGACATCGACATAATCGTATGAATGCTATTGTGATTATGTATGGGTATGGGTGAAGATTTCATCCTAGAAAACAATGTTTTACATTCGTTTAAAGTAAGTAAAATTCATAACCTTGTTTTATGAATCGAAAGGGAAATCGCTAGGCTTATTGGTATTGTTATTCATTGCAAATCTTTGGATTACCAATATATGTGTTTAGTATAACCGCTCAAAACTTGTTTATGTATCTTGGTAAAATTATTCAAAAGTCCTGACTTTTGTATTGGTATGACTTTTATTAGTGAAACCGATCTTAAGTAATCACCTGAGATGGTATGATCGATATATTGTAATTGGTATGACCAACTCTAGACATTGGGGAACCGATCATAGTAAGAGGTGCAACCGATCATAAGTAGGGGAACCGATCCTTGTAAGAGGTGTAAAAAGTTTTAGTGATTAGGTAACCGATCCTATGACTTGTGCAGCCGAATACAAGTTAAATACCATATATACGTGGTAACCAATCCTAGTACCTAGTCAACCAACTTCTGGTAACTAGTGTGACCGATCCTAGTACCCACATGGAGGTAGAACCGAAACTTGTTTTGGTAGAACCGTTAAACCCATGATTGGTGATTTGATAGGATAATCAATCACATAGTTCTTGGAAGTCATATGAACCAATTCTAAACTTGTTTGGAAGTGTGGAAAATCGGTTCCAAGATTGTAAACATGAAAAAGGATTTACAAAGTAAAGAGGTCGACATACTTTGAACACATGCAGTATTTCTTATCTTTTATTGTTCAAAGATATTCCTTAATAACTAAAGGAGAATCCCAGATCGAAATAAATAGAGAATCTTTTAATTAAGGTTTTAACAGCGTGTTCGTTTCAAGTTTTTCAAGTCCAAAGAATTCAATTATAGGGTAATCTATTTCCTAGAATTGAATTCCAAGGAATGGATTCCTTGATAAAAAAAAAATGTTTGGTTGAGATAATTGAATTGCTAGTAATCCAAATTTAATCAAATCACTTTAATGTCCCTATTTCTTAAACCTCATCATCTCCGCAGTCACAATTACAATCACATCAAAAAGTAAAGAAGAACTACCACTACCATCACCACCAGCAGCAACCACCACCATCACCACCACCATCGCAACCACCAGCAACAACCACCACCATCGTCAATACCAGTACCATACCACAAGCAATAACAACCAACATCACCGCCACCACCAACCAGCACCGCCAGCACAAACCACCACCACCACCACCATCAGTCACTTCAGACTATGCACTAACTTTGTTCAACTTCTCTCTTATGAGTATACTCTGTAACACATCCGATCATTACAGGGGATAATTTTGATATTTTACGTCGATTCCCTGGAATTGGATTCCATTCCACCCTTCGATGGATGCAATTGAAAACTGGGTTTTGGGGGTAATTCAATTCTCTAAGAGTTCGATTCCTGGCTCCAACATTCTGTTCGCTTCGGAGAATTGGGGTTATTACCTTGTAATCGAATTACTGAGCTCCCAATTCTCCCAACCGAACACGTTGTAAGTTTTATATGCTTTTAATTTCCAGCAATTAAAATGCATATCTTTAAAAAATAAAAATTGGTAATGTGCACTTACTAATTGGAGATTTTCTACTAAGATTTCGGTCAATATTTGGACAGATCATTTCCAGGAATTATGAAAACCGAATTTGGAAATATATTGCATATCTTGAGAATATTTTCGGTTTTGGAAATTCCTTTGTGTCCAAACTTCCTTAGTCTATAAATATTGAAGTTTGCATTTCAAGCAAACTAATCCTCAGAGCCAGCAAAACTACCTAGTTGTGTTTTTACTGGTGGATCCATCTATTCAGAGAGGAAAGTACCCTAATTGGACGAAATCTCTTACGACCGCTCGTTTTAAAGACTTCTTTGGGATTGGGAATCTTTACGAGTACCGTTGGTGGGAAACTAGATAATTGCAGTTTATTATTAGTTTTCGATTGATTTGATTGACTAACGGTTGTTGAACTTTGATTGCACCTAGTTTGTTTATGCTTGAGAATCTTCTCTTCTGATATAAGATTCACTCAAACTAGATCGAAGTTTCGATGGGGATCTTTAGACTGTTTGTAGATCTAAAGGCGTCTTGTGATAATCCATTGTTAACAGACTCCATTCTGTGTGTAATTGAAAATAGATTCAAGTTGATTGTGTGCAGGTGTTTATTGAAGATCTAAGAAGATTTGAAGACAAAAAAGATTTCTTATTTGATTTCATGATCTTTGGTGTGCACAAAACTTGATCGGCTGGGGATCCAACTATAATCGGTTTATCTTTGTGATAACCTTGATCGATTAGTTGAGTAGATCGACATCAATATATTATCTTTGTGACTAAGAGTATTGATTGCAAAATCTAGACCCAACTACTTTAGTATTTATATTTTAGATAGATCTAAGAACCTGACGAAGGAGTTTATTGGGATAAACGGAAGAACCTTTTGTCAAACTCATATCACTTGTTTGAAAAGAGTTGTTACCGAACAGATTTATTGTTCCTTTACTGTCTGGAATACAAACCAAAGGAATTGTTCCAAGTGCGTGACTTATTGCAAGTTGGAGGTGCAGGGATACAGATGGAACTAGGTGAACTATAGGTTTAGTTGCTTGGTCTCAACTATACGAAGTTGGTTTAGATTTTGTATAGCGGCTTAATCCTAAGAGTATTCAATTCTAGACAAGGTCTCGGGGTTTTTCTGCATTTGTGGTTTCCTTGTTAACAAAATTTTACGGTGTCTTTTACTTTTATATTTCCGCAATTATAATTGTTTTTATTATAATTAGAATTAAAATACACAAACGTTAATTCCTAATTACTTGATAGCAATCCAATTGTGTTTGGTTAAGTCCGAAACTATTATCAAGTAATCATACTTCATTGTTGTATTGTCTCGATCTTGTATCCATAGTCAATCACACAAGTTATCTTGTTGTCGTATTGTCGTATTGTCTTGATCTCGTATCCATAGACGATCACACGAAGTGTGAACCGATTAGTTGTATTGTCTCGACTTAGTCTGTAGACAATCACTTTCGGAGAAAGGACTTATAGGTGGAAAAGTTTTAGATTGAGGTATATTTGGGTACCCTCTTCTTTTCATTAATGTCCAAAGAAATCCTTCTTTTCTTGTGAAAGTAAGGTCGCTCTTGTTGTTCTTTCGGGAATGACATTTTATGTGGGAGAGTTCTTAATTGAACTTATGCTTAATTTCCAAATCTTTGTCGGGAGTGTGGCTATGTGATATTATAAGAGTTTTCTAGTATCTTTATAAACTCCTTGATGAATACACTAGTTTCGACTATGTGAAATCATCAAAACAAAGTTGATATGTTCTCTTTTGGTCATGAAGTATCTCTATGGAAATTTCATTAGGATCCCACTAGTTTTCGTACCTTTGCCAATTTAAATTGACAAAAATAGGCAGAATTAATGTGTAGTTCGCACTAAAAATACATATGGTTTACGGATCATTATGTAAGGGGGAGTGGTTTTCATGTGAGATGAAGTATTGACTAAGGTGGAGTGATACATATCACCATAGTATTGTTGTCAAAGTTGTGACACAATTGGACTTTGATGTTGTGTAATAATATTATGACATTGTATAACAATGATTGGGAGCTACTGTTTTCTCATTGTTATAGCTACAGATCTTCAACAACTATGATACTGAGTTGAACACATTCAGAATCACTGGAGTACTTGGAAGTGTTGAATATTTCGAGTAATGTTGAAGAACCAAGGAAATCAAGCATTTGGATTGAGAGCTACAAAGTTTATTTATTTTGTATTCCATATGTATTGATAGTTTTGTCACTAAAATTGACAAAGGGGGAGATTGTTAGAGCACTGCTCGGTCGAACTCGCAAGCGTTGCTATCTCAAGCTTATTGTCAAGTTTAGTTTCCAAAACTATAAGTCTTGATTTCTAGTCTACTTATAGCTAAGTCTTGGATTATGATAGAAAGTATAGTTGAGCATTAGACTTCACGGAGTTCATCGATTGAAGACGAAGAACTACTAGGGGGAGCTTGTGGAACTTCATCAAAAAAAGGTATGTGGATACTTGAACTCATCTATCACTAAAAAGTCTATCTACTCTATCTCCTATTTGAGACAAAAGTCGTATAGCAATATAGAATTCAATTATACACATTTGATATTTCGAGCTGAGTTTGACTCGCTTACTTATTTCGCGAATAATGTGTTGGTAAGCTTTCGCTTTAACCAAGTTCATCTTATATTCTTGACGAAATTCAAAAGATGATCATGTGAAAATCGCCTTGTAACATCTTACATGATTTATGTCAGATAGTCATTTGATGTTGACTCGGAATGTTTCGTATTGATCATTCGATCACTTGAAAATTAATTTGAAGCTAATAGTTTGTGTGAGACAGCTATTGTCGTCTTCTAATAATGTTTCAATGATTGAAATAGGAGTTTAAAACACTTAACCATAATTGGATTTAAGTAGAGTATGCGTACTTGCATATGTGTTGGTCCAACACCGGAATATAGTATGCATACCTGTATGCGTACTGGCGAGCTCAGGTAAAGTCCGGGGGCTAGAGTATGCGTACCTGTACGCATACAAAAGAAGTCAGTTGGGTACTATAGTATGCGTACTTGTACGCGTACTGGAATCAACTGAAGTTTGGAAGTGTATGACGGTATGCGTACCCATTTGCATATTAGCGAACACAGTCCAAGTCCGGCTACTTAGGTATTCATACCCGTTTGCATACTTGAGTGGGTTATGTTCTAAAATTGGTTTGTTCATGAACTGATACATTTATATATTAAGGAATGCAATCTTTTGCAGACCGTGGCTATAATGTTCAGGAATTGATTCGAGTGAATCAAAATCGATTTTTCTTCAATTTTATCTTGTAAACTTCTATGAGAATATAAACAATTGAACAACTCCAGAACTAGTTTCATTTGAGTGATTTGAACTAGTTATGTTTAAGATGAATAAGGTTGATATGAAAGTGTTAATATGGATAATTTCGTGAAAAATCGGGGGTCTAACAACCACGCCAAATATTTCGTTCGGAAATCTGAATAGACAAACTCCAATATACTTTCAAGAGAATCAACTAGACAGTCAGACTCAATCTATAGAAAAGTGTATCAAAGAGTTATATCTCTGTTTCACAATGTAATCATCAAATCAAACAGATGGAAATCCGCGATCCTAATTATTATGTGAAACAACTTGAACGGTACCAAAGACCAATGTTCAAGTATCAATCAATATAGTCAACAACCAAAGGATGGATTCACAATTGATTGAACTTAATATATAACCTGTGATATTTCTATTATATAACAAAATATAATGCGGAAACTAAATAACACAGACACCAGAATTTTGTTAACGAGGAAAACCGCAAATGCAGAAAAACCCCGGGACCTAGTCCATCTTTCAACACCATATTGTATTAAGCCGATAAAGACACTATCCTACTACCAATGAACGTCGGACTGGAATGTAGTTGAGCCCTAATAAATCTCACACTAATCAAGGTACAGTTTCACTCCTTACTTCTCTGAACCTTAGTAGGATTCTACGCACTTGATTTCCTTAGATGATCTCACCCACAACCAAGAGTTGCTACGACCCAAAGTCGAAGACTTGATAAGCAAATCTGTCTCACATAGAAAAGTCTATTGGAATAAATAAATCTGTCTCCCACAGAAATACCTACGAGTTTTGTTCCGTATTTTGATAAATCAAGGTGCACAGTAACCAACTGATAAACCAGACTTATATTCTCGAAGAACATCCCAGTATTATCAATCACCTCACAATAATCTTAATCATATGGTAGCGAAACAAGATATTATAGAATCACGAACGATGATACGAAGATGTTTGTGACTATTTTTTATCTTGCCTATCGGAGAATCAATCTCGAGCAAATCTTAGAGAAGATATTACTCAATACGATAGAACAGGGTAAGATCAGAACATGCAACTACAGAGAAAATAGTTGGGTATGGATTCACAATCCCAATGAATTCTTTAAGTCGTTAACCTACAGGGTTTCGTGAAAAACCTAAGGCTAAAGGAGAATCGACTCTAGTCTCAACTATTATCACACAGGAGGTGTGGGGATTAGGTTTCCCAGTTGCTAGAATTCTCCCTTATATAGTTTTCAAATTAGGGTTTGCAATCTAAGTAACCTTAGTAACAAAGCATTCAATATTCACAGTTAGATGAAAACCTGATTAGACTCAAGCTAATATATTTCAACCATTATATCGAACTTAGCTTGTTATACACAAATGAAATGTACCTTCATTTAGGTTTGAGTAACCGTACCTAAACGTGTACACTAGGTTGTCTCAACAGTAGTTAACCAAGGTTAGTTATATGAACACTCTCATATCAACCTTATTCATCTTAACCACAACTAGTTCAAATGACTTAAATGAAACTAGTTATGGAGTTGTTCAATTGCTATATTCTCATAGAAGTATACAATAACATAATTGAAGAAAAATCGGTTTGATTCACTCGAATCAATTCATGAAAATTATATCCACGGTTTGCAAAGAACGCATTCCTTATTATATAAATGTATTAGTTTATGAACAAACCGATTTTAGAACTTTAACACTCAAGTATGCAAACTGGTACGCATACTTAAAGTAGCCGGTATGAGTTTGGGTTCGCCAGTATGAAAACGGGTACGCATACTTCCAAACACAGCAGAAATTCCCGGACCCAAACCCTTTGCCAGTACGTGTACGGGTATGTGTACTTAGGTAATCGGGATTTCACAACTAACAGGTACACATACGGGTATGCATACTATAGTTCCGGTCATGGATCACATATATGCAAGAACACTTTATTATCCAATGATGGTTAAGTGTTCTAAACTCTATTTCAATCATTGAAACATTCTTAGAGGATGACAATAGTTGTTTTCACGAACTATTAGCATCAAAGCAATTTTCAAGTTATTGAAATAATCATAACGAAACATTCCAAGTCTACACCAAATGATTGTATCACACGAACCATGTAAGATGTTACTCGACGATTTTCACATGATCATCTTTTGACTTTTGTCAAGAATATAAGATGAACTTGGTTGATGCGAAAGTTTACCAACACATATTTCGAGAAATATGTAAGTGAGTTAAACTCAGCTCGAAATCTCAAATGTGCATAATCGAATACTATATAGTAATACGAATTTTGGCTCAATATAGGAGATAGAGTAGAAATAGACTTTCCAAGTGATAGATGAGTTTTAGTCTCCACATACCTTTTGTTGATGAAGTTCCACAAGCTCTCCTTCGTAGTTCTTCGTCTTCAATTGAGAACGGCGTGAAGTTTAGTGCTCAACTACACAATTTATCCTAGTCCAAGACATCACTATAAGTAAACTAGAAATCAATACTTTTAGTTTTGATCATTAACATTGACAAATAAGCTTGAGATATCAACGCTTGCGAGTTCGACCGATCACTGCTCTAACACTTCGGTCAATTATTATTGAGTGAACAAAGTTGCACACGTTTAGGTACGGTTACTCATATTTAAATGAAGTCACTTTTCATTTGTATGTAACAAGCTAAGTTCGATCTAACGGTTGAAAGATATTAGCTTGAGTCTAATCAGGTTTTCATCTAACGGTGAATATTGAATGCTTTGTTACCAAGGTAACATTGATTGCAAACCCTGATTTGAAGACTATATAAGGGAGAACTCTAGAAACTGGGAAACCTAATCCCTACCCATCATGTGTGATAGTAGTTGCGACTGGAGTCGATTCTCCTTTAACCTTAGGTTTTTCCAAAACCCTGTAGGTTAACGACTTGAAGACTTCATTGGGATTGTGAAGCCAGACCCAACTATTTATCTGTAGTTGCATGTTCTGATCTTGTTGTTTTCTATCGTGATTGAGTACTATCTTCTCTAATATTTTCTCGAGATTTAATCTCCGATAGGAAAGATAAAAAGTAGTCACAAACATCTTCGTCTAATTGTTTGTGATTCCACAATATCCTGTTTCGCTACCATACGATTAAGATTATTGTGAGATGATTGATAATACTAGGTTGTTCTTCGAGAATATAAGTCTGGTTTATCAATTGGTTCATATGCACCTTGATTTATCAAAATACGGAACAAAACTCGGTATTTCTGTGGGAGACAGATTTATCTATACAATAGACTTTTCTGTGTGAGACAGATTGGTTTATCAAGTCTTCGACTTTGGGTCGTAACAACTATTAGTTTTGGGTGAGCTCAGCTAAGGGAATCAAGTGCACAGAGTCCTGTTTGGATTCAGATGCGTAAGGAACCCGAATGTACCTTCATGAGTGTGAGATTAGTTAGGGCTAAATACATTCCAGTGGAGTAGGCTAGTGTCTGTAGAGGCTTAATACAGTGTGGTGTTCAAATCTGGACTAGGTCCCGGGGGTTTTCTGCATTTGTGGTTTCCTCGTTAACATAATTTCTGGTGTCCGTGTTATTTATTTTCCGCATTATATTTGTTTATATAATTGAAATATCACAGGTTATGCGTAAGTTCAGTCAATTGTGAATCCAATCTCTGGTTGTTGATTATACTGATTGACACTAGGATATTGGTTTTTGATACCGTCCAAGTTATTTCTTATATTCAATCAGGATCGCAAATTCCTATTTGTTTGATTGTGTATTGAATTGAGAAATAGAGATATAACTCTTTGATATACTTTTCTTAAGATTGAGTCTGAATGCCTAGTTGATTCTCTTGAAAGTATATTGGAGTTAGTCGATACAGATTGCTAAGCGAAATATTGGGTGTGGTTTTTAGATCCCTGCTTTTTCAAACAGGACAATCCTAAACCATGATAGTAGCCGTTCCGTCCTGTTTCGGTCACGATGGAGAGGAAGATGGGTTGATCTTAGTGTAGGGAAGCAGAAAAGTTTGAGAAATTGGCAATGGGATTGAATCGTGTGTGTGTTAGGTATTGAAAACTATGAAGAATACAGAGCTTTTTGGATATGAAAGCTTGTTCTGTTTTCTGAATAGGTTGAGCCACATATTTATAGTAGTTTAAGATACACAATGCCAATCTCGTAAGTAGTGGAATGATAAACACATTTTTGTGTCCGATTTGTCTCGATTCTATATAGTGTTAGGGCTCATTTTTGTACTTATTATGGTGTTTTATTTATTTGTAGGTATTTTTGGCTAATAAACATTTTTGGAAAAAATTGGCTCGAAAAGTTGTCGGAAAGCACCCGGAGGACATTTGCTATTCCGACTCTCACTTTAGATAAGGGGTAACCTAATTACTAAGGGGTATCCCATTTCCAGGCAGTTGTTAATTTCACCCCTACTTTGGATAAGGGGCAACCATCTTCAACATTCAAAAAAAAAAAGGATTTTGGCGGAAAAAAAATGCAGTTAAAGAGCAGTTTTGGCAATCGTGATTTGAAGGAGTTTGAGGTCGATTAAACCTCTGATTTTCATAGGATAGACTCCTTATGGGTCTAGGAATCTGATATGGGTGTTTAAATCGATTAGAATGGACTCAAACGACGGATTTTTCTCAAAACAAGAAAACATGGAAAGTCACGTGTGTGACCTGTTTTAGGGAATTTTAAAGTGATTAAAACGCTGTAAACCTTCCCAAAGATTTGTATCTATCTAAGGAAGAGTTTAGAATAAAAAGGAAAGCTCAGAAACGCGTAGAAATCCTAAAACAAGAAATTGTCGCAACTTGGCCGTGAAGAGAAGGAAAGAGATTTTGGAAGATTTGGGAGAGATTTAATCGGTATTATGATATAAATAGATGTCTTGGGTCATATAGAAGAGGTGTCCAGAGTTTGGGAACCTAAGGAGAGCCAGAGAAGAAGAAATCAAAGTTTTACCAAACTCTGTTTCTGCTGCTGCTGCTGTTGAAGAAGAAGAACGCGAAGAACATTGACCTCGGTAGACAGTCGCAGAAAAGTGTCGCTGTTTAACAGCTGAAGGACATTAAGTTGTTCAGGGCAGTCTTATTCTAGGGTCTTAAAATCAGCGACAAAGCAACATTTTTTCTGTAACAGTTCCATTGTAACAGCTGTTTTGCAACACCAATACACTGTTGCAAACAGTCTGTGTTATTACTTTTCACTCTTTTAATCATCTTTTGAGCAACAAACACATATTTTGAGATCATGATTAATATGAGGAGCTAAACCCCATTGCTGAGGCGATAGAGGAAGCTATTTTTTCCAACAAAAAGTGGTATATTCTGTTTTATCTTTTTATTTGCAATAATTATATGATTATTTGCCTTGAAATATTATTGAATATGATTTTTATTTGAGTGATTGTGATCTATTTTGATGGAGTATGCTTAGTTTTAAGACTTTTGATGCTTCATACTTGGTATTTACAATTATTACTTTTGAAAATCTACTTGTCGCACTATTTTAGGATCAAATTGAACAAGAAAATTGCATAAATATAAGTATTGGTTTAATCACTTTGAACTTGGAAAATAGTAGAATCTTAGCCTCAGTGTTTCTTTTAATATTGATATCATCTTTGATTGAGTTTGATATAATTTTTAGTGAGTTTTCTATTTTAATATTAGGATTTAAGTCTAATTAATATCCTTCACAAGTCTGAGAATCGAACCACTTTTACCACTATCTACAAATCACATCAATTTTTGGCGCCGCTGCCGGGGACTTGTTTTTAGGGTTTTAGATTTATTTATTTTGTTTTTTTTTGTTTTTGTCTTTTTTATTTTTTTGGGTATTTATCTTGTGTCTACAGGTTCTGGATCATAAAGAAAATTGAGCCAAGGAGTTTGGTGATTTCATAAAGACTTGGAGCTAAAGATTAAAGAAAAAAAAACAGAAAAGAAGACAATTTTATTTATTTATTTATTTTAGATAATTTTAGTTTAGGGTTTGTTTATTTTATTTTAAAAAAAAAAACTGTATTAGGGTTTATTATTTTTGTAATTTTTCTTTATTTTTTTGGACTTTGGGACATTATTTTTTTTATTACCCTACGGAAGGGTACTTTAAATATAAACTGTTTGCAGAGAAGGATGACAATTACGATATTGTCTCTGCACCTTGGGTTCGTACACTAGACATCGGAGTCAGTGGCCCGAGTCGACTATAACCGATTCATCCCCCGTCTGGAACGAGAGGTAAGATTCTAAACACTCGTGAATCCCCTGTCAGCGAGTTACTGGACTCCTTCGTATGCATATATGTTGAGGACTGAATACGGACATTTATTTTTCTATTAAAGGGAAAGGCCTGGCCATACAAGATAAGGGTTCGGATTTCATCACCGTTCTCTTCTTGCCCGCTTTAGGAACACATAACCTACGCGAACCTAAGCCTAAAATTTTGACTAGAACGAGACCGATAGGGTAACGATCTTAACAGGAAAGTCATTCGAAAAATATTGGTTACTCTTTTAAGCATACTTCGAAGTTATTGACGGTTTCTGTAAGTTGAATGCGTGACTGCGCCGCCTTGTAATACCGGTGAGGCCTTGGGTATCAAAGCTCCACCGAGCTTCCCTGGCCTATATTCAACTTACGTTAACTCGGATTGATTCCAGAGGGGTTTGCTTAAATTGTAACGAATTCCCGTTCGAAGGATTAGAAGCTGGTCTAGAAACAATCTAAGTGGATCCATCATGCTTTTTGTTTGCTAGAAATCAATAGGTTTGATTTGGTTGAGTCGGCCTTGATCTGTGTTTGATTACCCTTCCAATTTAGAAAATTCTATTGTATGCCTGAACGTAAAAGAGACGCACTAGGTAGATTTGTTAAAGGGAAACCTAGTAGTTCGAAGCGTCTCGATTACCTTAATCTAGAAAGTCCGACTTTTGAAGAGTCTGTTTTTGAATGTTCTTTGACTGAGGAAAGAATCCATGTTGCTCCGATAGCGCCAGAAATGGCAACTTTGAAAGCTTTGTTGAATCCAACTAGGACTACCCGTTCTTCGTGTATCAAGTTAGCTGAAACAGAGGCACCCTATGAACTGAAACCTGGGACCTTACAGATGCTCCCAATCTTTTTAGGGAAAGAAAATGAAAACCCTTATTACCATGTTAGGGATTTTGAGGAAATTTGTAGTACTCTAAGAATTGGAGGCTTAGATGATGATGCTTTGAAACTTAGGTTATTCCCATTTTCCCTGAAAGATAAGGCCAAGTCGTGGATGTATATTTTGGACTCCGAGTCAATTGAGACATATGAACAACTTACATCTTCCTTTTTCAATAAGTTTTTCCCTAGGTACAAAACATTGTCTATTAGGACGCAAATATGCACATTTTCACAATAAGAGGGAGAATCTTTATATAGGTATTTGGAAAGGTTCAATGATTTATTATCCCAGTGTCCTCATCATGGTTTAGAAAAGGTTAGGCTAGTTCAGATCCTTTATGAGGGTTTAGATTATTCCACAACGACCATGGTTGAGTCTCTATGCACTGGTGGATTTGAAAACCAAATTGTTGATGCGGCAATGAAATTTTTTTAATGAAATTTCTGAAAAAATCCAGCAATGCGAAAATAGTAGGGAACCCCAGAAAACAATTTTTTTAAGTAGAGGAAACGTTAATAGGGTAGAAGGAGGCTATGAATCAGATGCCAAAATTGCTGCTATAGCAAAAAGGTTAGAAGCCTTAGAAGTGAGCCAGACTAGTGGTAGAGTGGAGCCTTTTTGGGAAGGCCAGAATATTGAAGAGCAGGCCAATGCTCTTTATAATAACACTAGATTTGATAACCGTCAAAAGATTGACCCATATTCAGAAACCTATAATCCTGGTTGGAGAAACCATCCGAACCTTTCGTGGTCTAAGGGCCAAAGTCAAGGTCAGTTTAGTAATTCTATGCTCCCCAAGGTTTTGGCTATACTAAGAATCCTTCAGGACTATCTCAGTTTCAGAATCAGTCAGATAAGAAAATCCTAAGTTTAGAGGAATCTCTCGCCTTGTTAACTCAGCAAACTGCAAAATTCCAGTTATCCGTAGAACAGAGTCTACAATCTAGTAACAGGATAGGACAAGAAAATAGTCGGGCTATTTCCGAGTTAAAAACCCAGGTTGGTCTAATAAGTGATTTTTTTGAGAGAAAAAGGTAAGTTTCCTAGTCAAACACAACCCAACCCTAGAGGAGTTCATGAATTAGGTACAAAACCATTGAATCAATTGAATGCTGTTAGAACCCTTAGAAGTGGTAGAGTTGTAGACAATAAGGTAACCATGCCCGATAGTGAACATACTGTAGTTCAGCCCTTAGGATCTCACCTCTCAGGACCAGTAGCTGAAGAGAGTGATAAAGTTTCTAATGATGTAATTCGGTTCCTGAAAGGTCTGATTTTAGGCCTAGAGCCCCATTTCCTCAGCTATTAGTACCAACAAAGAAGGAATCGAACTTTAATGACATAGTGGAGGTTTTTAAGCAAGTTACCATAAACCTTCCCTTATTAGATGCAATTAGGCAAATTCCTTCTTATGCCAAGTTCCTTAAGGATATGTGTACGCGAAAGCGAAAACTTAGCATCCATAAGAAAGCCTTTTTAGCTAGTCACGTAAGTTCAATCACTCAGAACACCACAACTCCAAAGTACAAAGACCCAGGTTCTCCTACCATTGCTTGCACAATAGGTAACTTCCGGGTAGAAAAAGATTTATTTGACTTAGGAGCCAGTGTGAACTTACTGCCATTCCATGTATACTTACAGCTAGGACTTGGTGAAATGAAAGCTACTCAGATGACACTGCAGTTAGCTGATAGGTCTGTTAAAATCCCTCGAGGTGTTATCGAGGATGTTCTTATTGAGGTCGACAAGTTTATTTATCCAGTGGATTTCGTGGTCCTAGATACCCAACCTGTCCATGACCCAGAGAACCAGATACCTGTGATTTTAGGTCGCCCATTTTTAGCTACGTCTAATGCGATCATTAACTGTCGAAATGGTGTGATGAGTTTATCTTTTGGCAATATGACTATGGAGATGAACATTTTTAATGTCAGTAAGAAACCTCATGAGCTAGATGACACATGTGTTGAGGATGTGAACATGATAGAAGCCATAGTTCAGGAGTCATTACCAAACATCTTGTCTGAAGACCCATTAGAGAGTTGTCTATCCCATTTTGGTTTAGATTTTGACGACGATAACACTATTGAACAGGTGAATGCTCTATTAGATTCTACCCCTGTGTTAGACACTGATAGATGGAAAGCTAGGTTCGAACCTTTACGGGTTTCTGAGACCACCCTAATTCCTTCTTTAGAAGAGCCCCCAAAGTTGGACCTTAAACCACTACCCGATACTCTAAAGTATGTGTTTTTAGGCCCATCTGAGACTTTACCTGTAATTGTAGCTTCCAATTTGGATAGTGATCAGGAAAGTAGGCTAGTAAATGTACTTCAAGACAATAAGGAAGCTTTAGGGTGGACTATAGCAGACATTAAGGGTATAAGTCCTACTGTGTGTATGCATCAGATTCATTTAGAGGAAGACTCCAAACCTTTTAGGGAGATGCAACGTCGACTGAACCCTAACATGAAAGAGGTAGTTCGAAAAGAGGTGCTTAAGTTGTTAGATGCGGGTATTATTTACCCAATTTCAGACAGTAAGTGGGTCAGCCCTGTTCAGGTTGCCCCCAAGAAATCAGGTATCACTGTAGTCCAGAATGATAATAATGAATTAATCCCAACCCGAGTGACCACGGGATGGCGTGTGTGTATTGACTATAGGAAATTGAACAAGGTCACAAGGAAGGATCACTTTCCCCTTCCTTTTATCGACCAAATGCTAGAGCGATTAGCTGGACATAGTCACTATTGCTACTTAGATGGCTACTCCGGTTATAATCAGATCGTTATTGCCCCAGAAAACCAAGAGAAAACCACCTTTACCTGTCCCTTTGGTACCTTTGCGTATAGACGCATGCCTTTCGGGCTATGTAATGCCCCTGCAACTTTTCAGCGTTGTATGATGAGCATATTTTCTGATATGGTAGAAAGGTTCTTAGAGATCTTTATGGATGATTTTTCAGTGTTTGGTTCATCTTTTGATGAGTGCTTGCATCATTTGACATTAGTGTTGACTAGGTGTAAGGAAAAAAAATTAGTGCTTAATTGGGAAAAATGTCATTTCATGGTTAAATCAAGAATTGTATTAGGGCACATTGTCTCTTCAAAGGGTATAGAGGTAGACAAAGCCAAAGTTGACCTTATTAAGACTTTACAGTTCCCAAAAACCATAAAAGATAATTAGGTCATTCCTGGGGCATGCAGGTTTTTACCGTCGATTCATTAAGGATTTTAGCTTGATTTCTAGACCTCTTTGTAATTTGCTTGCAAAAGATGTTAAGTTTGTCTTTGATGATGCTTGTTTAGAGGCTTTTCAGAAGCTTAAAACTTTACTCACTACTGCCCCGATAGTCCAGGCATCTAACTGGAACCTACCCTTTGAGATTATGTGTGATTCTTCAGATTATGCTATAGGCGTCGTTTTAGGACAACGAGAAAACAAATTACTTCATGTGATTTATTATGCTAGCAAAACTCTGAATGATGCCCAAATGAACTACGCAACTACCGAGAAGGAACTTTTAGCCATCGTGTTTGCCTTGGATAAGTTTAGGTCCTACCTATTAGGTTCTAAGATCATAATCTATACAGATCATGATGCTTTGAAATACCTTTTATCTAAGAAGGATACGAAACCTAGATTGATTAGCTGGATCCTATTGTTACAGAAATTTTCCCCAGACATTAGAGACAAAAAGGGTGCAGAAAATGTAGTAGCAGATCACTTGCCTAGGATAGTTGTTAGTTCCCCTAGTGATTCCCTTCCTATAAGGGATAGCTTTCCTGATGAACAATTGTTCTCTGTTTCCCAATCACCTTGGTATGCAAATATAGTGAATTATCTTGTTACTGGTTGAACCCCTCAACATTGGGGTAAGCAAGATCGTTCTAGGTTTTTAGCCGAGGTTAAGCATTTCTTTTGGGACGATCCTTATCTGTTTAAGTATTGTCCGGACCATATTATTCGGAGATGTGTATCTGAGAGTGACCAGTCTAGTATTATCTCCTTTTGTCATGAACATGCATGTGGGGGTCATTTTAATGCTAAGAAGACTGCTGCTAAGATTTTGCAGTGTGGATTTTACTGGCCTTCGTTGTTTAAAGATTCTCATAGTCATTGTGTTTCTTGTGAGCGTTGCCAGAAGTTAGGAACCATTTCCCGTAGAAATATGATGCCTTTGGACCCTATTTTAGTGATTGAGGTCTTTGATGTGTGGGGCATTGATTTTATGGGTCCATTTCCTATTTCGTTTGGTTATCTTTACATACTTGTCGCTATAGACTATGTGTCTAAGTGGGTTGAGGCGGTTCCGTGTAGAACGAATGACCACAGGGCCGTAGTCCAGTTTTTGAAAGACAATATACTTACACGTTTTGGTACGCCGCGAGCTATAATTAGTGATGGAGGTTCACACTTTTGTAATAGACCATTTTCTCTTTTAATGAAACAATACGGTATTACCCATAAAGTAGCAACCCCATATCACCCTCAGACTAGTGGTCAGGTAGAGGTTTCCAATAGGGAAATTAAACGTATTCTAGAGAAAACAGTTAATCCAAATAGGAAAGACTGGTCATCGAGGCTTACTGATGCCTTATGGGCTTACCGTACTGCGTTTAAGACACCCATTGGAATGTCACCTTAACGTTTAACGTTTGGAAAGGCATGTCACCTGCCTTTTGAGTTAGAGCATCGAGCCTATTGGGATATTAAGAACTTAAACTTTTCACTTGACAAGGCAGGAGCTCAAAGAAAGCTCCAGCTCAATGGGTTGGACGAGATTCGTAGAGATGCATATGATAGTGCTAAGGAGTATAAGAACAAAATGAAACTTGTGCATGATAGGAATATTTTACGAAAGTCATTTTCTCCAGGTCAAAAAGTTCTTCTGTATGACACTCGTTTTCATCTATTCCCCGGGAAGTTACGCTCTCGGTGGACAGGTCCTTTTGTGGTCCGTACTGTTTTTCCTCATGGCGCTGTTGAGATTGAGACACCAGATGGTAGTAGTTCTTCGAAGGTTAACGGTCAGCGATTGAAGCCCTTTTTATAGCCTTTTCCTACAGGTGATGTTGAGGAGGTCCCTCTGGAGGACCCTGTTTACCTTGATTGACCATCGAGGCGATTTTGTATGTTGTATAATATTTTTGTAGCTTTTTGGTTACACTTCACCCAGGTACTATCTTTCCGACTTCTCTCTTTACTATTTCCTCATGTTACTTATATTTTTGGTACTGTTCTTTGATTAGAAACATTGAGGAAAATGTTAGATTTAAGTTTGGGGGTGGGGTAGAACTTTTTGTTACCTTTTCGTTGCAATAATTAAACTCCAGAGCCTAGAAATTTATCCCTATTAAGGATGGCACTAACCAATCTAAGTGGATGGAAGCATTTTGGTTGTAGGAGTTGAGGAACCAATCTGACTAGATGGAAACATCTAAAGAGTCTATTCATAAAAGCACAGAGCTCAGGTGTTAGAAATAACATGATAGTTTCACCATATCTCGCTGAGTCCTTTTCACTTCTGTTTTTATTTTGTTTTGTTTTTAAACTATGTTTCTCTAAGTGATTAGGTGGGGCTCACGATTCAAGTTGTTACCAATGCTAGGGTGAATTAGAGTGATTGAGATACCAAAAAAAAAAAAAAAACCAGACCATCAGACCAACTGGAATAAATTCAATAAAGTCGACCACTGGAACCCTTGTACATGCCAGTTGTGTTGACCTAGAGTTAGGATTATCAATCTCTGGTTCCCTTGTATATGCCAGTGTGTTGATATTAGTCAGACTAGTATCTCAGTCCATTAGGATAGGTTCATTTTGGCGGAGGCCTTCAGACAGATATGAGAAACACCGTTCACCTAGTAAACATCAAAACCATCTATGTTTTTATATTTCCATCTTCTTGATCTATCCATGTGATTAGTTTCGACTCTATAGATATTGATGTCCATAGTGCAACTATCTGAGTAGAGCTCTGTCACTTCATATGAATTTTAGTATGCTTGAGTGCAAACTCGTGTACAACAATTGGAATTTCGCATCAGGGTACTTCCTCCTGTAGTCAATAAGTATGCCAACCAAGGAGATTCTTTAGTGCCTTCCAAGGTTCTGTGTAGATAGCTAGGGTCTGGAGTAAAAAGGTTTTGTGGGTATACCTATGGTAAGCCCTCCGGAGACAACACTCCGCCACTAGGGACACCTAGGGGTTTAAAGGCTTATTGCATACGCTAAATGCAATCGACGATGCCTGCGACAGTGAGTTAGGATTTTATTTCTATTTTATTTTTGCTCGAGGACTAGCAAATAATAGGTTTGGGGGTATTTGATAGACACATTTTTGTGTCCGATTTGTCTCGATTCTATACATTGTTAGGGCTCATTTTTGTACTTATTATGGTGTTTTATTTATTTGTAGGTATATTTGGCTAATAAACATTTTTGGAAAAAATTGGCTCGAAAAGTTGTCGGAAAGCACCCGAAGGACATTTGCTATTCGAACTCGGACTCTCACTTTGGATAAGGGGTAACCTAATTACTAAGGGGCATCCCATTTCCAGGCAGTTGTTAATCGCACCCCTACTCTGGATAAGGGGCAACCATCTTCAACATTCAAAAAAAAGGATTTTGGCGGAAAAAAATGCAGTTAAAGAGCAGTTTTGGCAATCGTGATTTGAAGGAGTTTGAGGTCGGTTAAACCTCTGATTTTCATAGGATAGACTCCTTATGGGTCTAGGAATCTGATATGGGTGTTTAAATCGATTAGAATGGGCTCAAACGACGGATTTTTCTCACAACAAGAAAATATGGAAAGTCACGTGTGTGACCTGTTTTAGGGAATTTTTGAGTGATTAAAACGATGTAAACCTTCCCAAAGATTTGTATCTATCTAAGGAAGAGTTTAGAATAAAAAGGAAAGCTCAGAAACGAGTAGAAATCCTAAAACAAGAAATTGTCGCAACTTGGACGTGAAGAGAAGGAAAGAGATATTAGAAGATTTGGGAAAGATTTAATCGGTATTTTTGATATAAATAGATGTCTTGGGTCATATAGAAGAGGTGTCGAGAGTTTGGGAACCTAAGGAGAGCCAGAGAAGAAGAAATCATAGCTTTACCAAACTCTGTTTCTGCTGCTGCTGCTGTTGAAGAAGAAGAACGCGAATAACATTGACCCTCGGTAGACAGTCGCAGAAAAGTGTCGATGTTTAACAGCTGAAGAACATTAAGCTGTTCAGGGCAGTCTTATTCTAGGGTCTTAAAATCAGCGACAAAGCAACAGTTTTTCTGTAACAGTTCCATTGTAACAGATGTTTTGCAACACCAATACACGGTTGCAAACAGTCTGTGTTATTACTTTTCACTCTTTTAATCATCTTTTGAGCAACAAACACATATTTTCAGATCATGATTAATATGAGGAGCTAAATCCCATTGTTGAGGCGATAGAGGAAGCTATTTTTTCCAACAAAAAGTGGTATATTCTATTTTATCTTTTTATTTACAATAATTATATGATTATTTGCCTTGAAATATTATTGAATATGATTTTTATTTGAGTGATTGTGATCTATTTTGATGGAGTATGCTTAGTTTTAAGACTTTTGATGCTTCATACTTGGTATTTACAATTATTACTTTTGAAAATCTACTTGTTGCAATATTTTAGAATCAAATTAAACAAGAAAATTGCATAAATATAAGTATTGGTTTAATCACTTTGAACTTGGAAAATAGTGGAATCTTAGCCTCAGTGTTTCTTTTAGTATTGATATCATCTTTGATTGAGTTTGCTATAATTTTTAGTGAGTTTTCTATTTTAATATTAGGATTTAAATCTAATTAATATCCTTCACAAGTCTGAGAATCGAACCACTTTTACCACTATCTACAAATCACATCATGGAAGTCGTGAGTTATGGAGAGATGGAGATAATGGGTTAGTGTGAGATAATTTAGGGAAGTTTCTGGAAATACCTTTATGTTAAGCCCATTATCTCTCGAACTGATATGACTTACATACTATTTTAACTCTTCAAATAGGGTGTTGCCACGCCGCATGTTTCCGTAGACCAACAGACCAGTTCCCCATGAGACTCCCCCCATGTGATGCATTTTGATATTTCTTAAATGTTTTTGATGAATCTTATATCTCATCTTACTTGGGCTAAATCGTATCCATTGATATTCTATATGTCTTACGGACGTGTGTTAAGCAATTTAGCAAAAAAAAACATCTACGGGATTAAGGCGCGACCGTGCCTTGTTATGGCGTAAGCTGTCATGGACGAAAATAGCGCACAGAGTCTTGCCATAACCTTGGCCTCAGCTATGATGGCCGACAATGGCGCATGGTATGATGCCATGGCCTTGGACTAAGCTTCCAAGGCCGGTAATGACGCACGACTAGGTGTTATGGACTTGACCCAAGCTGCCAAGGCCGAGGATGTCGCACATCTAGGTGCTACGGCCTTGGCCCAAGCTGCAAAGGCCGAGAAATACTCACGGCTGAGTGCCATGGACTTGGAAGCCTAGGCCAAGGCCGGGAATATCGTACAACTTGGTGCCATGGCCTTGGAAGCTTAAGCCAAGGACGCGAATGTCACACATCTTGGTGTCACGTCCTTGGAAGCCTAGGCCAAGGCCGGGAATGTCACACAACTAGGTGTCACGACCTTGGAAGCCTAGGCCAAGGCCGAGAATGTCGCATAGCTAGGTGCTATGTCCTTGGCCAAAGCTTCCAAGGCCGTGAATATTGCGCGGGATGGTTCCATGGCCTTGGCCTAAGCTGCCAAGGCTGTGAATAGCGTGTGTCATGGTACCCTGGCCTTGGCCTAAGCTTCCAAGGAAGTGAATAGTGTGTGGCATTGTGCCACGTCTTATGATGTGCCACGTCTTATGATGTGATCATATAGCCGCAATCTAGGGTTTGAGTTTAAGGAAACATGCCATAAAATGTAATACCATTTAGTGCAAACTTCGAGTACAATAGTGCCGCTATGGTATGTTCACGGAACTTGGCCGTGAGAGTTTTGCGACTTGAGATGATACTGATATGACTATGTGTTGTACAGAATATTAATAACTCATTGATTCAAGAATGGCGTTC
Organism: Papaver somniferum; assembly: GCF_003573695.1. Classification (NCBI taxonomy): domain Eukaryota; kingdom Viridiplantae; phylum Streptophyta; class Magnoliopsida; order Ranunculales; family Papaveraceae; genus Papaver; species Papaver somniferum. The sequence continues at coordinate 42,626,032 of NC_039359.1, forward strand.
AATCCCTTTATGATATGAATAATGCCATGTATATGGCATAAAAGACATGTATATCGGCGTACATGAAATAACAGGGTTTCTGCTGGAGAAACCCCTGGAATTTGGCATGTGCATGTACTTCTAAAATATCTTTAGGGATGTTGTGCTCGTTAGAAAAATACAGTTTATTGATTCTCTTGCGAAATACAAGTTATACTTAGGTAGATTCAATAATCCTGATACAGGGCCAGGGATTATTTATTCAACGAAATTATGGCTAATTTACTACAAATGCCCTTGTCAAAAACTCACCATCAACAAAAGCCATTGACTAATTTGATAGAAATTTCTAGATAATGAAACATTGGGAATTGTAGAAACATTAATATTATACTACATTCAATATATTCACAAACCCAAACTTAATATAAATAACAATTAGCATACAATTTACATATAAATTTGATATGTATGAAAATTATTTTCTAATAGAATTATTATTTTCTATAGTTTTTGGGACATAATAGTGTTTAAGATAAAGTTTTGGAATGTATTATATTATAATATTATCGAATTTATTATTTTTAGCACTAAGGACCCGAGTCGGGACCAGAAAATTCTATTCTTTTAGCGAGAGTATTATATTATCGAGTAATATATTAAAAAAGTTCTACTGTATCTTCATATCCATCTTCTTAATATATTCACATGTGATTGATGTTTGTTGATTCCGAATATTGACATCCATTGTGAGACTATCTGAGTAGAGTTTTCTTTACTTATACATAAATTTTAGTACGCTTGAGTGCAAACTCGTGTACATCAATTGGATTCAAAATAGGGTACATCTTCGCATAGCCAATGATTAAGTATTCCAACTAAGGCTATTTTTTAGTGTTGTTCCTAGATTCTTCATCAGTAGACATGATTTGGAGTATAGGTTTTATGGGTATACCTCTTGTAAACCCTTGCGAGACTATAACTCGTCCACTCGGGACACCTATGGGATTAAATGTTTGTTGCACATGCTAAGTGCAACCGGATCCTAGAGTAGTTTAGTTTAGTTTACTCGAGTACTAGCAAAATCTAAGTGTGGGGAAATTTGATATGTGTTTAATTGACATGTTTATTGTGTCAAATCCATACTAATAGTTGCTATGACTCTTGCATTCTACCTTGTATTACTCTTTTTTCTATTTTATTTGTTTTTAAGGTGAATTATCTGAAATCAATAGAAATGATGTTAAAAGGAGATAAGAAGAGGAAAGGAGTTCATTCCAACATGAAAATAAGAAGTTGGAAGGTTCAAAGACAATTCTTCAACACAAGTTACATGAGAGTTTACGGATGGTAAGAAGTATTCCAAAGCCAACCGTAAAACAAGTTGAACTTTCACTAAATGTTTATGAGGAGTTACGTTTGATTCCAAGATAACTGTAAATGGAGATGAAAAGATATGAGGATTTGGTCATTAACATGCGGTATAGGAAGACGATACGAATGCAATACAAAAAGAATGTGTTCAATCGGACGTCAGACGAAGAAGTTACGGCCGAAATGGCGAAACACGAAAAGTGCACGGGAGAAATTATGGTCAGCATTGGAGGAATCGAAGCCAACCGTAACTCTAGGTATTTTAATATTATTTTATTGTTAGAATTGCAGCTGGTTTAAATCCAAGCGTAGCTAGGGTATTTGGCACGATTTGGGCTTCTAAATCAAGGAATACGCGGTCCCAGAAGGATTCTAAACCCTAGACTACGTGAGCACTATATAAGAAGACCCTCAATACATTAAGAGAACATATTTTATCATCTTTAACACATATATACCTCCCATATTACATCTTTCACATATAAACCTAGGGTTTGCCGCTTTAGGGGGGACCCACTGTTTTTTGTAATATGAGTAGCTAAATTTTTGTTGATTAATAATGAATTCAATATTCTGGACGTAAAGTTTGATTTGTTAATAAAAGTTTGTTTGAATTTATAATCATCATCATTTGTCTTACCATATATGTAATGTTTATAATAGATTCTTAGAATGATTTGGGTGTGCAACTAAATTAGTCTATTACCCATTCTATTGCTAGTAAAGAGTTGAGCGATCCGTAATTTTCAATCATCTCATACACAAGTAGAAAACATGAGACCTTGCAGAGGCATTCTGTGGAGAAATCGTGTGTGAATAAAACACCAATAAGTGCTGGGATCAAATCTGAATTTACAAACCCTAAAGGGTTCGATTGAGTTACACTTGTAAGCGTACCTCAAGGCGGCTCAGTTGGATAAAGTCCGGTGACTAAACGTAATTGTTATTCTGTGATACAAAGAGTTTTGGGGATAGATAAGCGTACTTGATATTTTACGTACGGTGGGTGATGAATGGTTCTGAATAAAGATAGATAAGTATACTGATTGAGCCAACGTTTGGTAACGGAAGTAATCCTTAATCACATTTATTTTCTTATTTTTTTCTTATTTTTTTCTTATTCTTTTTAGTTAATAAATCAAATCCTCTTAGTTATTTACTTTATTTTGCTGATCCGTCTAACCTATCAATTACACACAACTCTCTTTGGAAATGATCCTTACTACTGTTATATTACTAGTTAATTAGTGGGAAACATATCGACTAATTTGTTGCACTTACAACATGCAACAGTACCAAGTTTCTCGTTCAACGACCTGTATGGACAAAACCTAATACAATTGCATGTAAACCAACTTAATGATCCTTGACAATATGTATATAGAGTTTATATCACTTTCTCTTCCTGATCAGAAAGTCAAGACAACAAAGTCCATAAACCTGATTGTATAGATGAGTACATGGACGATCTCAAAAATCAACATCCAAGACTAATATAATCATATCCAAATAATCGAATCTGAATTCTGCTAAGTATAAAACTTGTTATCTATCTTTCAAGATACGAATTCTACAAGAACGAGTCTTGTAATTGATCACAATTAATATAGGCTTATCTACTAGAATTGATTACGTACTACTTGTGTTATTCCTATTATAAAGATAAAACAATATAATGCGGACCAGGAAAACACAAGACACACCGGAATTATTGTTAAGGAGGAAAAATGCAACTGCAAAAAAAAAAAAAAAAAAAAAAAAAAAAAAAAAAAAAAAAAACGAGACCTTGTCCAGATTTGAACACCGAAATGTATTAAATCTACTATCATATGTTAGACTGGAGTGTAGTTGTGATCGAATTCATCCTCCAAGCAATTTAGCTGTTGTCGTGCTCCTTACGTCACTTGACCTAACAAAGTTCTACGCAATTGATTCCCTTAGTTGACGTACTTTACAGACTAAAAGTTACTTCAACCTAAGTGAAAACTTTGATACCAATCTGCCTTTAACAGATAAGCCTATTTGATTTCCTTTTAGGACAATAGATCAAGGCTTGAAAATCTGTTAACAATAGACAAAGGTAGCAAACCTCACAAATTCTGAACACTTAGACTCAATTAGATGAGAATCCTAGATTAATAACCACCTCTTAAGAAAATCTTTAACCAATCAATTAGTAAGAGTTTTAGATATCTAACTTGAGGAATCACAAAGTGTGAGAGCACTGCTCGGTCGAACTCGCATGCTTTGCTATCTCAAGCATGTTTGTAAATGTTAGTGATTAAAACTATAAGTCTTGATTTCTAGTCTTCTTATAACTAAGTCTCGGACTAGGATATAAAATGTAGTTGAGCTCAAGACTCCATGGCGATCATCATACAAAGACGAAGAACTACTCAAGGAACTGGTGGAACTTCATCGACTAAAAGGTATGTGGAGACTTGAACTTATCTATCACTCAAGAGTCTATCTACTTTATCTCCTATCTTGAGAAAAAAGTCATTTTGCTATATAGACTTTGATTATACACATTTGCTATTTTAAGCCGAGTTTATCTCGCTTATCTATTCCTCGAAATATGTGTTGGTAAGCTTTCTCTTTGGCCAAGTTCATCTTTACTAGTGACGAAATTCATATTAAGTTTCAATTACTTAAAAATTGGTTTGACGAAAAATAGTATGTGAACAACAACTATATAACGTCCTCTAAGAATGTTTCAATGATTGAATTGAGAGTTTATATTATACAAACATGGTTGGATATAAACATTGTGTGGTAACTCATATATGTATAAGTCCTTATTCCTTGAACCAAAATATGCGTACGTTGTTGCTCAGGAAAACCGAAACTAGAGTCCGCGTACCAAGTCCGTGTACTGTCAGAAGTTCACATCCCGTGAATTTCTGCTGGAGTTTGTGAACTGAAAACAAACTTATTCTGGGTACTTAAGTCCGCGTACTAGTATGCATACTTAAGTTGGTTATTTCCTAAAAACGACGATTATTCGTGAACTTAAGGACTTATACAAAGGAATGAAAGTTTGAAAATCGTGGCTATAAAGTTCATGAAGCGATTCGAGTGAATCATATCGTTTTTGCTTCGATTGTGTGTTGTATACTTATATAAGATCTAAACAATTGAAAAACTCTCTAACTAGTTCATTTGAGTCATTTGAACTAGTTATGGTAAAAAAGAATATGGTTGATATGAAAGTGCTCATATGGCTAACCATTTGGTTAACTACTGTAGAACCAACTAGATGTACATGTTTGGGTACGGTTACAGAAACCTAAATAAACGTGCATTTCATTTGTGTGTAACAAGCTAAGTTCGATCTAACGGCTGAAAGATATTAGCTTGAATCTAATCAGGTTTTCATCTAACGCTGAATATTGAATGCTTTGTTACTAAGCTAACATTGATTGCAAACCCTGATTTGAAAGACTATATAAATGAGAACTCTAGAAACTGGGAAACATAATCCCCACACCTCTTGTGTGATACTAGTTGTATTAGCTAGAGTCGATTCTCCTTTAACCTTAGGTTTCTACCGAGACCCTGTAGGTTAACGACTTGAAGACTTCATTGGGACTATGAAGCCAGACCGATACTATTTTTCTTGTAGTTGTGTGATCTGATCTTGTTGTTTCTATCGTACTAAGTACAATCGTAAGATTGGATTGAGATTGGTTTCTCCGATATGAAAAATATAAAAGAAGTCACAAAAATATTCGTCTCATCGTTTGTGATTCCGCAATATCTTCTTTCGCTAGTCGATTAAGATTATTGTGAGGTGATTGATAATTCTAGGTTGTTCTTCGGGAATATAAGTCCGGGTTATCAATTGGTTCTTGTTCACCTTGATTTATCAAAAGGCGGGACAAAAACTCGTAGGTATTTCTGTGAGAGACAGATTAATCAATTACCATAGACTTTTCTGTGTGATACAGATTTGTTTATTAAAGTCTTCGACTTTGGGTCGTAGCAACTCTTAGTTGTGGGTGAGATCATCTAAGGGAATCCAGTGCGTAGTATCCTGTTGAGATCAGAGACGTAAGGAGCGCAACTGTACCTTGAATCAGTGTGAGATTGATTGGGGTTTAACTACAATCCATACCGAAGTTAGTTTGTAGTAGGCTAGTGTCTGTAGCGGCTTAATACAGTGTGTGTTCAATCTGGACTAGGTCTCGGGGTTCTTCTGCATTTGCGGTTTCCTCGTTAACAAAACTTCTGGTGTCTGTGTTATTTTTTTCCCGCATTATATTTTGTTATATAATTGAAATATCACAGGTTGTGCGTTGAATCGATCAATCGGGAAATCCAACCTTTGGTTGTTGATTGAAATTGATTGATCCTTGAACATTGGCCATTGGTATCGTTCAAGTGACTTCTCTTGTATTCAATTAGACTCGCAGATTTCTATTTGCTCGAGTAAGTATTGAATCGAGAAAAGTGAGATATAACTCTCTGATATACTTTTATTAAGATTGAGTCTGACAGTCTAATTGGTTCTCTTAAAAGTATATTGGAGTTAGTCCATACAAATTGCTAAACGAAATATTGGGTGTGGTTATTAGACCCCCGCTTTTTCAATTGGTATCAGAGCAGACAAACACCATAAACCTAATAAGTTTGTGTTTGTTTGATCCTTAAAAATTACCCTATGGGAAATTTCTTTGGAAAACTTTCTTTTGGCATCTGTAACGCACTCCAGAAATCCTTAAAGATTGTTCAAAGATTATTATGAACAAAACCTCCGGTTTCTCATGATAATCTCATTTCATCTAATAATTTGAAAACTTAGATGATGATGAAAAAGCGGGGGTATAACAACCACACCCAATATTTCGATTAGCAATCTGTATGGACTAACTCCAATATACTTTCTAGAGAATCAACTAGACAGTCAGACTCAATGCAGAGAAAAGTATATCGAGGAGTTAATATCTCTCTCACTTGATTTGATCTTTGCTCAAGCAAATATAAATCTGCAAGTCTTTATCAAATATAAGGATAATAACTTGGATGGTACCAAAGACCAATATCCAAGTGTCAATCAATTTAAATCAACAACCAAAGGTTGGATATTCTAATTGATTGATCTTAGCGCACACCATGTGATATTTCAATTATATAACAAAATATAATGCGGAATAGAAATAACACAGATAGCAGAAATTTTGTTAACGAGGAAACCACAAATACTGAAAAACCCCGGGGCCTAGTCCAGATTGAACACCACACTGTATTAAGCCGTTACAGACACTAGCCTACTACAAACTAACTTTTCTCTGGACTATAGTTGAACCCTAATCAATCTCACACTGATTCAAGGTACAGTTGCGCTCCTTACGTCTCTGATCTCAGCAGGATACTACGCACTTGATTCCCTTAGATGATCTCACCCACAACCAAGAGTTGCTACGACCCAAAATCGAAGACTTTAATAAAAAAAGATGTATTACAGAGAAAAGTCTATGATAGGTAAATCTGTTTCCCACGGATAGACCTAAGAGTTTTTGTTCCGTCTTTTGATAAAGCCCCCTCAGATCGTATTTCTCCCGAAATGAAAGAAAAGATGGGCAATCTTTCTTTTCAGAGTTATCGTCCCACAAAAAAAAATATTCTTGTGATAGGTCCTGTTCCAGGTCAGAAATATAGTGAAATCACCTTTCCTATTCTTTCCCCAGACCCCGCTATTAAAAAAGACGTTCACTTCTTAAAATATCCTATATATGTAGGCGGGAACAGAGGTAGGGGTCAGATTTATCCCGATGGGAGTAAGAGTAACAATACAGTCTATAATGCTACATCAGCATGTATAGTAAGTAAAATTGTACGTAAAGAAAAAGGGGGATATGAAATAAGCATAGCAGATACGTCAGACGGTCACCAAGTGGTCGATATTATACCCCCAGGACCGGAACTTCTTGTGTCCGAAGGCGAATCTATCAAGCTTGATCAGCCACTAACAAGTAATCCCAACGTGGGTGGATTTGGTCAGGGAGACTAATTGATAATCCAGACTTATATTCCCGAAGAACAACCTAGTATTGTCAATCACCTCACAACAAACATAATCGTATGGTAGAGAATCAAGATGTTGCGGAATCACAAACGATGAGACGAAGATGTTTGTGATTTATTTTTATCTTGCCCTATCGGAGATATAATCTCAAGTCAATTATTCAATTGAACTCGTACAATAGAAAATGGCAAGATCAGATCGCTCAACTATAAGATAAGTAGTTTCGTCTGGCTTCACGATCCCAATGAAGTCTTTCAGTCGTTAACCTACAGGGTCTGGGGAAGAAACCTAAGGTTAAAGGAGAATCGACTCTAGCAAACTAACTAGTATCACACAGGAGGTGTGGGGATTAGTTTTTCCAGTTGCTAGATGTCTCCTTTATATAGTTTTCTAATCAGGGTTTGCAATCTAAGTTACCTTGGTAACAAAGCATTCAATATTCACCGTTAGATGAAAAACCTGATTTCTTCAAGCTAATATATTTCAACCGTTAGATCGAAACTTAGCTTGTCATACACAAATGAAATATGTTTCATTTAGGTTTGAGTAACTGTACCTAAACGTGTACACTTGGTTGGTTCACAAATAATTAACCGAGGTTAGCCATATGAGTACTTTCATATCAACCATATTCATCTTCTTATAACTAGTTCAAATGACTCATAAGAACTAGTTGATAGAGTTGTTCAATTGCTTAGGTCTTTATTCATAGACACAATTGAAACAAAATCGGTTTTCACTTGAATCAATTCATGAACAATATAGCCATTGTTTGCAAAGATTGCATTCCTTATTGATTTATTATTTTAAGTTCATGAACTTCCGATTTGAGAAATAACCAGCTTGGGTACGTGTACCTTAGCTACCGGATTTGAGTTTGGAAAATCAGCAGAAATTTTTGGTTTGAAAACTACCGTGAGTACGTGTACAGGTACGCGTACCTAAGGTGACTGGTTTTCCAGTTTGTAAACTACAAATTGCAACATAAATTTTTGGTTAGAAAACTTCTGCCAGTACGCATACGGGTACGCGTACCCAACCTGTCTCCTTTACCAATGTCGCATACACAAGTGCACACAATTAGTTTCAGGCACATGGATTTATACACTAATGTGCGAACACACTATATATGCTTATATCCATAGTTGGTTACATAATCTTAACTCTACATTTCAATCATTGAAACATTCTTCTATAATGTTATAACAATCGTTATTCACGACTATCGTCATCAAATCTATTTTCAAGATTGAAACGTCATCATGACTTTCGTCACGGATGAAGATGAAAATTGGTTAAAGCGAAAGCTTACCAACACGTCGAGAAAAAGATAGGCGGTAAACTCGGCTCTAAATAGCAAATGTGTAGATAGAGAGATAGACTTTTGAGTGATAGATAAGTTCAAGTCTCCACATACTTTTTAGTCGGATGAAGTTCCACTGGTTCTTTGAATAGTTCTTCGTCTTCGTAAGATGATCGTCATGGAGTCTGGAGCTCAACTACACTAATCAGTCCTAAACCGAGACTTAGCTATAAGTAGTCTATAAATAAAGACATATAGTTTTGACAACTAAACTTGACAAACATATGCTTGAGATAGCAACGCATGCGAGTTCGACCGAGTAGTGCTCTAATAATCTCCCCCTTTGTCAATTTTAGTGGCAAAACTATCAATACATATGGATTACAAAATAAATAAAACTTTGTAGCTTCTCATCCACATGCTTGATCTCCTTAGTGCTTCAACGTTACTTGAAAACTTCGTCTTTTCCAAGTGCTCCCATGATTCCATAGATGTTCAATTCAGCATCATAGTTGTTGAAGTTCCGTAGCCATAACAATGAGAAAACAAAAGCTCTCAATCATTGTTATACAATGTCATAGTATTATTACACAGTATCAAAGTTCTTATATCACAACTTCGACAACAATACTATGGTGATATGTATCACTCCCCCTTAGTCAATACTTCGTCTCAACACGAAAACCACTCCCCCTTACATAATGATCCGAAAACCATATGTATTTATAGTGTGAACTACATATTAATTCTCCCCCTTTTTGTCAAAAAAATTGGCAAAGGTACGAAAATGGGATCCTAATGAAATTTTCATGGAGACACTTCAAGACCAAAGAAAAGCACATATCAACTTGTTTAGATGCAATCATATAGCCAAAGCTAAATGCATTCATCACAGAGTTTATAAAGATACAATATAACTCCTCAAAATTCCACAGCCGCACTCCCCACAAAGACATGGAAATTAAGTGCAAGTTCAAAAGAACTCTCCCCCATTTGATGTCATTCCCGAAAGAATAACAAGAGCAACCTTACTTTTACAGGAAAAGAAGGATTTCTTTGGACACCAAAAACCATAAAATGATTTTGTATCCAAAAATTCCCAATTAAACTAACACAAGAGAACCCATGTTTAATTTAATCGGAATACACAACCAAATAAATCACAAACGAATCTATGATTAGTTTAGTTGGAAATGCTCACAATAGAAGACTTATAGAGCCGCACAGTATATACATAAAATATGGATCAGGGAAAGATCAATATTGCGGAATATACAAAGATTCATTCTATCTTCATCATTATTTGCATAACGACTTATAATAGACATAATCTTTGTAATCAAAAGATTTTAACCTATCTTCCATCAAGGAATTGACAATATAGGCTTAACTTTTGTTGTGTCAAGATTTCATCAATCTTGTATCAATATTTGCATATCGACATATAAACGAGATAAACTTTGACATTGTATGGGACAATAATAGTTCACGGACGCAAACATACATATCCCGTAACATATTGCAATATATAAAACCATAAAGATTAATACTGCAAAAATCATCTTCCAAACCAACTTTAGAATTTAAACAAATAAATCCAAAAACATGAAGATGAAAACGTTGGACATAGCTATGTGTACTCACAATAATGGTTATTACAAACTGAAAAGGCGAGGGTACCCAAATATACCTCAAGCTAAAACTTTTCCTACTTATAAGTCCTTTCTCCAAAAGTGATTGTCTATGGACTGAGTCGAGACAATACAACTAATCGGTTCACACTTCGTGTGATTGTCTATGGATACGAGATCGACACAATACAACAACGAAGTATGTTTACTTGATACAAAAGTTCGGACTTAACCAAACACAATAGGGTTGCTTATCAAGTAAATAGGAATTAACATTTGTGTAATTTACTTTAATTATAATAAAACAATTATAATGCGGAAAATAAAAGTAAATGACACAGCAAGATTTTGTTGACGAGGAAAACTGCAAATGCAGAAAAACCCCGGGATCTAGTCCATAATTGAATACTCTCAGGATTAATCCGCTACACAAAATTACACTAACTTCGTATAGTTGAGACCAAGTAACTGACCCTATAGTTCACCTAGTTCCGTCTGTATTCCCACGCCTCCAACTTATAAATAAGTCACGTACTTGGATCAATCCCTTTGGTTCGTATTGCAAACAGTAAAGGAACAAGAAATCTGTTCGGTATCAACTCTATTCAACCAAGTGATATGAGTCGGACAAAGGCTCTTCTGTTTATCTCAACATAAACTCCTTCGTTGGGTCTAGATCTATCTTATGTTCAATCACCCAAAGGTAATCGATTAAGATTAAGCCAACAACACCTTGAATCCAAAGAACCGTGTTGATGCCGATCTACTCAATTAATCAATCCAATCTACCACAAGGATAAACCGATTATTAATTGGATCCTCTTTTACCGAAACAAGTATTGTGCACACCAAAGATTGTAAAACCCAAGTCAGATCTTCAATATCTTATTTGTCTTCAAATATTCTTAAATCTTTAATAAAAACTTGCACATGATCACTTGAGTCTCTTGTGATCAATCACGCACAAAAAGGAGTCTGTTAACAATGGATTATTAGAAGATCGTCTTTATAACTAACAATAGTCTAAAGATCCCTGTCGAACCTCTGAACTAGTTTGAGTGAATCTTATATCAGAAGAGAAGATTCTCAAGAATAAAAAAAACTAGGTGCAATCAGATTTCAACCACCTTAGTCAATCAAATCAATCGAAAACAAAGATAAACCGCAATTATCTAGTTTCCCACCAACGGGTCGCGCTAGAGCTTCTCAATCCCAAAGGAAACTTTAAACTGAGCGGCCGTAACAGATTTCACCTAATTAGATTACTCTCATCTCCGATAGGCGGCTACGCCAGTAACAAAAACAAAAGATTAAATCTGTTGTTACGAAGGATTAGTTTGCTAGAAAGGCAAACTTCGTGTATTTATAGACAAGGAAGTTTGGACACCAAGGAATTTCCAAAACCGAAAATATTCTCAAGATATTCATTAAAGCACAAATTAGGTTTCCATAATTCCTGGAAATGCTCTGTCCAAAAATAACGATCGAAATCTCTCGGAAAATCTAATTAGTAAATGCACATTACTAATTCTGTAATTTCCCTACAAAATGAAATTAATAACCTTAATTAAAAAATTCTTAACTGATGCGTGTCGTAACCACAATAAATTAATTAATATTTTTCCACCTAATTAACAAGTAATATAGTGTAGTCAAGTTCGTTCCCACGAGGAGCAAGGGTTTTAGTTGTTTAGTTGTCACAAAAAGAGGGGTTTGTTTTATAAAGCTAAAGAAAATAAACAAAGCAATTAAAAAGATAAAGTTCAGATCAATAAGAGAGACAAGATCAAGGAATCCTTCTTCGTTGCAAAACAATGATTCAAGTTATATTTTTCATCCACATGTTATTAGTCACAGATTATCACCAACCGTAGGATAGCAGGTTCGCTTAGCTAACCCCAAAACTCCTTATTTCACTGAGTAACAGGTCCGCTTAGTTATCAGATTCTATTCAAAAGAACCACCTTGAGGTTCGCTTACAAGATGTAATTCCCCGAACGCATTAATATTTATGAATTTAGGTTTAGTACTAGTAGTTAAACTCGGTTCGCTTGGTACACTTTCTAGCGTTGTTTTCACACACAATTTCTCCACGGAATCCCTCCGCAAGCTCGTGTTTGCTACTTGTGTAAAGAGTCAAGAAACGATTACTTATACCCTAACTTTCACTAGCTTTAGATCAAATTAACAAATCAATTTAGCGTGCACTCTAAACAATCTATCAATCAACCATGAATTTATAAACATTCCTATTAGTAAAAACAAACGATAATCATGTGAAAAACTTCAAGGTAGATTTAAAAATAAAAACTCAAATCATGTTAAGAACTAGGAATTCATCCTCAATCAATAAGAAAATTAGCAACTCATAGTTTTTGAAATTCACACAAATAATTAAAGGGAGAATTTTTAAAGTTCACACAAATAATTAAAAGAAGAATTTTGAAAAAGCAAGCTAAAACACAAGTGTTGTGTGTGTAGAAGTTGAGTAGAGATGTAGAAGTGTAGAGAACTCCTTTATTTATAGGCTTCAATGCTCTCCAATCCTTATAGAAAAATAATCTTCATTCCATAATAACACCACTTTCCCAATTTGAGCCTAATTCCAATTTTAAGTCCAATTCTCCAAATCTTCCAAGTTTTCATCCAACTTCCAAATCTAAATATTCACACCCATGAGAAGAATCCGCACAAAAATCTGTAAATTTGGGTTGCCTGAAAAGTCCTCGAGATCACCGGAAATCCGACCTGAAATGTCGCAGTCGGCCACCTGAGTTCTTTTACCGTCGACGTTCTGTTAAACTAAACGGTCAAGAAGGTCAAGTTGTCAGTCAACTGGGTCAAGGAAGGATAGTCAGCTACTGAATCAGCTGCTCTGACTCGGTCTTAATCGGCTGAATTACTGAGTCACATGGATGGATCGGTCATCGAACTCGTCTGGAACGGTCATCATCGGCACCGAGTCGACTCGCCTGAACAGAAAAATGGACAGAGTTTCCTCTATTTTTACGACAATTCTCAGGCCGATTTCAGGCCTATTATTTTTAGTCTTCTCCTGGTAAGAATCCTAACATACATCTATTCCAGCAACTCATTCATCAATTTCATACACAACCCATTACAGCAACACCTCAACTCCAGACTGCATCTTTATAGCAGCAACAGAACAATCAAACCCATTTCTGAATTTCATCTCAACTCCACCAGAAACCCATCTTCTTCTTCGAATTTCTCCATTCAAAACCCATTTTCTCTTCTCGATCTACTGAATCTTGACCGCAACATTCATGGTTGTAAATTCAATACAATTTTATCACCACCACCGTCTTTTCTTCTCCATCGCCTAAATCAACAGAAACTACCACGAATTTCCATCTCAGATTCAAACCAAAAACCCATTTAATTCTTGGCAGATACCATCAACAACTTCGTCTCTAACCCATCACCAAAGCCACAAACCCCGATTCCTTTAAACCCTGGTTGAATTCATCTTCGATTTCTTTTCTCTGTCTCATAAATTTGATAACACCTTCCTCCATGGTCAATTCCATATCAAACCCTAACTTCTGAGATCTTGAATTTCACCTCAAATTCTTCAATTTCTTTCTTTTCTAGAGACCCACAGTAACATCTCGCAACCCATGTTTTCCTGCTGAGTCCACTACATCGAGCTACCATTAATGGCATCAGCTCGTCTCTCGGTTTCATAAGCAGCAGCCGCTGCTTTTGTTTCTCACTTTCAGGAAAATAGAAATGAGAATGATTGAGAAATAAATTCTCAATTTAGGTTTATAGAAGCATGTTATATGCGATACCCGGTCACCTTGAAGGAATACCCAGCTAGCAGCCCCTTAACCTTGGTTGGGCTCCAGATAGTGTTCGCCTAAGAAATGACCTTTTTGTGTAATTTGGATGATTTCTTCTTCTTTTCTTCCGCATTACTTCAAAGTAGCTATAAACTTAAAACATGCGTAAAATACATAATTTACAAGAAAAATAGCAGAGAAAGCATAAACAATAGATAATAAATAGGATGTATTCTACACCCTATCAAATTCCCCCACACTTAGACTTTGCTAGTCCTCGAGCAAATCAAACTAAAACTTACAAGTTCAAAGCGTTTCAGCGTCCCAAGCATCCAAAGAGTTATGAGGACATACAGTTTCCGCATGCTAGTAATAAGAAGTTAGAAATACTAAAGAACATATTCTCATTCTTAAATATTGAGTGAGAAATAACCACACCATAATGAGAGAATGCGTGTTTGAGAAGCGATCAATAAGCATTTCGTCTCGACTTCTGCCTCACCAAAAAGGATTTATGAAATTGCACTCAAAGGACGTACTTTTATGGTTCTCACATGTGTGCAGGTAGGAATGAAGTCCTGCAACACGTTGAATGGTGGGAAGGACAACTTCCGAAATATTTTAAAAACCCACATCTTTTAACGTTTTGAAAAACCATTTTTCTGACGATCTCTAAGAAAGGAAATCAACCACTATTATCGAGGATGAGATTACTTACTCACCTTCACATCCGATCGCCAATGATGATAACACCACTCTCACGGCATCCAATACAAACGTCTTCCACTCCTCGTCTTCATCTTCTTGGTTTTCGTCTTCGGCTTCAAATATTGATGATAAATGCTCGAACTTCGTAATTCCTTGACAATTTGTAACTATTTACCTTAAATTCTTGTCCCTTGAAACTTCCTTATATATTTTTCTTCCCCACGGCTTATTAAATAAAAGACAAAAACAAAAATTTCTCTTGCCATCACTTTTTTTTTATATAATTTTCCAATTTTTTTATTTTATTTTACTTTTTTTTAGAGATAAGAGAAATAAAATACAAAACAAAGTAAAAATAAAAAACAAACCATAGTCGTGGGAAAAATACTTTACCGCTTGACTCTTCACAACTTGTATCGTCTCGAAATCATAAACTTCAATAATTCTCACATTTTGCTTTTCTTTGCTCTTGTAAATAAGTGTTCAACTTGGATATAAAATTACGCTCCTTATATGTAAGTCTTCAACATGTATATATAAAAATCCGCTCATTATATGTTGCTTTACTTGGATATGAAATTTACTCTTTTCTTCTTCTGTTGCTTGTAAACCTTGAACTTTTTCAACTTTCCTTGTAGTTTTGATGCCTCTCCCTTGTTGATGATGATGGTGTTTCTATGGATCTGTTGTTGTCGAGAGAGAGAATGGTGCTAACTGCAAATTGAACTACAAGAAGGAGGCTTTCATCTATAGACGTCACTCTCATGATTGACAAAATTAGCACTCAAGAGATCAAAGAGTATTGCTTCTATTGGTGGGAGGTTGGGTAGCTCACCATTCTACCCGGAATTAACGTATGGTGACACACACTCAAAAGAAAGCTCTTTAGTTATTTATAAAGAAATCTGGTCGGTGCCTCGCATGATATAAATAGGGTAGTCTCCACTAATGATTGATCAGCAACTCTAATAATGCATGTCTCCCTGCTCCTAATCTGCATCATCGGCATGATTAAATCCATTATTTAACACTCTAATAAGCAAGAAATCCGAACGTAGTTCCCTAACACTTCGAAGTTCAGTTATGTCGTTCAGAATTCTCTATGTAAACATACCTAGAAGTATGCTAGTGACTCTAAAATCTCTAAAAGTTGGAGGTTTTATGCAAAAATATTTTTTTTTTTTAAATATAGTTAACCACTCCCCCACACTTAAACCTTACATTGTCCTCAATGTAATTGAATCCTCCTAGCAAAGTTAAGGCGGGAAATCCTAACATGATATGGAACAAGAAAAATAAATAAACAAAACAAAAAGAAAATAAAAATTAAAAGGATAAGAAATACAAAACCTATGGGTTTCCTCCCATTAAGCGCTTGTTTTAAAGTCGACGGCCCGACTTAGCTCTTGCTTCACATTACTCCTCCAGAGGGAGCACATCTCGAAGTCCAGTCACGTCCACATGCTCCGTTGGAAAGTTTTCATAATATGGCTTCAACCTATGGCCATTGACTTTTAAAGGTTGTCCTGTTTTATCGCTAACAATTTCAACTGCACCATAATCATAAACATTAGTAACAACAAATGGTCCCACCCAACGGGACGTAATCTTACCCGAAAATAAACGTAGACGAGTATTAAATAAAAGAACTTTTTGCCCCACAACAAAACTTTTCCGGGAAATCATCTTGTCATGAAAAAGCTTGGTCTTTTCCTTGTAAATCCGGGCACTCTCGTAAGCATCATTACGTATCTCCTCTAGCTCATGTAGTTGTAACTTTCTTTGCTTCCCCGCTTCATCATACTCCATGTTGCATTTCTTTATCGCCCAATAAGCCTTATGTTCAATTTCAACCGGAAGATGACAAGCTTTACCATAAACCAACCGATATGGAGACATTCCAATTGGTGTCTTGTACGCCGTTCTATACGCCCAAAGTGCATCATTAAGCTTAAAGCTCCAATATTTCCTTGTAGTATTCACCGTTTTCTCAAGAATGGATTTGATTTCCCGGTTTGAAATTTCCGCTTGTCCACTAGTTTGTGGATGATAAGGCGTACCAATCTTATATGTAATGTTGTACTTCTTGAGGAGAGCGTGGAAAGACTTCTTGAAATGTGAACCTCCATTGCTTATCACCACTCTTGGTGTACCATGCCTAGTGAATATGTTTTCTCTTACAAAATCACAAACAACTTGAGAATCATTAGTTTTGGTGGCTCTAGCTTCCACCCATTTCGAAACATAATCCACCGCAAGAAGTATATAAAATTTTCCATTTGAATTGACAAAAGGTCCCATAAAATCGATTCCCCACACATCAAAAATCTCAACGGCAAGAATTGGTGTGAGTGGGATTTGATTTCGAGCACCTAGATTGCCCGTTCTTTGACATCTATCACACGATTTACAAAAAACATGTGCATCTTCAAACAAGGTGGGCCAATAAAATACACTCTCGAGAACTTTGAGAGCGGTACGTTTAGAACCAAAATGGACACCACAAGCAAGAGCGTGACAAAAAGAGAGAATAGATTGAAATTTGGAATTAGGCACGCACCTTCGTATCATTTGATCCACGCCATATTTCCATAAGTATGGTTCATCCCACACATATTGCTTGGCTATCTTCTTAAGTTTCATCTTTTGGAAGTTAGACATTGTATTAGGTACCTTCCTTGTCACCAAGTAATTCACTATATCCGCGTACCAAGGTGTAGAATTTTCCAAGGAGAAAAGTTGTTCGTCCGGAAAGCGGTCTTGTAATGGAAGTTCTTCTTGAGACATAACAAGTCTACTGATATGATCCGCAACGGTATTCTCCACACCTTTCTTGTCTCGAATTTCTATGTCGAACTCTTGTAGCAATAGGGTCTATCGGATTAGCCTTGGCTTAGCTTCTTTCTTCTTTATTAAGTATTTAAGTGCAGCATGATCAGAATATACAATAACCTTTGTGCCCACCAAGTATGATCGAAAAATTTCCAATGCAAAAACTATAGCCAATAACTCCTTCTCCGTGGTAGAATAGTTGATTTGTGCATCATTAAGGGTCCTCGATGCATAATAGATAACATGGGACAATTTGTCCACTCTTTGACCCAAAACGGCTCCAACCGCATAATCACTAGCATCACACATTAATTCAAATGGAAGATTCCAATCTGGTGATTTGATAATTGGCACACTTGTCAACATTGCCTTCAATTTGTCAAAGGCATCCTTGCATTCCTTGTTGAAGTCAAAAGGTACCTCCTTTTGTAATAACTTGCACATCGGCATGGAGATTTTGGAGAAATCCTTGATAAACCGCCTATAAAAACCTGCATGGCCAATAAATGAACGGATTTCCCTCACCGAAGTGGGATATTGTAAGTTTCTTATTAAATCTATCTTTGACTTGTCCACTTCGAGCCCTCGAGAGGACACAATGTGACCAAGTACTATGCCATGGTTTACCATAAAGTGACATTTCTCCCAATTAAGGACGAGGTTTGTGTCTATGCATCGTTTAAGAACTAGTTCAAGGTTTTATAAACAACTATCAAAAGAATTGCCATAAACGCTAAAGTCATCCATAAATACCTCGATGGTGCGCTCCACATAGTCCGATAATATAATTACCATGCATCTTTGGAAAGTAGCTGGTGCATTGCAAAGACCAAATGACATCCGTCTATATGCAAACGTTCCAAACGGACAAGTGAAAGTTGTCTTCTCTTGGTCCTCCGGTGCAATAACAATTTGGTTGTATCCCGAATAACCGTACAAGACACAATAATGAGAATCCCCCGCTAACCGCTCCAACATTTGATCAATGAAAGGTAAAGGAAAGTGATCCTTTCGAGTTGCGGAATTAAGCTTTCTATAATCAATGCACACTCTCCAACCGGTTTGAACTCTTGTAGGAACAAGTTCATCGTCTTGATTTCTAACAACCGTAACACCGGACTTCTTTGGTACCACTTGTACCGGACTAACCCATTTGCTATCGGATATTGGGTAGATCACCCCCATACTTAGAAATTTTAGTATCCCTTTCTTCACAACCTCCATCATTGGGGGATTAAGATTACGTTGAGCATCACGTACCGGCTTCACGTTCTCTTCCATTGGAATTCGATGCATGCACACGGATGGACTAATGCCTTTGATGTCCGTAATTGTCCACCCAATAGCCATTTTGTGCTCTTTCAAAATTCTAAGCAAACGGTCTTCTTGTACCGGTGTGAGGTTCTTTACAATAATCACCGGAATCTCATCTTAATCTCCCAAGAAAACATACTTCAAATGTTCCGAAAGTGTCTTCAATTCTAGCTTAGGCGCCTTTACAATAGATGGTACAGGTAATTCATCATCCATGGGTAAAGAAATATATGAAACATTACCATTTTTAGCTTCTTGCAATGCCGTCAAGGCACCACACATCTCCACCAATTCCTTGGAGATTTCAACATCCAAATTAGACAAGTCGTGGACGTCCAATTCAATGCTCTTTTGCAACACCACCTCAAGTTCGTCCTTTTGACTCAATTCCACCATTTTTGCGCTAACGGACTAACCACATCAACGGACTAAGCGGAATGCACATCACTTGGGTAGCGCATGGATTCAAATATGTTGAAGTGTATTATCTCCTTATCAAATTCCATAGTAAGTGTACCCTTGTCAACGTCAATCTTCATCTTTGCGGTCTTCATAAATGGCCTCTTAAGAAGTAAAGAAGTAGATGACCGGTTCTCATTGTTGTCCATATCCACCACGAATAAATCAACCGGAAAAATTAGTTCATTCACTTGCACTAGCACGTCTTCTACAAGTCCCTTAGGATATATGTTAGACTTGTTTTCTAATTGGATAATAACTCTTGTCTCTTTCAAAGGTCCAAGATTCAAGGAGTCATATATATCGGACGACATCACACTTATGGAAGCTCCCAAGTCAAGTAAAGCATGTTCAAACCTTTTTGTACTAATAGTAATTGGCACCGTGAAACCACCGGGATACGTGCACTTTGTAGGAATCTTTTTCAATAGCATAGCCGACGCACTCTCGCCAACTTTAGTGATTTCATTATCAAGCAACCTATCCTTCTTTGTGCATAATTCCTTCATGAACTTAGCATACCTTGGTATTTTCTTGATGGCCTCGATGAATGGGATGTTGATTTCTATCTTCTTGAAGATATCCAAGAGTGCCTTTTCTTGAGCTTCTTTCTTGGACTTAGTAAAGCGACTAGGAAAAGGAGGTGGAGTAGTGAAACTAGGAACCGTTTCCTTGGATTGGTCGGTTGGTGTTGAGTTCTCCTTTGGTGCGACTTCCTCCTTGTCTTTGACTACCTCTTCACTAGCTTCTTCATTATGATGACTTGGACTCTCCACTTTTCTCCCACTTCTTAACGTAACTGCATTAACATTCTCTCTTGGATTCACAAATGTTTGTGAAGGAAGCTTTGTGGATGCTTGAGATTTCAATAGATGTACAGCGGTTGCCAATTGTACCATTTGGGTTTCCAAATCCTTAATGGTCGATTCATTCTTTTGTTGGCTTTGTTGTAACATAGAAGTAAGACCTTTCATTCCTTGCATTAACGCATTAAGCTTGTCATCACTCTAAGAATCACGCTCCTCGACTTGTTGTGGTTGGAATTGTTGTTGAGGTTGGAAGCTTGATTGTTGGAAACCACCTTGTTGCACATATGGATTAGGATCCGCCGCTTGCTTGTTGGCATAACTAAAGTTAGGGTGATCCTTCCAACCGGGATTCTAAGTATTGGAGTATGGATCGTACCTTGGCCTTTGATTTGGATATAAAGCATTTACTTGTTCGGTCTCTGATAGACACATTTTTGTGTCTAATTTGTCCTCAATGCCTGTATTGTTGGAACTCTATTGTTGTACTAATATTGTGTTTTTATGTTTGTTTAGGTGTTTTTGGAGAAAATACCCTTGTATGGAAAGAGTTGCTCAAAAAAGTGATGATTTACACCCCGGAGAAAAGTACTAAAGGCACCCCAGAAATGTACCGGAAACGTCCCAGAAATGTACCGGAGGAAACCAGAAAAATTACTATTTCAACCCAAGAATTACTATTTCAGCCCAAATTCCTAAGGGGACACCATTGTTTGCTAAGGGGACACCTTTTCACGATTTGAATTTGAAAATGGCGGGAGAAATCAATCACGCCTGCATGAATTTCTACTCGATTCTTGGGCGTGTTTTTGGAAGATTCGATCGCTGGAAATTATTGGGCTAAGCCTGTTAAGGCTAAACAGGCCGAAGGCAAGTGATTTTAGCGATCAAGTTGGGCTGAAATGACCGGGAGAGAAGATCAAAGTCCAAACAGGGGAGCTGTTTTCACGGGAGAATATTTTGGAAAATATTGGATTCTGTTTGAGGATATACGTGCGTTATCTCATGGGATTCAAATATATCTAAGCTAGGAAAGATTGAGAGAGCGTCAGAATCCAAGAGAATATTTGGTAAACACGATTTCGATTAAACAGGAAAAAAATCAAAAATATTATTCTCGCGTCTGCAAAGAATTGAAGAGAAGATTATATGGAGTTATGATGGAAGATATCGATGTTGTTGGGTATAAATAGCTCACTGAGGTCAAGGAGAAAGGGTGTCGAGAGTTGGGAGGAGAGAAGGAACGCTGCAGAATCGAGAACCATGATTTCTCTCTGCTGCTGCTGCTGCCATTGATGAAGATGAAGAACACGAAGAACGGACCTGCAGCAGCAGTCGTTTACCAACAGTGAAAGAGACTCACAGGCGTGGGTCGTAGGTGTGGGTCTTAGAGATTCAGTAACAATAGCACCTGTTCTGTGTCGTTTATTTTGGACGCCTTCTGTGGGTCGCAGAATCCTGTTTAATACTATTTACTTATCTTTCTCTTCATTGTAAAACACTTTTGAGCATCAATGAAATTCTTTGAGAGGTTTTCCAATATGATAAGCGACTAATTCCCTCGTAACCAAGGCAATGGAGGAAGCTATTCACGCAATATAAATGGGTAACTATATCATTTAATTATATAATTCACCTAATCGCTGCTTTTGCAGAGTTTTAAATTATTTGAATGATTGTCTTAATTATTTGTTATTCAGTTTGATAGGTTATACTTGGTTAAATCTCTTGATAATCTATGCTTAAAGTTTACAAATAAAATTTGAGAATTTGTATGATTGATAGTGAATTAAAGATAAAAGAGGACTTAAGAATAGAATAGAGTTTTGAAATATTTATCAATCAATTTTGCGTAATAGTGGAATCTAGTTTCTTGGTTACCTCTCGCACCCATTGTTAATATTTTTGTATATATATATTTTTAAATCTAAAAAATCCATTATCTTTTGCAGAGTTTTAAATTACTTGGTTAAATTTCTCCCGCCATTTTCAAATTCAAATCGTGAAAAGGTGTCCCCTTAGCAAACAGTGGTGTCCCCTTAGGAATTTGGGATGAAATAGTAATTCTTGGGTTGAAATAGTAATTTTTCTGGTTTCCTCTGGGACATTTCTGGGACGTTTCCGGTACATTTCTGGGGTGCCTTTAGTACTTTTCTCCGGGGTGTAAATCATCACTTTTTTGAGCAACTCTTTCCATACAAGGGTATTTTCTCCAAAAACACCTAAACAAACATAAAAACACAATATTAGTACAAAAATAGAGTTCCAACAATACAGGCATTGAGGACAAATTAGACACAAAAATGTGTCTATCAAATACCCCCAAACTTATTATTTGCTAGTCCTCGAGCAAATTTATTCTTGAAAAGTGACCGAGTTAATCTCGGGTGGGTTTATCAGAGGTGTACCCACAAAAACCAATACTCCAGACCCTAACTATCTACGCAAAATCTTGGAAAGCACTAAAGAACCTCCTTGGTTGGCATACTTATTAATTATAGGAGGAAGTACCCTGATGCGAAATTCCAATTACTGTACACGAGTTTTCACTCAAGCATACTAAAATTCATATAAGTGACAGAGCTCTACTAAGATAGTTTCACGATGGACATCATACTCGGAGTCAGACTAATCACATGAAAAGATTAAGAAGATGGAAAAAGAAAAATGTAGATGGTTGAAAAGTGAACGATGTTTCCCATATCTGTCTGAAGGCCACTGCCAGAATGAACCTATCCTAATGGAATGAGATACCGGTCTGACTAATATCAACACAACTGGCATATACAAGGGAACCAGTGGTCAATAACTTAAATCTAGATCAAAAAACTGGCAAATACAAGGGAACCAGCAGTTGACTACACATAACAATAACCATTTTTTTTTTATTTTTTTTTTTAGTAATCTCAGTCACTCTAATTCACCCTATCAGTGGTAACAACTTGAATCGTGTGCCCCACCAAATCACTTGAAATAAAAGAAAACTGAAAATAGAAAGTGAAAAGGACTCGACTAGATATGGCGAAACTATCATGTTATTTCTAACACCTGAGCTCTGTGCTTTTATGAATAGACTCTATAGATGTTTCCATCTAGTCAGATTGGTTCCTCAACTCCTAAAACAAAAATGTTTACATCCACTTAGATTGGTTAGTGCTATCCTTAATAGGCGTAAATTTCTAGGCTCTGGAGTTTATTTATTGCTACTAAAAGATTTTCCCAGTCTCATCATCCGGAATAATTACCGCGGACATTCGTTGCATTACCCTTTCCATCCTCCCCATCCTTTGTTCAAGGTATGATGATGAATCACTAACTTCATGCACTCGCCTAACCGCTGGTTCTTCTCTTGTGTAGAATTGTTGCGAGTTCGCTGCCATACTCTCAATCAACTCGGTAGCTTGGGACACCGTCTTGTTCATTAATGCACCACCATCCGCGGCGTCAAGAAGAGATCTATCACTTGGGTGGAGAGCTTCGTAGAATTATTGGAGTATCATGACGTCACTGAATTGATGGTGTGGACAGCTTGCCACCAATCTCTTGTATCGCTCCCAACATTCATACAATGACTCTCCCACATTTTTCTTCATCCCACAAATCTCCTTCCGAATTTGAATAACTTTTGAGGAAGGAAAATATCTCTCGAGGAAAAGTTTCTTCATCCCATTCCATGTGGTGATACTTCCGGAAGGCAAATAATACAACCATTCCTTAGCATTGCCCGCCAAAGAGAACGGAAAAGCTTTCAACGTTGCTCCATCCGCATTAGTCTCCGGTGGAAGCATGGCCATGACTATGGTAGAGAAGTCCATAAGATGTTTGTTTGGATCTTTATTCACCATGCCATGAAACTTTGGTAACTCTCTAATCAACCCCGTCTTGATCTCGAAGGTTGAGTTAGTTTGGATACACCATTGTTGTGTATCGAGCTTGTGAGAAGCTAGATCCTTGAGTGTACGATCAGCCATTTCTTCTTCGTCTATATCGGAATCTGCGAACTCACTAGATGAAGAAGGAGGAAGCAGAGTGTTAACCGCTCGAAAGAGGTCCTTTAGTTGAGTGCCGGATCGAAGACGTATACCAATTGGACTCGGTCTGCCCTCTTTAAGCATTCACTAAAGATATAGTACCTGAAACAAGATTCTCAAAAAATAAGTTAGATACAATATAGAATCTAACAAAGCAAGAATAAAGCAAAAAGAAAAATAAAACAACTAAAATCGTCCGCTGCTCCCCGGCAGCGGCGCCAAAATTTGATGCGTGTCGTAACCACAACAAATTAATTAATATTTTTCCACCTAATTAATAAGTAATATAGTGTAGTCAAGTTCGTTCCCACGAGGAGCAAGAGTTTTAGTTGTTTAGTTGTCACAAAAAGTGAGGTTTGTTTTATAAAGCAAAAGAAAATAAACAAAGCAATTAAAAAGATAAAGTTGAAATCAATAAGAGAGACAAGATCAAGGGATCCTTCTTCGTTGCAAAACAATGATTCAAGTTATGTTTTTCATCCACATGTTATTAGTCACAGATTATCACCAACCGTAGGATAGCAGGTTCGCTTAGCTAACCCCAAAACTCTTTATTTCACTGAGTAACAAGTCTGCTTAGTTATCAGATTCCATTCAAAAGAACCACCTTGAGGTTCGCTTAAAAGATGTAATTCCCCGAACGCATTAAGATTTATGAATTTAGGTTTAGTACTAGTAGTTAAACTCGGTTCGCTTGTTCCACTTTCTAGCGTTGTTTTCACACACAATTGCTCCACGGAATCCCTCCGCAAGGTCTCGTGTTTGCTACTTGTGTAAAGAGTCAAGAAACGATTACTTATCCCCTAACTTTCACTAGTTTTAGATCAAATTAACAAATCAATTTAGCATTCACTCTAAACAATCTATCAATCAACCATGAATGTATAAACATTCCTATTAGTAAAAACAAACGATAATCATGTGAAAAACTTCAAGGTAGATTTAAAAATAAAAACTCAAATCATGTTAAGAACTAGGAATTCATCCTCAATCAATAAGAAAATTAGCTACTCATAGTTTTTGAAATTCACACAAATAATTAAAGGGAGAATTTTTAAAGTTCACACAAATAATTAAAAGAAGAATTTTGAAAAAGCAAGCAAAAACACAAGTGTTGTGTGTGTAGAAGTTGAGTAGAAATGTAGAAGTGTAGAGAACTCCTTTATTTATAGGCTTCAATGCTCTCCAATCCTTATAGAAAAATAATCTTCATTCCATAATAACACCACTTTCCCAATTTGATCCTAATTCCAATTTTAAGTCCAATTCTCCAAATCTTCCAAGTTTCCATCCAACTTCCAAATCTAAATATTCACATCCATGAGAAGAATCCGCACAAAAATCTGTAAATTTGGGTTGCCTGAAAAGTCCTCGAGATCACCGGAAATCCGACCTGAAATGCCGCCGCCGACCACCTGAGTTCTGTTACCGTCGACGTTCTGTTAAACTAAACGGTCAAGAAGGTCAAGTTGTCAGTCAACTGGGTCAAGGTAGGATAGTCAGCTACTGAATCAGCTGCCCTGACTCGGTCTTAATCGGCTGAATTACTGAGTCATATGGATGGATCGGTCATCGAACTCGTCTGGAACGGTCATCGCCGGCACCGAGTCGACTCGCCTGAGCAGAAAAATGGACAAAGTTTCCTCTGTTTTTACGACAATTCTCAGGCCGATTTCAGGCCTATTATTTTTAGTCTTCTCCTGGTAAGAATCCTAACATACATCTATTCCAGCAACTCATTCATCAATTTCATACACAACCCATTACAGCAACAGCTCAACTCCAGACTGCATCTTTAGAGCAGCAGCAGAACAATCAAACCCATTTCTGAATTTCATCTCAACTCCACCAAAAACCCATCTTCTTCTTCGAATTTCTCCATTCAAAACCCATCTGCTCTTCTCGATCTACTGAATCTTGACCGCAACATTCATGGATGTAAATTCAATACAATTTTATCACCACCACTGTCCTATTCTTCTCCATCGCCTAAATCAACAGCAACTACCACGAATTTCCATCTCAGATTCAAACCAAAAACCCATTTAATTCTCGGCAGATACCATCAACAGCTTCGTCTCTAACCCATCACCAAAGCCACAAACCCCGATTCCTTTAAACCCTGGTTGAATTCATCTTCGATTTGTTTTCTCTGTCTCATAAATTTGACAACACCTTCCTCTATGGTCAATTCCATATCAAACCCTAACTTCTGAGATCTTGAATTTCACCTCAAATTCTTCAATTTCTTTCTTTTCTAGAGACCCACGGTAACATCTCGCATCCCATGTTTTCCTGCTGAGTCCACTACCTCGAGCTTCCATTAATCGCATCAGCTCGTCTCTCGGTTTCATAAGCAGCAGCCGCTGCTTTTGTTTCTCACTTTCAGGCAAATAGAAATGAGAATGATTGAGAAATAAATTCTCAATTTAGGGTTATAGAAGCAGGTTATATGCGATACCCGGTCACCTTGAAGGGATACCCAGCTAGCACCCCCCTAACCTTTGCTGACTGTCTTTTAGTATTTCTCCAAAATACAGTTTCCCCTTAACCTTGGATGGGATCCAGATAGTGTTCGCCTAAGAAATGACCTTTTTGTGTAATTTGGATGATTTCTTCTTCTTTTCTTCCGCATTACTCCAAAGTAGCTATAAAACTCAAAACATGCATAAAATACATAATTTACAAGAAAAATAGCAGAGAAAGCATAAACAATAGATAATAAATAGGATGTATTCTACACCCTATCATTAACTTTATGTTTCGATCCTTGGATTCACTTCCCTTAGCCGTTAAGTAATATATTTGAACAATTTTAGAAATAAACATTCATAGCACGTGTTCAAAGTTTGTCGACATCTTTACTTTGTAAGTTCTCTTTCACACTTACAACCTTGAAACCGATTTGCCACACTTACACACAAGTTTAGAATTGGTTCATCTGACTATCAAGAACTATGTGATTAATCAAACCAATATTCAATCACAATCATGGGTTTAACGGTTCTACCAAAACAAGTTTCGGTTCTACCTCCATGTGAGTATTACGCATAGTCACACTAGCTTCCCAAAGATTCGGTTGACTAGGTACTAGGATCGGTTCCCCACATATATATGGTATATAACTTATATGTGTTGCACATGTCCATAGGATCGGTTCCCCTTTCTACTATAAACCTTGTTACACCCCATACAAGGATCGGTTCCCCTTGATGTACTGCACCACTTACAAGGATCGGTTCCCTTTCCATTATTAGGATCGGTTCACTTTCCATTATAAGGATCGGTTCTCTTTCCCCAAGGTCAGACATAATCCGATCATACCACAGGTGATTACTTAAGATTGGTTTTACTAATAAAAGTTATACCAATACATAAGTCAGGACTTTGTGAATAGTTCTACCAAGAACACAACAAGTTGTGAGCGGTTATACTCTATCACACATATTGGTTGTTCATAAGATATGCAATGAATAACAAAACCAATAACTCCTGACAATTTCCTTTTTGGTTCACAAACAAGTTTATGAACTTACTTCCTTAGAACACATGTAAACATTGTTCCCTAAGATGAAATCCTCACCTCATACGCATACATAATCACAATAGCATTCAATTGATTATGGCGATGTCTTATCTACAAAGTTTAATGGTTAAGCAATAAACCTCGTATTGTATTCCTTAATACTATGTCTATCTAGAGATCATATATGCTTCGCAGTTATGTTTTCAATATGCACGACTTGAAAGATACGTTAGGGAATGAAACAGTTCAAGTCAAATATCACTAACCTCAAGTGGAAGGATGATTGTTGTCGTTGTAGCTCCTTGCTTCTTCACATCTTCAAGACTTCAAAATAATTGGAATGCATCATATCCTAATACTTTCAAGCTAACCTATACGAAGTTTAACTCTAGTACATAATCAAGTGACTCTTAACATGAGTTTTGATTCACTAAAATATGACAACCAAACTTGACATACCAACGCTTGGTGGGTTCAACCGACCAATGCTCTAACAATCTCCCCCTTTGTCAATTTTAGTGACAAAACTCTTACATCATATGGATAAAAAAATTACAAGAATTCATTACAATCCGCTTGATTCCCGATTCAACAGCACAGTAAAACTGCTTATATTCAATCCTTGAAAATGTCGTTGTTGACATTATAATAACAAAGCTAATACTCCCCCTAAGGAAGATAGGTAGATATTCAATCCGCACGTCATTGTTATACCAATTTATATGACATGTTACTCCCCTTAGACTGTGCTTTCACTCTTTCGTTAGATAAAACATTCAAGTACCAATGTTCTTTTCCCTAGCGATGCCAATCAATATAAAATCAATGCCAGCATACCTGTTTACTCCATATATTTATTCCCATTTTGGTCACAAAAATGACAAAGAAACGAAAAAATAAAGTACAACACGAAAAGAATCTTACAAATCTAATAGACTTGCAAACATGTAGAGTTTGGCACGGGGGTTCCACACATCACATTCTGATAACCAATATCAAAACCGAACCTACAAGTAGTCTTATTTTGATATGTTACCAAGGAAACAACTGTCTGAAACAATTTTTCCAATTTAGTTTAGCAAACCAAAAACAACTAAGCACATTAGTCCCTTTGCTAAACCGATTGTTCAAAAACAACCGCTTAATTCGATAAGACCAAAATAAAGATAACCTCCATTTTTCTCATCAGGTTCTAATTATCCATAAACTTAGACCTTTCAATTTTAAACAAGACAAGTACTAGGTTAGTTAACTAGCATTCCTTGTTTAGTCATTCGATTAGACTTGAATAACCGAAACCTCACTTTGATAAGACTAACTAAGATCAAAATTAACTTAGTTTCTTATCCGGAATCGAATTGGACTAAACAACTCATCCCATACACAAATTATTTTGTTAAGCCATAAATAATTCATACAAACCAAAATAAATCAACTTGCATAATTATTTACCTCAACCAGAAGCAATTGAAACAACATAGACATTAACAGCACCGCAATTGCACCGTAATTTCGTAATCCTAAACAATTGATACCATGCAAAAGCAAGATAACAATGTTTTTTCTTAACCGGAACCAATTGAATCATACACACATCAATTGTACCGAAATTTTGTAAGCCTAAACAATTGATACCACACAATAAAGCAAGATAACAATAGTTTTCTTAACCAGAACCAATTGAAACACACATCCACACACACACATCATGGAATAAATATCAATTGAACCGAAATTTTGTTAAGCAAAAGCAACAAATATATATAATAAAAACTCAGGCTTTTCTTAAACAGGAAAACAATTAACTAACAAGATTGTTACCTCAAATTTCGCATCCACTTCTCCAATATGATAGCATCTTCGTCCAGGGAGAATTGATATCGAAATATCACCACGTTGTCATCCTTATGCATAAACAAAATAATAACAACACACCTCAAT
Organism: Papaver somniferum; assembly: GCF_003573695.1. Taxonomy (NCBI): domain Eukaryota; kingdom Viridiplantae; phylum Streptophyta; class Magnoliopsida; order Ranunculales; family Papaveraceae; genus Papaver; species Papaver somniferum. The sequence continues at coordinate 42,655,770 of NC_039359.1, forward strand.
CTTTACCAGAGAAATATTGAAAACCGGTTTTAACAATTGCAAGCAAAAGTTGAAAACCGTCGAAACACATATGCTTTTATGTTAAACCAAAACCGATTCAACATATTGTGACTTTTTCACATATTGTTTCTATCAGAACCCCTCATGATCCTTTGATAAATCCTACCTACTAGGGCTAGAACTTAATCCCGCTAAATCAAAAAGTCACCCAAACCATAAAGGTTCACAATATATGAGATCGAATATTAAGATAGTAAAACCGAAAACAAACATCTCATAAATCACTTTGCAATACACCATAAATATTCAATAAAGAATCAAGTATTGCAATTACCTTTTCTTGTAGGGAATTGAATTGCAAAAACAACGCAAAAAGAATGAGGTCATTCCGAGTTTGGACGAAGAAGTTATGTGTAAAACAGTTTTTACACTTTTTCGTAAGGGTCCTCTCACCAGGATCAGTTCCCTTACCATGACATGGTACTAGGATAGGTTCCCTCACCATAACAAGGTACTAGTATCGGTTCCCGTGAGTTACTTGTGACAGATCACAACACTAAACTTTTTTCGACATAAATTTTGCATACGATGTCCGAATTCAGTGATTTTTGGCTCGTTTTAACCGTAAAAACAAGAGCTACACATATATGATCAGAAGATATCAACATCATAAACTCACAATTACCGTTTCTATCAAAACCTCAAATAGAGATAGAGAGAGTATGAGTATAGAAGAAAAGAAATCTCTTAAAGATGTTAATTAGTCATATAATAACCGAGAGATCATGTGCTCAGATTTTCATGTGCTTCCTCACCTTTCAAAAGATTGAGCACCAAGGTGAACATGCACATTCCAACACAACTAGGTTGTGTTGATTTGATCCTTGTCTTGTTCGTCACGAGTGACTAAGACCGAATCATCATTCTTGACCTCTTGCTTGGTTTGTTTTCTCTTGTTCCATATCCTGTTTTTCTTCTTTGACTTGTGATGAAGAGTGTCATTATCACAATCTTTACTAGTACAAGAGATTTCAGACATAATGTCTTTCTTTAGTCTTTCAAGAAGACTCTTATAATTATTGTCACCAACAATTAACAGCTGAGAGTCATTCTTGTGACTAACTTTTGGTACCTTCTTGGATATGGAGGACTTAGGGACCCATTTACAGTTGGGTTTCGCAAGAGCATCTTTCTCCTTCATAATACCATTAGGACGATTGTCCTTTTGCGAAACATCCTTTCTCTAATTTGGAACACCAGATCTTGTCTTTGCATTTGAAACGTCATCTCTCTTTCTATAATTGGGTATTTTATGAGATGACCTTGTCGAGTGATATGCAAAATTTAAACTATCATCATAATAATTTTTTTTCCTAAACTTAGGACAATAACGATATGAGTTCTTATGAGGAGAAAACTTATCCAATTCATTTGATACAAAAGAAAGTGCATCTTGTATCTTACGAACTTTGCATCCCCATTGCAAATGTCTTATATTACCACAATATTAACAATGCTTAGTATAAATATACGAAGTATGAGTTTTAATGTTACCTTTTTGTGGATCCTCTTGCATTGGAGATTGATGAGTTTTGTTCTTTTTTTTCTTCTTATCCTTGTTCAACGTTATTGCCTTCTTCACAGACTTCTCTTCTTTACAAGGAATATGAGCATCTTTGTCATTAGTGGAAGCCTCTGATTGAGAAGAATTTGTAGCTTTAACAAATTTTACCTATTTGCTAATATTTGAAGCATTTATTCCCTTATAGCCCAATCCTCATGTATCACGATGATTTCTACTTGCTTCTAACATTGAGGTTAACTTTTGGATCTTTCATTGGATTTTTTCAGTTCCAAATTTTCTTCTTCCAATGTCTTGACTTTATCAAGAGCACCGGCTAGATCAGCCTCAAGGCGTTTTTCTCATGAGAGATATACACCTTCTTTCTCTTCAAAACTCTTTTGTTGAGAGTTAATCCTTGCATCAGATTCAACAAGTTTCTCTTCCAACAAGTGAACTTTTTCAAGAGAAACTTCATGCTCTTTCTCTAACAATTTTGTTTGAGAGAGACTAGCACTGGATTTTTCTTCAAGACCCTGTACTTGTCGAGCATTAAACATAGCTTCCGATTCAACACGTTTCTTTTCCGACAAAAACAGTTCTCTTCGAAGATTTTCACATTTTAATTTCTTAGAATTTAGATCTTTTGTACGATCTTTAAGAAGATATTCACGGTTTTGGAAACCAATATAATAACCTTGAAAAAACTTCTTCAATTTCTTCTTCTCGAGACAAAGAGGAGTCATAAAACCAAGAAAATCCAAAGTTCTCAGCTTTTTATTTTTCAAAGGTTCCGGCAGTTTAGAGTATTCTGAGATATCCTCTTCTACTTCTTGTTCAAAATCTGAGTCATCATCATCGGAAATTTCATCTAGCCTTTCTTGTAGACTGTTTTTCCAGTCGTCATCGATTTCTACATTATTAACAAGATTAACTTGTCTAGTAGAGAATCTAGTGATGATATCTTCAGATATTGATTCGTAAATGCCATCATCAAGTGTTAATTCAGAACTCTTGATGTCTTGATTTACGTTAACTGAATCATTCATTAGATTCAATTCTTATAGGTTGGATCGCATGGAACACAGATTGTTAGATCTTTTCGTGTTTGCCTGCTCTGATACCAATTGAAAATGCGAGGGTACCCAAATATACCTCAAGCTAAGATTTTTCCTACCTATAAGTCCTTTCTCCGAAAGTGATTGTCTATGGACTGAGTCGAGACAATACAACTAATCGGTTCACACTTCATGTGATCGTCTATGGATACGAGATTTAGACAATACAAAAACCAAGTATGTTTACTTGATACAAAGGTTCGGACTTAACCAAACACAATAGGATTGCTTATCAAGTAAATAGGAATTAACGTTTGTGTAATTTACTTTAATTATATAAAACAATTATAATGCGGAAAATAAAAGAAAATGAGATAGCAAGATTTTGTTGAAGAGGAAAAATGCAAATGCAGAAAAACCCCGGGACCTAGTCCAGAATTGAATACTCTCAAGATTAAGACGCTACACAAAATTACACTAACTTCGTATAGTTGAGACCAAGTAACTAACCCTATAGTACACCTAGTTCCGTCTGTATTCCCACGCATATGTTGTAATAATTTTAATGCGGTAAATAAGAGTTCGTTGCTCGGACTTGAAAAGATTTAAAAACAAAATTGTATATACAAAATATGTCACAAGATCAAGAGATACTAGGACTCAGGATTCCACCATTAATCATTCACACAATTCATATATTTATTCCCAAACAATTATATCTCAAATGATATCGACTCTTATTCTTGCCAAGGTAGATTTTTAGAAGATTGATTGTAAATCACTAGCATGACGCATCAAAAGCACTTCGACCAAGCATACATCATCATACGATATAACAACCAATTAAGAAAAATCATAAAACAATTAATAAAAGTGCAAGTAGTCATAAAAGAATTAAATATAATTATCATATGCGTAAAGATCGGCTTCCTCCATCATCCCAGTGTTGGGATTTAGCTACTCATATTAATCATGTTCTCAAAATACATTATTGATGCTCAAAGTATAATTAAAAGAGTTAGAAATTATAATACAGCGATTCTGAGACTCACAGAAGGCGCCAAAGAAAGAACGATAAGACGATACTGCTGTAAACAACGACACATGCAAACTGCTGCTGCCTCTGTTGAAGAACGACGGTTTCTGACTGTCTATTCTTCATCTTCTTCTTCTTCTTCGAGCAGCAGCAGGAAGCTTTCCTGCAGCTTTCTGTTATTCGTCTTCCAGCCTCTCTGCTGCGTCTCTATGGTCTCTAAACTTCCCCAAACTTCTTGATAACTTTTCTAAGACTCGAACCAGCCTTTTTATACCCACCAAAACCCACAAATCCGAGTTTATCTCTGAATATTCTTTTTATTCTCTTCGGTCAACAGTTGAGAGAAAATCTCTTTTTTAGCTTATGTACGCGTCCCTGGTTGTTACAATTATTCTTAGGATTCAGTAAATATCCCATAGAAGATATTCTCTATCCTAACTTTCCCTTATCTGCACGTATCTCACAAAACCAACTCCACAGAAGACCCGTGAAAGACAACCCTATGTTTTGCTTGGAATCGACGATTCAGCCCAATTGGATCGAGGAAATTGCCCATAAAAGCTCTGTTAAGTCCATTAGAGTCCATCCTAGTTGATATTGGCGATTGAATCTCTCCCAAAATAGCCTAACAATCGAACCCTAAATTCTGTTCTCGTTGGAAACATTTTCCCGCCAAAACGTTAATTTGAAATGTGAAGAAGGATGCCCCCTATCCTCTGATGGGGTGCGAATAACAAGTGGGGCTGAAATAAAATTATTGGGTGGAAATAACAAAAACTTGGGTGCCTTTAGTAATTTTCTGGGATGTTTTCCGCACTTTTTCGGGGTTCCTCTGGGGTATTTCTGGGGTGTCTCTGGCATACTTCTGGGGAGCTTCTGGTACGTTATCTACGGAGGTTCAAATGCCACATTTTGAGCCAATTTTGCCGCAAAAGCTTATTTCTCCAAAAACACCTACAAAGACATAAAATAACCAAATAAGTACAAAATCGAGCACTAACAATATATACAATTGGGACAAATTAGACACATAAATGCGTCTATCAAATACCCCCAAACTTATTATTTGCTAGTCCCGAGCAAATCAAAACTACAAAATAAAATCCTAACTCACTGTCGCAGGCATCGTCGATTGCATTTAGCGTATGCAATAAGCCTTTAAACCCCTAGGTGTCCCTAGTAGCCGAGTTATAGTCTCGGGAGGGCTTACAAGAGATATACCCATAAAACCTGTACTCCAGACCTTAGCTATCTACGCAGAACCTTGGAAGGCACTAAAGAATCTCCTTGGTTGGCATACTTATTGACTACAGGAAGAAGTACCCTGATGCGAAATTACAATTGTTGTACACGAGTTTGCACTCAATCATACTAAAATTCATATAAAGTGACAGAGCTCTACTAAGATAGTCGCACTATGGACATCAATATCCGGAGTCAAAACTAATCACATGGATAGATCAAGAAGATGGATATAGAAAAACATATATGGTTTTGATGTTTACTAAGTGAACGGTGTTTCCCATATCTGTCTGAAGGCCTCCACCAAAATGAACCTATCCTAATGGATTGAGATACTAGTTTGACTAATATCAATACACTGGCATATACAAGGGTACCAGTGGTCGATAACCTAACTCTAGGTCAACACATCTGGCATATACAAGGGTACTAGTGGTCGACTTTATTGAATTTATTCCTTTTGGTCAAATGTTCTGGTCTCAATTTCTTTCTTTTTTTATAACTTTTTTTTTTCTTTTTTTTTTTCAATTTTTTTTCATGGTATCCCAATCACTCTAATTCACCCTAGCATTGGTAACAAATTGAATTGTGAGCCCCACCAAATCACTTAGAAACATATTTAAAAAGAAAACAACATCGAAAAAAGAAGTGAAAAGGACTCAACGAGATATGGTGAAACTATCATGTTATTCCTAACAACTGAGCTCTGTGCTTTTATGAATAGACTCTTTAGATGTTGCCATCTAATCAGATTGGTTCCTCAACTCCTACAACCAAAATGCTTCCATCCACTTAGATTAGTTAGTGCAATCCTCAATAGGCATAAATTTCTAGGTTCTGGAGTTTATTTATTCATACTGCAACTAAAAAGTTTCTCCCATACCCCCAAACTTAAATCTAACATTGTCCTCAATGTTCTAAAGATAAAATTAAAAGCATGAACAAGGAGAAACTGTTACCATTTGAAGCAAAAGAGTTAAGGAAATATATTACCGTGTTGCATGAGATTGGGTTACCTCCCAAGAAGTGCTAAGTTTAAAGTCCTCAGCCAGACATTGTAAAGGATTAGTCAACTCGAACCGTATAACAGTAGCCGAAATAACTGTGGGTCTTCAAAACCAAATAGAGCTGATCAAAGGAAACCGCAGTAAACCAAGAAAATGAACAAGAATAGCATGCCCTTACCTAGTTTCCTGATTAAGAAATTTATATCTAATTGTGGTTCAGGTTCAGGTTCTATGAAAGGGTCTACATAGAAAATTTTCATTGGCTGCGTTTCTTCATAGGTGGGATCCGAATCATTAGGCCCTAGAGTCTGGAAAAACTCAAATATGATCTTAGAAGCGCACAATAATAACCTAAATAATTGAGGATCCTCTAAGTCAATAAGATTTGACTTACGTAATTGACCACAATGAGAGTAGTGGTCATTCTTAAGCAAATGTGTCGATTCTAATTTCCTAAAGCATTTAGGTTTAGTCTCACAATTTAATATTCGACACATTTGGAATATAAACATTCCCACAGTTGGAAGAAAACTATTTGGTGGGAAAACAAAGTCAATCTGGGGATCATAGACTGGGCAAACCACATCAACCAGAGGATGGGTTTCTAACGACTGAACTTCTTCCTATACATCATTAGGTTCGGGAAAACGAGTATGAAGGTAATCTTGTAAAATTGTCGAGGCAGAGATATCAAGTCCTAAGTGAAGGGACTTTCTGAGAGTTAAAGGTAAGGCACTAGGAAGGTGATAATCACCCCAAACTTAGAGTTTTCAGTGTCTCTAGATAGACTAGTTACAATCTCCCTAATTTCTGGATCATTAGATTCTTGAAAATGGTCAATTGATTCTTCTAATTTATTATCAGGTAGTGCATCTTTACTCATCTCTACGGGTATATCTTCTTTATCTAATACTATTGTTTCTAAGTCGCTAGACTCTAAAACAGCATTTTCGGAATAAACACGTTCCTCTAAACCATTATCGGCTTCGTAATCAAAAGGAAAAACTACATCGTCTAAAACGGTGGTATCCCTAATCAAATCCTCGTCCTTTTGAATAGGTGAATAATCATAAAAATTATTTGGATTTGAACTAGAAATAATATAATCATTATAAAGCTCAATTGGATTAATAGATTCCTGATCACTATGCCTACATATTTCAGATTCTTCATTACTACTATCCTCATCATCATAATAGTACAAAGATGATTGAACCTTATCTAAATAAGTAATGTATTTTATTCTAGCCTCGTCCTCTAAATTAGGCAAATATTCACTATTAATATCAAGGGTAGAATTAGAAACCCTATTTTGGAAATTTAGATTATTTCGAGCAGCATTAGCCAACTGTTCATTTTCTGCCTCTAGACATGCCTGAATTTCACTGAGCATAACACTCATACGTTCGCCACTCTCGTTTATCATCTCAGAATATCGTGTACACTCTTCCTTTGAACTATTCATTGCAACTAAACGTTTATACGTCCTTTCAATCCGTTGTTGGGTCTCTTCTAGAGATGGAACAGGTTCAGAAATATCATAATCAGGACTAGTTTCCAAAAACGAGTAACCAGTACTACAATGTTCCTGATTTTCTTGCTCGTAAGACCAATTCGCGTGTGGATAGTAATTGGGCTCACCATGGTATGAAACATAACCTTGAAAAGGTTGGCGTTGCCAACTACTATTCCCACCATGGTCATAAAACTGATGATGTCCATATTCAAATTCAGGTCGATACTCATTGTATGGGCTTCTATCATACCAGTTCGACATTCTTAATTGCAAGGGAATTCTACACAACCACAAACAAGGCCGACTCGACTCCACCAAAACAAACCTAAATATTTCTAGCAAACAAAAAGCATGATGGCTTCACTTAGATTGTTTCTAGACTTGCTTCTATCTCTCGAAGGGGAATTCGTTACAATTTAAGCAAACCCCTCTGGAATCAATCCGATTCAAAGTAAGTTGAATTGAGGCGAGGGAACCTCAGTGGAGCTTTGATACCCAAGGCCTCACCGCTATCACAAGGCGGCGCAGTCACGCATTCAACTCACAGAAACCATCATGAACTTCGAGGTGTGCTTAACAAAGTAACCAATATCCTTCGAAAATTTTTCCTGATAAGCGTGATACCCTATCGGTCTCGTTCTAGTCAAGTTTTAAGCTTGGGTTCGCGTTAGGTTTCGTTTTCCTAAGGCGGGCAAGAAGGGAGCGGTGATGAAATCCGAACCCTTATCTTGTATTGGCCAGTCCTTGCCCTTTACTAGGAATTTAAAAACAGTCCAAATTCGTCCTCAATCAATGAATCACCTTAAGGAATACAGTAAACCCGCTAACAGGGGATTCGCGGGTATTTCGAAAGCTTACCTCCCGTACCAGACGGGGGATGAACCGTTGAAGTCGACTCGGGCCACGACTCCTATGTCATGTACGAACCCGAGGGGCCGAGACGATATTGTAATCGTCGTCCTTCCCTGCAAACAGTTTATATTTATTTTATTTTTATTAATAATAAGACCCTTCCGTAGGGTTAAAAAAATTAAAAATAAAAATGTCCAAAAGTCCAGAATAAAGTCCAAATAAAAAGTCCAAAAATTACAAAAATTATGAAAAATAAATCCTGTTTACAAATTCTAAAAAATAAATAAATAAAAGCTATATACAAAAAATAATAATAATAAAAATTAAATCCTAAAAAAAAATTATGTCTTTTTTTTTTCTTCTCTTTTAGCTTTTAGCTTTAAGCTTTTTGTTCCCAAGTCCTTAGTATTCCACTTCGAACCTGTAAATCAAAGACACAAAAAGAAACGTAAAAAGGAACAAATAATAGTAAAAAAATAAACCTAAAAACAAGTCCGCGTCGGCGGCGTCATTTTGTTGTAATAATTTTAATGCGGTAAATAAGAGTTCGTTGCTCGTACTTGAAAAGATTTAAAAACAAAATTGTATATACAAAATATGTCACAAGATCAAGAGATACTAGGACTCAAGATTCCACCATTAATCATTCACACAATTCATATATTTATTCCCAAACAATTATATCTCAAATGATATCGACTCTTATTCTTGCCAAGGTAGATTTTTAGAAGATTGATTGTAAATCACTAGCATGACGCATCAAAAGCACTTCGACCAAGCATACATCATCATACGATATAACAACCAATTAAGAAAAATCATAAAACAATTAATAAAAGTGCAAGTAGTCATAAAAGAATTAAATATAATTATCATATGTGTAAAGAACGGCTTCCTCCATCATCCCAGTGTTGGGATTTAGCTACTCATATTAATCATGTTCTCAAAATACATTATTGATGCTCAAAGTATGATTAAAAGAGTTAGAAATTATAATACAACGATTCTGAGACTCACAGAAGGCGTCAAAGAAAGAACGATAAGACGATATTGTTGTAAACAACGACACATGCAAACTGCTGCTGCCTCTGTTGAAGAACGACGGTTTCTGACTGTCTGTTCTTCGTCTTCTTCTTCTTCTTCGAGCAGCAACAGGAAGCTTTCCTGCAGCTTCTTGTTCTTCGTCTTCCAGCCTCTCTGCTGCGTCTCTGTGGTCTCTAAACTTCCCCAAACTTCTTGATAACTTTTCTAAGACTCGAACCAGCCTTTTTATACCCAGCAAAACCCACAAATCCGAGTTTATCTATGAATATTCTTTTTATTCTCTTCGGTCAACAGTTGAGAGAAAATCTCCTTTTTAGCTTATGTACGCGTCCCTGGTTGTTACAATTATTCTTAGGATTCAGTAAATATCCCATAGAAGATATTCTCTATCCTAACTTTCCCTTATCTGCACATATCTCGCAAAACCAACTCCACAGAAGACCCGTGAAAGACAACCCTCTGTTTTGCTTGGAATCGACGATTCAGCCCAATTGGATCGAGGAAATTGCCCATAAAATCTCTGTTAAGTCCATTAGAGTCCATCCTAGTTGATATTGGCGATTGAATCTCTCCCAAAATAGCCTAACAATCGAACCCTAAATTCTGTTCTCGTTGGAAACATTTTCCCGCCAAAACGTTAATTTGAAATGTGAAGAAGGATGCCCCCTATCCTCTGATGGGGTGCGAATAGCAAGTGGGGCTGAAATAAAATTATTGGGTGGAAATAACCAAAACTTGGGTGCCTTTAGTAATTTTTCTGGGATGTTTTCCGCACTTTTTCGGGGTTCCTCCGGGGTATTTCTGGGGTGTCTCTGGCATACTTCTGGGGAGCTTCTGGTACGTTATCTACGGAGGTTCAAATGCCACATTTTGAGCCAATTTTGCCGCAAAAGCTTATTTCTCCAAAAACACCTACAAAGACATAAAATAACCAAATAAGTACAAAATCGAGCACTAACAATATATACAATTGGGACAAATTAGACACATAAATGCGTCTATCAGCCTCCAACTTATAAATAAGTCACGTACTTGGATCAATCCCTTTGGTTCATATTTCAAACAGTAAAGGAACAAGAAATCTGTTTGGTATCAACTCTATTCAACCAAGTGAAATAAGTCGGAAAAATGCTCTTTTGTTTATCTCAACATAAACTCCTTCGTCAGGTCTAGATCTATCTTATGTTCAATCACCCAAAGGTAATCTATTAAGATTAAGCCAACAACACCTTTAATCCAAAGAACCTTGTTGATGCTGATCTACTCAATTAATCAATCCAATCTACCACAAGGATAAACCGATTATTAATTGGATCATATTTTACCGAAACAAGTATTGTGCATACCAAAGATTCTAAAACCAAAGTCAGATCTTCAGTATCTTCTTTGTCTTCAAATCTTCTTAAATCTTCAATAAAAACCTGCACACAATCACTTGAATCTCTTGTGATCAATCACGCACAGAACGGAGTCTGTTAACAATGGATTATCACAAGATTGCCTTTAGAACTAACAACAGTCAAAAGACCCATGTCGGAACTCTGAACTAGTTTGAGTGAATCTTATATCAGAAGAGAAGATTCTCAAGAATAAAAAAATTAGGTGCAATCAGATTTCAACCACCGTTAGTCAATCAAATCAATCGAAAACAAAGATAAACTGCAATTATCTAGTCTCCCACCAACGGGTCTCGCTAGATCTTCTCAATCCCAAAGAAGACTTTAAACTGAGCGGCCGTAAGAGATTTCACCTAATTAGATTAATCTCCTCTCCGATAGGCGGCTACACCAGTAACAACAACGAAAGAGTAAATCTGTTGTTACGAAGGATTAGCTTGCTAGAAAGGCAAACTTCGTGTATTTATACACAAGGAAGTTTGGACACCAAGGAATTTCCAAAACCGAAAATATTCTCAAGATATTCATTAAAGCACAAATTCAGTTTCCATAATTCCTGGAAATGCTCTGTCCAAACATAACGATCGAAATCTCTCGGAAAATCTAATTAGTAAATGCAATTACTAATTCTGTAATTTCCCTACAAAATGAAATTAATAACCTTAATTAAAAGATTTTTTACTTACTTATGTTTCGATCCTGGGATTCTCTTCCGTTAGTCGTTAAGGAATATCTTTGAACAATTATAGAAATAAACATTCACATCACGTGTTCAAAGTTTGTCGACATCTTTACTTTGTAAGTTCTCTTTCAAACTTACAACCTTGAAACCGATTTTCCACACTTCCAAACAAGTTTAGAATTGGTTCATCTGACTTTCAAGAACTATGTGATTGATCAAACCAACATTCAATCATAATCATGGGTTTAACGGTTCTACCAAATCAAGTTTCGGTTCTACCTCCATGTGAGTACTACGCAGAGTCACACTAGCTTCCCAAAGATTCGGTTGACTAGGTACTAGGATCGGTTTCCCACATATATATGGTATTTAACTTATATGTGTTTCACATGTCCATAGGATCGGTTCCCCTTTCTGCTATAAACCTTGCTGCACCCCATACAAGGATCGGTTCCCCTTGATGTATTGCACCCCTTACAAGGATCGGTTCCCTTACCCTTACTAGGATCGGTTCCCTTTCCCTTACAAGGATCGGTTCCCTTTCCCTTACTAGGATAGGTTCCCTTTCCCCAAGGTCAGACATAATCCTATCATACCACAGGTGATTACTTAAGATTGGTTTTACTAATAAAAGTTATACCAATACATAAGTCAGGACTTTGTGAATAGTTATACTAAGAACACAACAAGTTGTGAGCGGTTATACTCTATCACACATATTGGTTGTTCATAAGATATGCAATGAATAACAAAACCAATAACTCCTGGCAATTTCCTTTTCGGTTCACAAACAAGTTTATGAACTTACTTCCTTAGAACACATGTAAACATTGTTCCCTAAAATGAAATCCTCACCTCATACCCATACATAATCACAATAACATTAAAATGATTATGGCGATGTCTTATCTACAAAGTTTAATGGTTAAGCAATAAACCTCGTATTTTATTCCTTAATACTATGTCTATCTAGAGTTCATATATGTTTCGCAGTTATGTTTTCAATATGCACGACTTGAAAGATACGTTAGGGAATGAAACAGTTCAAGTCAAATATCACAAACCTCAAGTGGAAGGATGATTGTTTTCATTGTAGCTCCTTGCTTCTTCACATCTTCAAGACTTCGCAATACTTGTAATGTTACTTTCAAGCTAAATTATACGAAGTTTAACTCTAGTACATAATTAAGCAACTCTTAGCATGAGTTCTTATTCACTAAAATATGATAACCAAACTTGACATACCAACGCTTGGTGGGTTCAACCGAGCAATGCTCTAACACAAACCCTAGTTGTCCTTCTTAAACAAAAACAAGAATAAAATTCTCTTAAGAAGTTTCACTAGACAGAAATAAAAAAACTATCCCAGTTAAAAGGCAAAACAAGGCGAAGAAACAGTGACGACCAAACACGAACTATCATCAATTATCCAATTTGGGATCCTCATGAGTCTTGAGATCCTTGAGCTTGTGATCAACAATATCCTCTGCATCTTTAGAGAGGATATCCTTGTTGGGAAGAACTTTTGCATGATTTTTCATGAGACCAAGGTCAGGGTTAACCTTTTTCAACTCAGATCTTACCATATCAAGACACTTCTTTGCATCAACAAGTTGTTGAAAGTCAAGAACCACATCAGCTGGAATCTTCTCCCTAATATCTGAGTAGGAATCAGGAGATTGAGTAAAAGATCTTTCAACTTCAATAAAGGTTCCTTTCTTTTTATCGAACTCGAAATACACCGCATTATCAACGAAGTCTTCAGGTAAATCCCAAGAGCATGAATAAGAAGCCATTGATAATAGGAAGCCTAGAGTGAGATAACTCAACTCAATAGGAAGGGTATATAAACTATTTCGAAAAGACTTAGGGTTGCATAAGACCGGTTTTTGCGGACACCCAAAAACCGTGTGTGTACCCGTAGATAGTAGGTTCTACAAAACCTTAAACAAAAATCTAATTGTGAAAACATACAGGAGGGAATTTAGAAGCAAGGCAGAACCAAGCGATTTAGTTAGCAAAAATACTTATGTAAAGTGATTTGTAACTGACAATCCTTTTAAGGACGATAAGAAATTAGCTAGATAATCAGAGAAACTTTACCAAAAGTATACGTATCTAATTCTCACTCAACTAGGATTTTTGTAAGTGAGATTTCAACCTTGTGATTAATTAACACAAGTATGATCCGTTGGCTCATTTAATGAATGTTGATTTTGGTAATCCTTATTTTTGCGAGACTTTAGAGGAAAACCATTATGATGTGTAAAGTTATCAATCTAGAGAAAAGTATATCGAGGAGTTACTATCTCTCTCACTTGATTCGGTATTTACTCAAGCAAATAGAAATCTGCGAGTATTTATCAAATACAAGGATAATAACTTGGATGGTACCAAAGACCAATATCTAAATGTCAATCAATTTAAATCAACAACCAAAGGTTGGATATTCGAATTGATTGATCTTAACGCACAACCTGTGATATTTCAATTATATAACAAAATATAATGCAGAATAGAAATAACACAGACGCCATAAATTTTGTTAACGAGGAAACCGCAAATGTAGAAAAACCTCGGGACCTAGTCCAGATTGAACACCACACTGTATTAAGTCGCTACAGACACTAGCCTACTACAAATTAACTTCACTATGGACTGTAGTTGAACCCTAATCAATCTCACACTGATTCAAGGTACAGTTGCGCTCCTTACGTATCTGATCCCATCAGGATACTACGCACTTGATTCCCTTAGCTGATCTCACCCACAACCAAGAGTTGCTACGACCCAAAGTCGATGACTTTAATAAACAAATCTGTATCACACAGAAAAGTCTATGATAGGTAAATCTGTCTTCCACGGATACACCTAAGAGTTTTTGTTCCGTCTTTTAATAAATCAAGGTGAACAGGAACTAATTGATGATCCAGACTTATATTCCCGAAGAACAGCCTAGTATTATTAATCACCTCACAAAAATCTTAATCGTATGGTAGGGAAACAAGATGTTGCGGAATCACAAACGATGAGGCGAAGATGTTTATGATTTATTTTCATTTTGCCCTATCGGAGATATAATCTCAAGTCAATTACTCAATTGAACTCTTACGATTGAAAATGGCAAGATCAGACCGCTCAACTACAAGAGAAGTAGTTTCGTCTGGCTTCACAATCCCAATGAATTATTTCAGTCGTTAACCTACAGGGTCTCGGGAAGAAACCTAAGGTTAAAGGAGAATGGACTCTAGCAAACTAACTAGTATCACACAGGAGGTATGGAGATTAGTTTTTCCAGTTGTTAGATGTCTCCTTTATATAATTTTCAAATAAGGGTTTTCAATCCAAGTTACCTTGGTAACAAAGCGTTCAATATTCACCATTAGATGAAAAACCTAATTTCTTCAAGCTAATATCTTTCAACCGTTAGATTGAAACTTAGCTTGTCATACACAAATGGAATGTGTTTCATTTAGGTTTGAGTAACCGTACCTAAACATGTACACTTGGTTGGTTCACAAATAGTTAATCGAGGTTAGCCATATGAGTACTTTCATATCAACCATATTCATCTTTCTCATAACTAGTTCAAATGACTCATAAGAACTAGTTGATAGAGTTGTTCAATTGCTTAGGTATTTATCCATAGACACAATTGAAACAAAATCGGTTTGATTCACTTGAATCAATTCATGAACAATATAGCCACGGTTCGCAAAGATTGCATTCCTTATTGATTTATTGTTTTAAGTTCATGAACTTCCGATTTGAGAAATAACCAGCTTGGGTACGCGTACGGGTACGTGTACCTTAGCTACCGGATTTGAGTTTGGAAACTCAGCAAAAAAATTCGGTTCGAAAACTTCCGTGAGTACGCGTACCTAAGGTGACTGGTTTTCCAGTTTTTAAACTACAAACTCCAACAGAAATTTTCGGCTATAAAACTTCCGCCAGCACGCGTACGGGTACGCGTACCCAACCTGTCTCCTTTACCAATTTCGCATGCACAAGTGCACACAATTGGTTTCCAGCATATGGATTTATACATTAATGTGCGAAAAAACTATATATGCTTATATCCATAGTTAGTTACATAATCCCAACTCTACATTTCAATCATTGAAACATTCTTCTATAATGTTATAACAATCGTTATTCACGATTATCGTCATCAAATCTATTTTCAAGATTGAAACGTCATCATGACTTTCGTCACGGATAAAGATAAAAAGTGGTTAAAAAGCGAAAGCTTACCAACACGTATTTCGACAAAAAGATAGGCGAGTAAACTCGGCTCGAAATAGCAAATGTGTATGTATGAAAACTATCATACTTATACGACTTTGTCTCAAGAGTAGGAGATAGAGAGATAGACTTTTGAGTGATAGATAAGTTCAAGTCTCCACATACCTTTTAGTCGAATGAAGTTCCACTGATTCCTTGAGTAGTACTTCGTCTTCATAAGATGATTTACATGGAGTCTGGAGCTCAACTACACTAATTTGTCCTAAACCGAGACTTAGCTATAAGTAGTATAGAAATCAAGACATATAGTTTTGACTACTAAACTTGACAAACATGCTTGAGATAGCAACGCATGCGAGTTCGACCGAGCAGTGCTCTAACATATGAGAAACAATCTAAAGAAAAAAATAAAAAGATGGGAAGATTGAGATAACGCACGTTACGCTCAAATATATGGACTCTCACTATATTAACTCATAATCTATTTGAGAAATACTATCGTAATGGATCAATGGACAAAGATCTATTTAGAGCTTTCGAAAGCGTCTTTAGATTCTTAGAAAAACTTAATTCCGTTAAGTTTAAAGATCTACCCGATAAAAGTTCTGTAGATGTAAAACTATGGAATAACAATGTACAGACTGAACACTCTGTCAACACAAGTATATCCAATACGGTTTCTCATGTTTTTGACACAGGGTTGAGGAATCAGAGGAATCTTCTTTCTAGTCACATCAAAAGAAAGATAGAAAGCTTTGAAAACCCTGATTATCATCATTACTTTGATTATATCACTGGGACTGTTCACAAATATCAACCAGAAATATTTCATGAGGATTCCTCTGGACATCATGCATCTTGGTAACAAGCTTGGCACTACCCCATTTGTATAAATCTTGAGATGGGGCAATAAATGGTTTGATTTTTGTACAGTTGGGTTAAAATGTTATTTTATCCTTCTTGGAATTTCGAATAAAGCTTTCTACAGCATCCGTCTCCTCTCACAAATTGTGTTGTCACGGGATGCACAACCTTGATGTGCGAACATCCCACATTCCTTTTATGTGTCGCGGTTCGTAAACCGGTCCAAGCCCATTAATGGGGCATATAAAGAAGAAGTACGCGCACCTTCTTCTTCATCCCATCTGTCCGCGTACGGGAAATTTCTAGGGTTCATGATGTACCTCCATTAAATTCTTTGGATAAAAAATAAGACAAAGAGGTGTTCAAGGTTCATTCCAAGTAAGTAAATTCCTCTTGTTTCTTTCCAATTTCTAGACCTCATGATGAATTTCAAGGCTTCAAAAAGAATTTTAAAAGGCTTTGGTTCTTCTAGCATGAATCTTCCCTTGAACCAAAATTCTCTTAGGATTAGATTTGTCAATGATTCTTGTGTTAATATTTTTGAAAGGATTTCATCTATGGGTTTTATTTTAGAAAAGAAATTGGATTCATCTAGTGGACATAAAGAGGATTTAGTTTGCTTTGAAAAATTCAATCTTGGAAACATCTTTGATGGTCTTGGTCAAGGATTTGATACTCTCACAAGAATTTTCTATGCCAACATTCATGATGTTTATCCCAAAAAAATGGAATTCAAAACCATGATAAATAGAGAAAGGTTTCTTGTTGTTAGAGCATTGCTCGGTCGAACTCGCATGCATTGCTATCTCAAGCATGTTTGTCAATGTTAGTGATCAAAACTATAAGTCTTGATTTCTAGTCTATTATAGCTAAGTCTCGGGCTAGGATAGAAAGTGTAGTTGAGCTCAAGGACTTCATGGCGATTCATCATACAAGTAAAAGAACTACTCAAGGAACCGGTAGAACTTCTCGACAAAAAGGTATGTGAAAACTTGAACTTATCTATCACTCAAAAGTCTATCTACTCTATCTCCTACTCTTTGAGACAAGAAGTCGTATGCTATATATATAAACTTTGATTATACACATTTGGTATTTCGAGCCGAGTATACCTCGCCTATCTATATCTCGAAATATGAGTTGGTAAGCTTTTATCTTTAACCAAGTTTATCTTTACCTGTGACGAAAGTCATGATATGTTTCAATCATCTTGAAAATTTCTTTGACGAGAAATGGTGTAACAACTATATAACGTCCTCTAAGAATGTTTCAATGATTGAAATGAGAGTTTAGATTACATAACCAATGGTGGACATAAGCATTATTGTGGAAACACATTTATGTATAAGTCTTATTCCTTGAACCAAAGTTTGCGAACTTTGTTGATCAAGAGAACCGGAAGAATGGCGTGAGCCAAGTCCGCGAACTGCTGAAGTTCTCAAACCCGAGAATTTCTACTGGAGTTGACAAACTACTTGCGTGAAACTAAGTCCGCGAACTCAGTCCGCGAACCGGTGAAGTTCTCATACCCGAGAATTTTTGCTGGAGTTTGTAAACTCTACCCAGTAACTTAAGTCCGCGAACCTAGTCTGCGAACTTGAGAAGGTTATATATATGAAGATGATTTCTGAACTTAAACTTAAAAAAGACTAAGGAATGCGGTTTGAAAACCGTGGCTATAAAAGTTCATGAACCGATTCGAGTGAATCAAATCATCTTTGCTTCAATTGTATCTTGTGTAGTACATGAGATTTCCTTGCAATTGAACAACTCACTAACTAGTTCATTTGAAGTCATTTGAACTAGTTATGGTGAAGAAGAACATGGTTGATATGGAATGCTCATATGGCTAACCATTTGGTTAACTATTGTTGAACTAACAAGGCATACGTTTGGGTACGGTAACAAACCTAGAAGCATGCATTGTCAAGTGTGTGTAACAAGCTAAGTTTTCGATCTAACGGTTGAGAAATATTAGCTTGAATCTAAATCAGGTTTTCATCTAACGGTGGATATTGATTGCTTTGTTACCAAGGTAACTTAATTGCAAACCCTAATTTGAAAGACTATATAAGGGGAACTCTTGTATCTGGAAAACTAATCCCTACACCTCAGTGTGATACTAGTTTGCATACTAGAGTCGGTTATCCTTTAACCTTTGGTTTTCTTCTTATAAAAGCAGGTTAACGACTTAAAGACTTCACTGGGATTGTGAAGCCGGACCGATACTACTTTTATTGTAGTTGTGTGATCTGATCTTGCATATTCTATCGTACGAGTACAATCAGATTGATTGGCTTGATATTGATATCTCCGATAGGCAAGATATAAAAAGTAATAACAAACATCTTCGTCTCATTGTTTGTGATTCCGCAACATCTTGTTTCGCTACCATACGATTAAGATCGTTGTGAGGTGATTGATAACTCTAGGCTGTTCTTCGGGAATATAAGACCGGATTATCAATTGGTTCCTGTTCACCTTGATTATTATCAAAATACGGAACAAAACCTTTTAGGGTTTATCTGTGGGAGACAGATTGATCCTTTGATAGACTTGTCTGTGTGAGATAGATTTTTTTATTGTCATGTCTTCGACTTTGGGTCGTAGCAACTCTTAGTTGTGGGTGAGATCAGCTAAGGGAATCAAGTGCGCAGTATCCTGCTGGGATCAGAGGCGTAGGGAGTACAAATGTACCTTGGATCAGTGGGAGACTGATTGGGGTTCAACTACAGTCCAGTCCGAAGTTAGCTTGGAGTAGGCTAGTGTCTGTAGCGGCTTAATACAATGTGTGTTCAATCTGGACTAGGTCCCGGGGGTTTTCTGCATTTTCGGTTTCCTCGTTAACAAAATTTCTGGTGTCTGTGTTATTTATATTTCCGCATTATATTGTTTTATCTTTATAATTGAAATAATACAGGTTGTGCGTTTAGATCATCAATTGGAATAATATAACCTTTGGTTGTTGATTGCATTGATTAATCATTGGATATTGGTCTTTGGTACCATCCTAGTTGTTCCTTGTGTTTGATTAAAAACTCGCTGATTTCTATTAGCTAGAGTAAATCAAAACAAGAGAGAGATATTAACTCCTTGAGATACTTTTACCTAGATTGAGTCTGACTGTCTAGTTGATTCTCTAGAAAGTATTTCGGAGTTAGTCCATACAGATTGCTAAGCAAAATATTGGGTGGTGTTGTTAGACCCCCGCTTTTTCACTTGTTAATAGAGAGTTGATTTCGAAGATTACCAAAATTCCATTGGGAAATGTTCGTCTACCTAGGCCAAGTGATGAACGACCATCACATGAATACATCTCTCTTGGTCTTTGTGGTAAGAAGGTTTCTTGGAATCAAGGGAAGTTTCCTACTAATGTTCTTAGTGTGGCCTTGATGGCTTTCGGAAAACTTGGTATCTCTAATCTTTGTCCCTCCATAATTGAGAATTCTCGGTGGAGTCACGAGTTTGCAGAATTGGTCTATTTCCTTGAATTGGGTGTTCCGAGTCTCGATATTTGTGGTTTCATCATTTTTCAAATGACTTCAATGACGTCACCCAACAAGAAGTTAGGTTACCCTTGTTTGATTAGTCAAATTTACCGTGAACGTGGTTTTGATTCAATTGGAAATTCTCTTGGGGTTCCCAAACCTGTTCGTCCATGTACTTTCAAACGTATAAGGGAGAATGTGTGCAAAAGACAAAGAGATGATTCCCTTGACGGTTCTTGCGATCCTACCACCTTGAGTCTTCTTCAAAAAATTCACAAGGGAGTGTGTAAGGTCAATTCAAGGGTAAAGTGTGTGCAAGAAAAATTGTCATTGGTTGCAACTAAGTTTCCCGAGCCCAAGGAAGAATTGAACATGATTCAAGCATCTTGGAGTGTTTCCGATGATGAAGATGATAAGTAAATTGTGTTTTTATATTTATCTAGAAAATCTTCTTATGAGAATTTTATTCTTGTGTTTTTAGGAAGAATAACTAGTTTTTGGAATAGCCATTATTGTGATTACACATAGCTATGTCCAACGTTTTCATCTTCATGTTTTTAGGTTTATTTGGTTAAATTCTAAAAGTTGTTTGGAAGATGATTTTTGCAGTATTAATCTTTATGGTTTTATATATTGCAAATTTATTATAGGATATGTGTGTTTGCGTCCGTGAGCTATGATTGTCCCATACCTTGTCAAAAGTTAAGTCTTTCATATGTCAATATGCATGTATTGATAAAAGAATGAATGAACTTTTGACATATACAAAAGTTTTAAGCCTATTATATGTCATTATGCAAATATTGATGGAAGATAGGATGAACTTTTGTTTATAAGGAATATGTCTATTGTATGTCATTATGCAAATAGTGATGGAAAATAGAATGAATCCTTGTCTATTCCGCAGTATTGATCTTCCACGATCCATATTTTATGTATATACTGCGCGGCTCTGTAAGTTCTCTTATATTGAGCATTTTCGATTAAATTAATAATGGATTTTCTTGTGGTTAATTTAATTGAGTACTTTTGGATTCAAATTCATATTCGTATGTGATTTGTTATGTCCAAAGAAATCCTTCTTTTCTTATGATAGTAAGGTCGTTCTTGTTGCTCTTTCGGGAATGACATTTTATGGAGGAGAGTTCTTAATTGAACTTCTGCTTAATTGCCAAATTTTTGTGGGGAGTGCGGCTGTGGAATATTATTGGGGTTATCTTGTATCCTTATAAACTCCTTGACGAAAGCATTTAGCTTCGGCTATATGATTGCATCTAAAAAAGTTGATATGTGCTTTCTTTTGGTCATGAAATGTCTCTATGGAAATTTCATTAGGATCCCACTAGTTTTCGTACCTTTGCCAATTTTATTGACAAAAAAGGGGATAATTAATCTGTAGTTCACACTACAAATACATATGGTTTTCGGATCATTATGTAAGGGGGAGTGGTTTCCATGTGAGATGGAGTATTGACTAAGAGGGAGTGATACATATCACCATAGTATTATTGTCGAAGTTGTGATACAATTAAACTTTGATGTTGTGTAATAATACTATGACATTGTGCAACAATGATTGAGAATTCTTGTTTTCTCATTGTTATGGCTATGGATTTTCAACAACAATGATACTAAACTTACAACCTTTGGGATCATCGGAGTACTTGGAAGCGACGAAGATTTCGAGTAATGTTGAAGAACCAAGAAGATCAGGCATGTGGAAGATAAGCTACAAAAGTTTATTTATCTATTTTTGTATTCCATATGTATTGATAGTTTTGTCATTAAAATTGACAAAGGGGGAGATTGTTAGAGCATTGCTCGGTCGAACTCGCATACGTTGTTATCTCAAGCATGTATGTCAATGTTAGTTATCAAAACTATAAGTCTTGATTTCTAGTCTACTTACAGCTAAGTCTCGGACTAGGATATAAAGTGTAGTTGAGCTCAAGACTCCATAAGATCATCATACAAATACGAAGAACTACTCAAGGAACTGGTGGAACTTCATCGACTAAAAGGTATGTGGAGACTTTAACTTATCTATCACTCAAAAGTCTATCTACTCTATCTCCTATCTTGAGACAAAATTCGTTTTGCTATATAGAATTTGATTATACACATTTGTTGTTTCGAGCCGAGTTTATCTCGCTTATCTATTTCTCGAAATATGTGTTGGTAAGCTTTCTCTTTGGCCAAGTTCATCTTTACTAGTGACGAAAGTCATTAAGTTTCAATTACTTGAAAATTTCTTTGACAAAAAATAGTGTGTGAACAACAACTATATAACGTCCTCTAAGAATGTTTCAATGATTGAATTGAGAGTTTAGATTATATAACCATGGTTGGACATAAACATTATGTGGTAACTCATACGTGTATAAGTCCTTATTCCTTGAACCAAAGTATGCGTACTTTGCTGCTTAGGAAAACCGGAACTAGAGTCTGCGTACTGTCGGAAGTTCACATCCCGTGAATTTCTGCTGGAGTTTGTGAACTGAAAACAAACTTATTCCGGATACTTAAGTCCGCGTACCAGTATGCGTACTTAAGTTAGTTATTTTCTAAAAACAATTATTCGTGAACTTAAACTTATATAAACTAAGGAATGCAAGTTTCTAAACCGTGGCTATAAAGTTCATGAATCGATTCAAGTGAATCAAATCGTTTTTGCTTCGATTGTGTCTTATATACTTCTATAAGACCTAAGCAATTGAACGACTCTCTAACTAGTTCATTTGAGTCATTTGAACTAGTTATGGTAAAGAAGAATATGGTTGATATGAAAGTGCTCACATGGCTAACCATTTGGTTAACTACTGTTGAACCAACTATATGTACATGTTTGGGTACGGTTACGCAAACCTAAATAAACGTGCATTTCATTTGTGTGTAACAAGCTAAGTTTCGATCTAACGGTTGAAAGATATTAGTTTGAATCTAATCAGGTTTTCATCTAACGGTGAATATTGAATGCTTAGTTACTAAGCTAACATTGATTGCAAACCTTGATTTGAAAGACTATATAAAGGAGAACTCTAGCAACTGAGAAACCTAATCCCCACACCTCCTATGTGATACTAGGTTTATTAGATAGAGTCGATTCTCCTTTAACCTTAGGTTTCTACTGAGACCCTGTAGGTTAACGACTTGAAGACTTCATTGGGATTGTGAAGCCAGACCGATACTACTTTTCTTGTAGTTATGTGATCTGATCTTGTTGTTTCTATCGTACTAAGTACAATCCTAAGATTGGCTTGAGATTGATTTCTCCGACAGGCAATATATAAAATAAGTCCTAAACATCTTCGTCTCATCTTTTGTGATTCCGCAATATCTTCTGTCGCTAGTCGATTAAGATTATTGTGAGGTGATTGATAATTCTAGGCTGTTCTTCGGGAATATAATTCCGGGTTATCAATTGGTTCATGTTCACCTTGATTTATCAAAAGACGAAAAAAAAACTCGTAGGTGTTTCTGTGGGAGACAGATTTATCTATTACCGTTATTTGTAGGTAAAAATTGTTTCTGCTGATTTTGGTAATTTTGGGTGTGTGGATGAGAAACGAATCTAAACCCTAAACAGTGCACTGCAGGGAGTACTTTTGATTCGAGAGATAAATCTGTACAATCCTGGCCTAAACCAAGAAATGGTCGTTCCAGGCTTGTTTCGGTCACAAAGTGAAGGAGAAGGGTTGGTCTTAGGGAAGGAAGCGAAGAGAGTGTTGAGACCAGAATAGTTGATTCTGAAGGTATGGTTGTCTATGACTTGTATCTGAAAGTAGAACTGGCTAGCAGAATGGAAATCTATCAGGTGATTTCTAGATACTGTGTTGTTGTCGACCCAAACTTGTTGTTTTGTGAAAATAGGTGAAGCTTATTTATACAAGTCATATTGAAACGTACCCTGGTCTCATAGGATGTGAAACGATTGAGTGGTGGAAGAAAAGAGTAACGTGTAACCGTCAGACGTTATGCTTCCATGATGAAGGAAGTGAATTCGTGTAACCGTCGGACATTATGCTTTCATGATGAAAAAAATGAATTAGTTTACACCGTTACTTTTTACCACCACTAATTGTCCCACTTCATGACACTTTCTTGTAACGGGCGCATTGCACGCCGCACGCTGTAAACCGCCAGACCAATACCCTGATGAGCATCCCCCAGTTTGTAACGTGTTTAATGTCTCGAGTGTTTTCGTGGAAAACATGTAGCACTTCGCTACGTGCGGCAAGTCAAATTCAAGGCACTTACCACAGGAAAATAGCATGTAATGTTATTAGGCTCGTTTTGGCTGGTCACCTAAAACTTGCCACAAGTTTTTCAGTTCGGTGGCGAACTTCGATGGCTGAGATCGCATCTCATGAAGGAGGGTAGCCGTTGATTATGGCTACCTTGTGTTGGTGCCTTATGACGGCGCGGTGGCCTTTTGGTATACGCCAGTGGTTAGGGTTGTTCATGGTCAGTTTTGGTTCGGTTTCTAGCCAATCCATTAACCATTGGTTCGGTTTCCAAATGGTTCCAGTTGGTTTCGGTTTGTCCCAGTGGTTTTTGGTTAACCAATAATTATGTCAAACCAACAAAAAAAATACACAAATTTACAGATAAAAAAATCGTAGTTGCCGATAGTATTGGTTTACACAAATTTACAGACAAAAAAAAATACATTAAGAATAGTTAAAGCTTACTCTAAATCTAGAGATCAAAAGAAGATATATAATACATCTTAATTTAGTTATTGACAAACAAAAAAGAAGGAAGACGGGAAGAAAAATAGCAGCAGCTGTAGTTAGAGGTGGAGAAGGGAGGCGACTGAGAGAAGGAGAAAGAGAAAGAGGGAGAGTATCATAATGAAATATTAGATTTAGGGTTTTTATTTATCCTCTAAATCAATGGGTAGAATCTAATACTTGTAAATCAATGGTAGAAACTAAGTTTAAAAATTAATCGGTTATCCAATGGTTTTTGGTTCGGTTTTAGAGGTCAAACCAAACTAAAATCAACACTATCGGTTTTCCACTTTCTACACCGTAATCAATCCATTAGTAAATGGTTCGGTTTGGTTTCTTCCTAATTGGTCTGGTTTGGTCCGGTTCCAGCGGAAAACCATGTTCATCCCTACCAGTGGCAATATGGCATGGCTCGTGCATGCCAGTGGCACGGTGGTGCAAGTGGCGCCTGGCATAGTAGCCATGGACACTAGATTTAGGCAGCTGGTCGCCTGAAACTTGCCACAAGTCTGTCAGTTCGATGGCGAACTTGGATGGCCGAGATTGCATCTCATGAGGAAAGATGGCCATTGATTATTGACGCATCTTGTTGTATAGCGGAGTGGTGCCATTGGCATAGTGGCATGCTAGTGGCACGCCAGTGGCGTATCCATGGCATAGCGGCATGCCAGAGGCGTAGCCGTGGCATGGAGGCATGCTAGTAACCGTGGCATTGCGCCGTGCTAGTAGCCGTGGCATAGCGGCATGCCAGTGGCGTTGCGGCATGGCCACGTCTAGGGTTTGGCGTCGTGGTGTTGGACCCACATGTGGCAACATTGGCCCTGTTGCCACATCAATCTCACTGCTCTGGGAAATGTTATTTGGCTTTGGTTGGCGTAGCAACATTGCCCAAATTAGGGTTTGGCATGTCGAAACCCTAATTAGTGCGTGTGGCATGTGGCATGGAGATACTTTTGTGCAAATGGCGCCATGGCTATGCCAAAGGAACTATGGCAAGCCATAGTGTGGAAACGGCCACATGAGTAGGGATTGTCGTAGGTGGCTATGACGTGGCGCCAACCTTAGTGCTTCCTGGGTCCCACATGGCTTGTGGCATGTTTCGGGGTCGAAGTGTCATAATTTGTGCCACGACTGGAAATTATAGCGACCTGGTTGGCCGATTAAAAGAGGGTCGGCCAAGCATGGTCGTGGATACACTTCTGGCGAGAGTGTGGCGGATTTAGAGCGACCTGATTAGTCGATGAGAAGTGGGGCCGGCAAGTATGGGCCCAGCCACAACTTATGTGCGCGTGGCAAGTTTAAAGCGACCTGATTGGTCGAAGGAAATAGGGCCGGTTTAGGATGGGGCGTGGCGAATGGAAAGTGGCGCAAGCTGGTCTAAGGCATGGCCACGCCTCCCTTTTCTGTTGCGGCTCCCTGTTTTTCTGATTCTGGGTAGGGTTTTGCTCCTACTAATCCATGGCGGATTAATTTCCTAGTTTGTGTAGGCTTACTTTCGTCAAGCAAGGTCTGGTATACTGAGCGAGGCGCGAAACACTAACTTTTGTAAGTTAGTCAGGGCAATTGATTGAATTTTATGTGTTGACACGGAGTTATTTTAAGTTCATTGCCATAGAGCTGCATGCTTTTCTGATTGAATACCTTATGCAAAGACCTTATCCTTGATATTTGGAAATTCGTGCTACTCTGCTGCGAGTGAACACAAATCGTCATGCCGTATCAACAATAAGGGTTCATCCGGGGAACATAGCATAGAAGGCATTAAAATGAACTTATATTAAGTGAATATAGGCAAGGCGCGAAAATTTACAGAACATCTGGAATAGTTGCTACATTCGCCAGTCTGGATAAATTTCATGTAGATATATTGAACGGCTCAATAAATATGCCAGCGGAGAGGTTAGCACTCACGGCTTTGTTTCCTTACAGAGTGACGTCGCATCAGATGCAAGGTTTTATGCTTTTAACTCTAAGCTAAAAACCACCATCAACATTAAGTCCCCTGCTTAGCACGTAATAGTGGCATTGTTGCGGGGTAAGCATGAGATGGTGAAAGACAAGAGTAAAATCGAAAGGGCAAGACGTGAAGAGGTTGCCGAGGAAATTTAACTAACCTTTTGCAGAAGGCATGAGGAATCCGTGATCCATGTGGTTGCGGCTCTGTGTAATTCTGACTTGGCCATAGGGTGTTGGCGTCAGCGCTGAAACTTTGGCTACTGATTGGCAGAGATGGCATTGTGATTTGGTCCGCGAGTCGGTGAATGGTGCTAGCTGGATAGGCCACGGAACGTATGGAGATGGCGCTGCTTTGAACGGCCAGGATGGCACTTACTTGGCTGGTGGAGATGGCGCTGCTTTGAACGGCTAGGATGACGCTGCTTTGGATGGCTACGGAAAGGTGGATGGCGCTGCTGGCATGGACGCGAACTTCTGGCACGGGCGTGGTGCTGCTGGCTTGGCTACGTCCGTGGCATGGTGGAAACAACACTTTGAACTTTGGCTACCAAACAGTGAAAATGAAGCCGCCTAGGTCGCGGAATGGACAAAGATAACGCGGCTTTGATCACGGAGTGCTGGAGTCATGGCGTTGTTTGAGCGGTGAAAGTGGCGCTCCTTTGGCTATCTGACAGTTTCCTCCCGACCTTCATTAGGGTTTCTACAGTATATATGCTGGTGCAATTAGGTTGTCCTTCTTAGTTCAAGACAAGGACTTTCTCTGTTGAATCCATATTGCCTTCATCATGTCGTGCGGAAGCGAAACGTTTTCGTGTCAGCCAGATTCTTCAGTCAAACGCAGACGGCTTGCATCCAGAGTATGTCTCTCACCATCTCTTAATTTTCGAAATAATGAATCTTCTTTTTCCGTAACATTCCTTCTCTATTCTTTTCTTAGTGTGGACAAATACCTGATTCTGGCGGCAATTCCCCCGGACCGAGTTAAGAAGATCATACAGGTACGTTCTTTATTGACCCAATAGATATTTGTTTGTTACCACCAGCGAGTGAGAAAAAAAGAGTTTCTTTTGTGCAGAGATATCCATCTGGAACATGTGTGACCGTTGTCGATGATGATGATCTGACCACCCCCCTTCCTTCGATCCGAGCACACCAACCGTTGCAGATCTGGAAAATGCTGATTTGGGTATCTCTTGCCATGAATATCCTAATTCATATTTGTCATTCGAAATCTGCATGAAGTGTTTATCTTCTATCTACCGAAACGTCGGAAAATTCCTAGTGCAGAAGGAATTCGTGACTATGTACACGAAAATATGGAGAAGATATGGTCATATTTCTACCAGGAACGTGGTGAAGCATTGCTCATCTGCTTTAGTTACCACAGTGAACTGTCTCATGCCCATGATTGTTGAAATGGAAGGCACATCCATCCACGACGTCACATAATCAACCGTTGAAAAGTGAGAAAACATGGTGTCTACCTGTGAATCCCTTGAGTTTAACGTAAGTTGGTTGCGGCATCGCCTTGACATTGTGGAGGTTGATAGAGCCGGTATTCTTGCCAACGTCGTTCCTGCCACAAAATCCATGTTGGAAGAGGAGGAGGCTCTGACCGTGGAATCTCAAAAGGTGGAAAAGGCAATCCAGGACTTGAAGAGTAGGACTGAAAGATATCAAAACAGGTTGAAGATGATGCTTTCAAGGAACTACAATCTGTTGGATGGGCTTTTCTGAGTCATGTAGTTGTGAAACACCTGGTTTTCTTTCTGGATCTCGAATATATATATTTTTTTGTATTGTTTTTTTGGAGAAATAAGATAATTTCCATTAATATGCTTTAACTGAATGAAATTTGATAACTAGGATGTGAAGGAAACGGAAAAATTCCTGGATAGTCGTGCTATGAGACGGCAAGGGGTGGGGTAATGGTTAGGCGTAGTATGCTTTGAGCCATTTTCCATTGATGACCATCTCCAGTTTGCCTCCCTCTTCCTTGATGACCTTGTAGTATCCATTGTTATACGCTTTGGTGACCACATAAGGCCCTTCCCATTTTGGGGAGAATTTTGGTGCGGATATGTCTTGTTGGATGTGTTTGGCGGTCTTCAACATCAAATCCCCTACTTGAAAAACTCAAGGTTTCACAGCTTTTTCATATGCTCGGGAGATTCTATTTCTGTATGCTTACGCGTGATCTTATGCTTTAGATCTTCTGGAATCCAAAGTGTCTAGCTCCGCCATCCTGGCATTCGATGCTTCGGCTTGATTCCATTGAACTCCACTTGCCTCGGAAATCCTCGTCGATGGGATTTTAATTTCATCTGGGAGAATGGCGTATGCGCCGTAGACGAGAGAATAGGGAGAGGCGCCAGTAGAGCTCCTTGGTGATGTCCGATATGC
This sequence comes from Papaver somniferum, assembly GCF_003573695.1. Taxonomy (NCBI): domain Eukaryota; kingdom Viridiplantae; phylum Streptophyta; class Magnoliopsida; order Ranunculales; family Papaveraceae; genus Papaver; species Papaver somniferum. The sequence continues at coordinate 42,684,854 of NC_039359.1, forward strand.
CCAAAGCGTCATTGGGAGTTGTTCGTGCCATGTCTGAGGGTTATCGTGCAATGTCCAGCTGAGGATTCAAATTAGAGTGTTGTTAGTGCTTTCGGCCTGCCCATTCCCTTGGGGGTAGTAAATGGTGGAGAAGACTTGTTTAATTCCATATCCTTCAAGTAACTCTCGTACTTGCTTATTGGCGAAAGGAGTGTCGTTGTCGGTGATGATGTGTTTAGGCACATCGAAATGATAGATGATATATTCCTTAATGAACGTTGCAATTGTGGCTCCAGTGGTCCCTCGTAGAGGGATGGCTTCGACACATTTGGTGAAATACTCTGTTGCGGTTATTATATACTCATGATGCTTCGACGATGACGGGTTAATCTTCCCAATGATGTCGAGTCCCCAGCTATAAAATGGCCACGGACTGCTTACCGAATGCAAGAGAGTAGATGGTGCGTGGATAAGATTTCCATGAATTTGACATTTGTGGCACCTTTGAACAAAAGCAGTTGCATCATCCTCCATGGTCGGCCAGTAGTATTGCTCATGTATTTGGAGAAAAAACTTCTTTTTTCCTTGGTACTCGCCTTCGTGCATTTATTTTAGAATCATGGGGATTTCCTCCTCGCCCGGGCATCGTAATAAATCTCCTCCAAAAATTTTACGATACAGGATACCTTCATGGAATATGAATCTCTTGGATCTTTGCTTCACCTTGGTTTCGTTTTTCTTGCTGGTAGGGAGTACGTCATCGCGAAGGTAGCTGATGTACGGCTTTTGCCAGTCCCCAGCGTGGTTGACGTTGAAAACTTCCAATTGATGCGGCGGTACTTGGAAATTGAAGCAAGATCTTTGGAGCAATCGAGATTGAGCCTCCATTTCTGGCCAGTAGTAGCCAAGGAGTTGCAGACGACGATAAAGTGTTACCACCAACGTTTGCCCGCAAATTTCTCTATGAATATGGTTAAGCTGTTGTTGTGCCTCTTCATCTCGGAGGCATCTTGACAGGGAACCATTTGGGTTCCGGTGGTACAACATCCCGTGAAGCATGAAGAAGTTTTGCAAGGTTTTGAGACTGACCTTTCCTTGGGAAAGCGAGCTGTTAAGTTCTTGAAAAATCGGTGTTCACCAGTCGTTGACTTCAGTCTCCTTACACTGCGAAAGCCATGTTGACGCCACGGTTCGTCTTTTCACTGTCAGGGTTTCTTCCAAACCTTCGAACTGCAGCTTCAATGCTAATATGGCTAGGCAATCAGCATGGCTGTTATTGCTACGGCCAACATGTGTTATGGTCGCGTCAGCGAAGTAATTCAGCATCTTTTGTGCCTTGGATCTGTACGGGGACAATGTCACCTTTTTTAGTGCGTATACGACGTTCATCTGGTTAACCAATAATGTAGAATCACCCCTTATTTCCAGGCGTGTGGCTCCAGCTTGCTTGGCTAATGACAACCCTATGAGAAAGGCTTCATATTCCACTGAATTGTTGGTGCAATGAAAGTCTAGTTTGAAGGAATGCGAGAAAACTTCACCGGTTGGGGATACTAGAACCACGCCCTCTCCTCCGGTGTCATTACTAGGGGTGCCGGAGCCATCGAAAAATAGTATCCACGCTTCTTCTTTGAAAAAAGAGATTTCCGGAAACTCTTCAGGAAGGTCTTCATGCAGTGTTGTGGTACCCTATCCTGGGAAAGCTGCTAGTAAATCTGCGACCGCTTGTCTTTTGGTATCTCTTGGGAAAGCACACGTTTTATCAAACTCTGACATTTGGAGGAGCCATTTGGATGACCTTCCTATAAGGTCCGGTTTTGAAAGCAAGAACTTCACATGATCGTATTTAGATATCAGCACCACTTTGTTTGAGAGCAGATAATGCCTAAACTTCTGAATGGAGTGAATCAGAGCTAGGCACGCCGTTTCTGCCTTAGGATATCTGAGTTCTGCATCCCTCAATGTCTGACTGAAGTAGTATATAGGGTGCTCAATTCCTTCATCATCTTCTTGGGCGAGAAGAGCTCCGACAGCAGTATCACTAAAAGCAGTGTAGAGACACGGCGGTCTTCCTTGTACAGGAGATTTCATGATGGCTGGGGATGACAGTATCTGTTGAATGTTCCGAAAAGCCTCTTGTTGTAGCGTCATCTAAACAAAACTCACCCCCTTCTTCAGCAAGGGGGTGAATGCAGCAACGAGATGAGCTAAACCCGGTATAAAAATCCGGATGTAGTTTACCTTACCCATGAAGCTCTATAGTTCTTTCACAGTTTTTGGAGGCGGCATCGTGAGGATGGCTTGGTTTTTGGCTGGGTCACCTCGGTAGTCACCTGGAAACCTAGAAATTTTCCCGAAGAGACGCCAAAGGCACACTTTAAAGGATTCATCTTTAGTTTTTATTCACGACATCTTTCAAACACCTGTCGCAGAACCTCTGTATGGGCCGCCCGGGTTCTTGATTTAACTACTATGTCATCCACATAATCTTCAACTTGTTTATGCATCATATCATGGAAAATTGTGGACATGGCGCGTTGGTAGGTGGCGCCAGCATTTTTCAAACCGAAAGGCATCATGGTATAGTAAAATTTTCCGAGAGGAGTTCGAAAAGCTGTCTTACTTGCGTCGTGCTCGTACATTTTTATTTGATTGTAGCCTCTATATCCATCCATGAAAGAGAACATACCGTGTCCACTGGTGGCGTCTACCAGCATATCAATGTTAGGGAGAGGAAAATCGTCCTTGGGGCAACATTTGTTCAGATCCCTAAAATCAACACATCACCTGATTTTTTAGCTCTTTTTCTTTACTGGAACCAAATTGGCCAACCAGGTGGGATGGTGGATGGGTTTGATGAAACCAGCGGCTAGTAATTTTTGAATCTCCGTCTTGATTTGTTCTTCCACCTCGTGTATGAACTGTCTCGGAGATTGTTTGATCGGTTTGGATCCGGGTATTATATGTAGATGGTGAGTGACCAGTTTCTCATCCAATCCCGGCATTTCCTCGTATGTCCACGCGAATACATCTTGATATTCCTTAAGAAGGTCCACAAGTTTCGCACGTTCGTCGGCACATAGAGTTGAGCTGATGGAGACAGGCCGTGGAGATTCCTCGCTTCCGATGTTGACAACTTCGAGTTTATCCGTGGTGGAGTTGGTTTCATCTTGCAATTGTCGTGGTGCGTCCGGCACCTCCTCTTGTGGCTTGCTGTTGTGATTACATTCCATTGGGCAGAGAGACTGGGTGGTAGTCTCCCCTGCTAATTGCTAACAACGGCGCCGATATACGGTTTTCCCTTTTTCGTCATGACTTGCAAAAAAAGCCCGCTCCCGCTTGGTATGAGTATGAGCCATGATTCCGCTTGATGAAGGAAAATTAGCGTGCTTCTCCTTTGGAGAGATGGAGCGGGATTGGGTCCCTTCGTGCAGTGATGCGAGCCTATCCTCTTCTTCGATTGATGTCCATGTCGGGAGTGGAGTTCAGTGAAATTTGCCTGACAAATCCCGCGAATTTTCCTTCGGTTCGAATATATTTATACCACAGATCGGTGCATAAGGAGATAATGACACGGTAATGTGAATGACTTCTTCATTCAACATAGTCTTTAGGCTCTGGTGATATGTTGAAGGAATGATCATGTTATCATGGAGCCACGGTCTTCCCAGTATCATGTGGTAGTCTGGCTCCTTTTCGATTACCTCGAATTTTACCTTCGACTGGATCGGTCCTACTGACAGATTCAGGTTGATGTATCCATACGTGCTGGTTTGGTTGCCTTCAAAATCTGTCATCATAGTAGGCTGTCGTATAATTTTGCTTGGACGGACCTTGGATGTCATGAGCGTTCTGAGAGTGATTACATTAGAGGACGCCCCCGTGTCGATGAGGGCCCTTTTGAACTCCGAATCCTTGATGCGAGCAGTGACGTGTAGGGCCCAGTTATGTCCTTCTTCTGCCATCATATTGTCTTCAGTAAATGTAACATTGTTGACAGAAATCTCTGATATTCTTGAAGTCTCCGAGCGTAAAGGAACCAAACACGCATCTAGGGATATTTGATTAATCGCGGTAAATGTCTCCGCTCGCTGGTGTCTTGAGAGGTGCGGAAGTTCACATAAACTCTCCACCAACGCGGCTGCTTCCTGGTTCACCGGTTTCCGATTGGTGGTGAAGCTGTTGACCTGAGAACGATTATCCGGGATGTCAGTCCTCAATGCTAGAATTTCCGGAGCGGGTGAACCACTCAAATCAGATGTAAATCTGACAAGAAAGTTGAGTATGATGTTTATCGTCTCCTTCATCAGGTCCATGTTCTTTGTGTGGATCTCCTGAACCCGTGCCAATTCAGCCAACCTTGGAATTTCTTCATTGGTTGCGCCATCAGGTGTCGTGTTGGGAGAAGAAACATCGCCATTCTCCAGAGTCGGAGTGGAATTTGGGACCACAGAATCAAATCTAAGACCTACCATCTTCTGGGAATCGGAGTTGTAACCGAGAGATTTAATCTCCCACTATGGTCGCCAATTGTTTGTGGGTGAAAACCGTTTCTGCTGATTTTGGTAATTTTGGGTGTGTGGATGATAAACGAATCTAAACCCTAAACAATGTATTGAACGGGAGTACTTTTGATTCGAGAGATCAATCTGTACAATCCTGTCCTAAACCAAGAAATGGTCGTTACAGGCTTGCTTCGGTCACAAAGTGAAGGAGAAAGGTTGGTTTTAGGGAAGGAAGCGAAGAGAGTGTTGAGACCAGAATAGTTGATTCTGAAGGTATGGTTGTATATGACTTGTATCTGAAAGTAGAACTGGCTAGCAGAATGGAGCTACCAGGTGATTTCTAGATACTGTGTTGTTGCCGACCCAAACTTGTTGTTTAGTGAAAATAGGTGAAGCGTATTTATACAAGTCATATTGAAACGTACCCTGGTCTCATAGGAAGTAAAACGATTGAGTGGTGGAAGAAAAGAGTAACGTGTAACCGTCAGACGTTATGCTTCCATGATGAAGGAAGTGAATTCATGTAACCGTCGGACATTATGCTTCCATGATGAAGGAAATGAATTCGTTTACATCGTTACTTTTTACCACCACTAATTGTCCCACTTCACGACACTTTCTTGTAACGGGCGCATTACACGCCGCACGCTGTAAACCGCCAGACCAATACCCTGATGAGCATCCCCAAGTTTGTAACGTGTTTGATGTCTCGAGTGTTTTCGTGGAAAACATGTAGCACTTCGCTACGTGCGGCAATTCAAAGTCAAGGCACTTACCACAGGAAAATAGCATGTAATGATATTAGGCTCGTTTTGGCTGGTCGCCTAAAACTTGCCACAAGTTTGTAAGTTCGGTGGCGAACTTTGATGGCTGAGATCGCATCTCATGAAGGAGGGTAGACGTTGGTTATGGCTACCTTGTGTTGGTGCCTGATGACGGCGCGGTGGCGTTTTGGTATACACCAGTGGAAATGTGGCATGGCTCGTGCATGCCAGTGGCACGGTGGTGCAAGTGGCGCCTGGCGTAGCCATGGCCACTAGATTTAGGCAGCTGGTCGCCTGAAACTTGCTACAAGCCTGTCAGTTCGGTGAAGAAATTGGATGGTCGAGATTGCATATCATGAGGAAGGATGGCCATTGATTGTGGTCACATCTTGTTGTATAGCGGAGTGGCGCCATTGGCATAGTGGCATGCTAGTGGCACTCCAGTGGCGTAGCCATGGCATAGCAGCATGTCAGAGGCGTAGTCGTGGCATGGCGGCATGCTAGTAGCTGTGGCATAGCATCGTGCTAGTAGCCGTAGCATAGCGGCGTGCTAGTGGCGTTGCGGCATGGACACGGCTAGGGTTTGGCGTCGTGGTGTTGGACCCACATGTGGCAACATTGGCCCTGTTGACACATCAATCCCACTGCTCTGGGAAACGTTATTTGGCTTTGGTTGGCGTAGCAACTTTGCCAAAATTAGGTTTTGGCATGTGGAAACCCTAATTAGTGCGTGTGTCATGTGGCATGGCGATAATTTTGTGCAAATGGCGCCATGGCTATGCCAAAGGAACTATGGCAAGGCCATAGTGTGGATTGTCGTGGGTGGCTACGACGTGGCGCCAACCCTAGGGCTTCATGGGTCCCACATGGCTCGTGGCATGTTTCGGGGTCGAAGTGGCATAATTGGTGCCACGACTGTAAATTAGGGCTTTGGTTAATGCATAGGCATGTTTTTGACCAGAAAAACCTTAATCTTAAGCTTTTCATGGCGTTGGCCACGAACAGGAGGTAAGTTAGCACATAGGGCGCTATTTATGGAAGGTTGCCACGAAGTGGCATGTTGGCATGTTACCGAGACAGAGCGGCATGTTAGCATGTTACCGCGACAGAGTGGCATGTTGGCATGCCGATCAATATGTTGTTGTGGCAGGGTGCGTTTGGCTTGCCAGTTAGTATGGTGACGCGGCAGGGTGCGTTTGGACTTTAATGTATGGTGGCAAGTTTGGAGCGACTTGATTAGCGAAGAAAAAGGGGTCGGCCAAACATAAGGCGCTGCTAGACTTCTTGCGAGAGTGTGGCGGCTTTAGAGCGACCTGATTGGTCGATGGGAAGTGGGGCCGGGAAAATATGGGCCCATCCACAACTTATGTGCGCGTGGCAAGTTTAAAGCGACCTGATTGGTCGAAGAAAATAGGGTCGGTTTAGGATGGGGCGTGGCCAATGGCAAGTGGCGCCAGCTGGCCTAAGGCATGGCCACGCCTCCCTTTGCTGTTGCGGCTCCCTGTTTTTCTGATTCTGGGTAGGGTTTCGCTCCTACTAATCCATGGCGGATTAATTTCCTAGTTTTCCTAGGCTTACTTTCGTCAAGCAAGGTCTGGTATACTACGCGAGGCGCGAAACCCTAACTTCTGCAAGTTAGTCAGAGAAATTGATTGAATTCTATGTGTCGACACGGAGTTCTTTTAAGTTCATTGCCAGAGAGCAGCATGATTTTCTGATTGAATACCTTATGAAAAGACCTTATCCTTGATATTTGGAAATTCGTGCTACTCTGTTGCGAGTGAACACAAATCGTCATGCCATATCAACATTAAGGGTTCAGCCGAGGAACATAGCATAGAAGGCATTTAAAGAAACTTATACTAAGTGAATATAGGCAAGGCGCCGAAATTTACAGAATATCTGGGATAGTTGCTACATTCGCCAGTCTGGATAAATTTCATGTAGATATATTGAACGGCTCAATAAAGATGCCAGCGGAAAGGTTAGCGCTCACGGCTTTGTTTCCTTATAGAGTGACATCACATCAGATGCAAGGTTTTACGATTTTAACCCTAAGCTAAAAACCACCATCAACAACCGTAGACTTTTCTGTGTGATACAGATTTGTTTATTAAAGTCTTCGACTTTGGGTCTTAGCAACTCTTAGTTGTGGGTGAGATCAGCTAAGGGAATCAAGTGCGTAGTATCCTACTAGGATAAGAGACATATGGCGCGCAACTGTACCTTGAATCAGTGTGAGAATTATTGGGGTTCAACTACAGTCCATACCGAAGTTAGTTTGTAGTAGGCTAGTGTATGTAGCGGCTTAATACAATGTGTGTTCAATCTGGACTAGGTCCCAGGGTTTTTCTGCATTTGCGGTTTCCTCGTTAACAAAACTTCTAGTGTCTGTGTTATTTCATTTCCACATTATATTTTGTTATATAATTGAAATATCACAGGTTGTGCGTTGAATCGATCAATTTTGAAATCCGACCTTTGGTTGTTGATTGAAATTGATTTATCCTTGAACATTGGTCTTTGGTACCGCTCAAGTGATTTCTCTTGTATTCAATTAGACTCGCAGATTTCTATTTTCTTGAGTAAGTATTGAATCGAGAAAGTGAGATATAACTCTTTGATGTACTTTTATTAAGATTGAGTCTGACTGTCTAGTTGATTCTCTTAAAAGTATATTGGAGTTAGTCCATACAGATTGCTAATCGAAATTTTGGGTGTGGTTGTTAGACCCCCGCTTTTTCACAAAGTATGAGACGAAAAGAACTTTGTGATTTTTATCTATCTTGTTCCTGAAAGATATTACTAAAACTTAAAAGAAAGAATAAGATCAGGATACACAAACTATCAAGGTAAAGATAATCGGTCCTGACTTCACAAATCAATAAGTGAAGTCTTTAAGTCGCGAACATAAATATGTTTCTCAGAGGAAACTTAGGTTCACAGAGGACGAATTTAGAAAACAACTAGGATACATAAGTGTCAGGGATTGAATTTTCTAGTTGTTTGAGTCTCTCTATTTATAGATTTTCAAGACTAGGGTTGCTTAGAATTCAAACTAAGATAACTTGAGATTCAAGCAAACAGTTTCTCTGTTTAGATGAAACTCTTGTTAGAAGTTCATGTAAGCATGTGAGAAATTTATCTTGAAATTACATAGAAGAAATATGGTTTGTAGTATTAGAACCGTGTATAATGATAGTTCATGGCAAGTATCCTTTAAGAACTAATAAGCAATATCATGTTCATTTAAACACTTAAGATTTGAATCATGATGCACATACACAAAGTGTTTTAGTGATCAAATATGTCTTAGAAGGGTCTACGATAGTTGTAGTAGTGATATACATATTTACGAAAATAGTTCATGAGTGTTGAAGGGTAAAGTTGATATAGGTCCTACATGTCCTGGTTACAACAATGACTACACCTTTTCCTAAAATAATATGAGAGAGAGATTGCTTTCCGTTGTACTATATTCCTTTTTTTATAGGCTTTTCCCAAAATCCCTTCTTCTCATGACATCATGACACATGTCATTAAAAATCTTCTTATTTATTATTGTTGTCACTCTCCTTGATATAACCCATAGTTTCTTATCAATCCCTTATTTATCCTTGTTATTCCATGAACATACTTTATTGGACTTGGGATTTAGTACCCAAGTCTTCATTTTCCTAGTAGGATTACCCTCTCTATTGGGAAGTCCCTAGCCTTGTTAGAGAGTAACTATTTTCATGTATCAACAATGAGCATCTGCTAATTCTTATTGGGTGGGTATGCGAAAGGGTACGCGTAAGTATAACAAGTTCGTGAAGGCCAAGGTACGCGTATTGGGTATTTGTACCCTAAGGATATTCACGAACTCGGGCCTTTGAGGTACACGTAATGGGTATGCATACCTGCCTCATTCACGCATTCATAACATCATAGTATGCGTACCTACCTATGTTTCCGAACCTCAGATGACCATGGTACGAGTATTGGGTACGCGTACCCTCCTGAGTTTAGATGTCAGTAGTTCTGAAAACTCTGTTTTAGATGTTTGAAACGTTCCTAATTGCCATAGATAAAAATATCATTGCTTGAGAAATTTTCGAATGATCCACAAACACAGTTCATGAACAATAAATTATTTCGAAATAAAATTGCTAAGGACCAATTAACATCCATTGGTTGAATCATATTTTGAGATGTTTAACAAAACAAGCTTAGCTCGAAACTTCTTATCTGCAATATCTACTAGAAGTCATATGACATGGTCTAGAATTGTAATACTTGTGTGTAAATAAAATGGTTCAGTTTTCACATACCTCTTTGTTGATGAAGTTCTCCATATGTTTTCGTTTGATCTCCAGTCTTCAATTTTCGAGGGTTATTCAGTGATGTCTGATACTCAACTAACAAACTCTAATCCTAGTCAAATACTTGACTTAAATAGCTTAGAAATCAAGATGTAGTTTTGTTCAGCTAACATTGATAACAAGCTTGAGATAGCAAAATTTACGAGTTCGACCAAGCAGTGGTTTAACAAATTGAACACATGGTATTCGTCCAGTTTTGTATCAAAATTTTGGATATTGTCTGAAGTTATTGCATACGGTTGTGGTCGTATTTGATATTCCATAAACGGGTTTTTCGCTAATAATATAAATTTGACATAAAAGAATAAATAATCTAATAATTTTTGGGTTAAAAACATATGATTGGCGTTTCTAGGTTCGGATTAACGTCTTTTTTAGTTAGTACAAAAATATTATTTATTGAGATTAACCAAAAGAAGAAAATAAATTATATTTGATTATTTCCATTGGTTTGGATATAATATCAACCATATGATATATTTACTTGTTTATAAGGTTATTTTCGCCTTAATAACCTTTGATATAATCAAGGAATTTAAAATATGTTATGCAGGAGAATTAAGCGTGTCGTGTAGTTTCTCTTTCTAAGAAATTGGCACGAATGGAGGACAAAACCACAATACGAGACATTGCTCCCCTGCTCGATCTGTATTTGATCCCTGAATGGCTGATGGCACATCGGGGAAAAAATGACCAAATGTCTGTATTACCTCTCTAACCAAATTAGATTATTTGACATCACATGGTTTAAAAACAAAACCTAATCCAAAGTCCAACTCTAGTTAGTAAGTCGACGAACTATTCATGAATAGTTCCGATTCTATCGAATCCGAATCATACGACTGAATAATTCAAACTCCACCCTAGGTTACGCGGAATATATGAGTATTGCGCGAATTTTTCGTTCCCATTCCCAGCCCAACTGCCCGTTCAGTTCCTTGTAATGTGGTTTTCCACCAAAAAAATTGATCTCATGATCATGACCTCCAGCTAGCTTGGACTATCTCTAAACCACCGTGCCAACGGTTGTTGGTTGATATAAATGGATGATATTTAATATAGGTTTAGTAAAATTTTTAGCACAAACTATGATATCCTACCCTAAAACTCTAAAATTTTATTATTTAATAATAACGAATTTCGAATGCCAAACTCATATTCTTAAAACGAATTATACACGTACGTATCCGTTCTGAACTACTCCCCGAACAGCGAATTATTGACCAACTTTTTGACCGAAACCGACCTATCTGAATCCATATAATTCCGGTATATATGCCGTCCCGAACTACTTCCCGTACCCCGAATTGCTAAACAGGGTCCAAACAAGTTTTTATCTTCATATACACCGCTTAATTAATGATTATGAGCGGATAACCGTATTTTCAAACTTCTTTTCTTCAATCTTCTCCATCTCCAAGCCTAGATTTGCTCGGATTTATTTGAGATATCAGATTTTCTGAGTAGATATGGGTTTGTGTAATTAGCTTTTTATGTTTTCAATAAAAGAATCACATTATTTGTGATTTTAGGTTTTAGGTTTCAGGGTTTGTTTTATTTTTTAGTTTTACTGTTGATATCTCATGATTGTTCTATGTCATGCAGTATTCGCCATTAATGCGATTTCCTACAGCCTTCGGGCATTTCAATTAGAACCCGATGATATATTCAAGTATATCTTCGCAGGGCCGGCACTGCCATACAAGCAGGATAAGCGACGCTGGAGGCCACACCAAAAAGGAGGCCACAAATCTGAAAACACACCTTTTAGATTTCGTATGATACAAAAAAGGGATATCATGTCAAACTCCTAACATATGTGGGCCACAATGGAAATTAGAAACTTACTAGGGGCCACTAATAGAAAAAGATATTTTTGAGGGACTAAAAGAAAATGGACATTTCCAAATGGTGGATTAATTAGGGATTATTCTATCCAATACTTCCAAGTACTCTAGAAGTGTCCATATGTTTATAAACGACAACATAGTAACGCAATCGCTAATCACAACTAGAAAGCAAGTAAGCAACCGGTAAATATGCAAAAATAATGTCTAATGCGGAATTCTGGACCAGATTGCATTTAGGACTGACCTGGCATGGACCCTTCTTAACAAGGGGCCACATGAAAACATTTGCTTTAGGCAGGACCGGGCCTGTATCTTGACAATCAATTTCTCAAGATTCAGTCGAACAAGATCAATGGATACTGAAATTGGTTATGATAATGATGTCTAGTACAAATTATCCTTTTTATAAAGGATTTTTTTAGTGAAGAAGAATTTTTCAAATGGTGGATGCAGAATCAATACACCATCTATCTGAATACATCGATTACTTATGTGATCAGCAATTATGTACTTTGTTGTATTACAATTCCTATGTTGTTGTAATTGTATGTACACCTTTCATCATCCTCCACGTGTACAAAAAGAGACACGTGGAAGGCATGTGAAGCGAGACATCAAAACATGATAGCAAGCATTTCATCAGAAGATGCCATCGGTCAGCAGATCTGACGGTCAGGGACAGAGGACCACAGAGATATGATGACTCAAAGGAGCACCAGATAATACCCCTTGGGTATTAACGCACCCAATCCCGAGGAAAATCCCAGATCAACGGCCGAGAGGAAGTTTGGCTGACACAGATGTGACCAGACAAAGAGACACTTGTCTGACACGAGCAGACATCCATTTTACCCGCATTAAATACCAAAGAGATATACACGTGTCGATCAGCTTGTGGAAGAAGCGAGGATAACCCTTCGTATTCAAGCTCAGGCCGCGGGATATACCGAAGACCTCTGTGAATTGGGCACAAAGCACAAGAAGATAAGATTACAACGGCAACTCAGAGATGGGACCCATGTTCCTTCCCTATATATACCCCTCTCCACTAAGAGAGAAGGGGCAGACCATTTTGGAGAGCAATTAGAGGAGAATATAGGAGAGAGAAATAGGAAGAGTAAGTAATCCACCTACTTCCGCAGACCTATGTATATTCTAAAGTCATTCGACTATCTTTGTAACCATTCAGTACATAGAGAAACACCAAACCCGTGGACGTAGGCCTTAGTGCCGAACCACGTAAATATGTCTCATTTACATTTCAGCTATATTCCGCGTTAAACATGCTTTATATTTATACTTGTTTCTTGATTTATTTCCTTATACGAACATTATTTATGATAATATTCGACTAGACAATGACAAGCCCGAAGGCTTTGAGTCGATGAATCGATATAATCATCCTGTTACGCATACGATGTACAATTCTAGAATTAGGACGTATGCGAATATTGTTTGTGAACACTCGTGATTTATGTGTTCACAATTTGGCGCTAGAAACAGGGACTTTGTCCCGGTAAAAGATTTATCTCATCCTGTGATTTCGCCTTAAAACGCGCATTATGGTTGTGACCTTTTCTGGGTTCAGCGTACTTTCAAAACCTTTTTCATTCTGGGTTCATGTTCTTCATTTTCACAAACAACATTTCAAAACAGATTCACCCGCGGCTATCTATCACAGATTTGCACGTGAGGTGTTTTCTTCAACTAAGATTTAATAATCCAGATTCATGAGTCCTCGCGACGGATCTGCCTTTTCAAGAGTTCTTTTTCAAAAAGTAGTCTGAAAACAAGATTCATGATCGTTTATTAGAGGATTTTTATTTCAAAAACTTGACCAGTGAAGTCTTTACATTTCTATTCTATTAGGGCCCTTGGGCAACTCATTTCCTTCTATTCCAATAGTCTTGCGGGTACGAATGGCGCTAACCTGGTCCTCGTGGATATCTTTGTTTCTCCTTATTTATTCCCCTATGCAGGAAAGGATTAAAAATGGAGAAGATACTAGAGGCAGGAAAAACCAAAGCCTCATCAAAGGAGACACCGAGGGTTACCTCGGTCATGACCCGAAGCAAGCAGAAATGAGACAAAGCTAAAACAACTACTCAGAGGCAGGATGTTGCGGAAATCACTTCACCTATGAACACTAACTCCATTGCAGCTGCGGATCTCAAAGCAGCAACCACAAAGACTGTTACGGCCCTACAGGCTACAGAAGCTAACAAGACTTTGGTTCCAAGCCAAATCCATCAACAAAAAGAAGGGGTAGCAGAATCTATGACACATCAGCCCGCAGATCCACCAATCTTCGGAATGCCGTCAACCAACGGTCAGAATCAAACCATACCAGTGGTTTTAGTACCACGGGTGGACGCTCAACCGAGGGGACCAAACTTGGAGATACCAACGATTGAAGCTGATCCTCGGCCACCCTTAATACACACTGTAGACGAAGGGGGAACTATGGTCGTAGGGGTACCAGCCGGAACTCCCAATCAGGGATCAAACCGATCCCACCGACTGATGGTAGAGCTCGAAGAATTGAAAAGGAGCCAGCAGGTCTACGCAGATGTTGTAGCTCTTCTGGCCAGGGAGAACCAAGACTTGGAAGATAAGATTGCCCAAAGCACGAAGACTAGCCAACAACTGGACGAAGCAAATTCTAAAGCACCAGAGCCTAATCGAGACCGAAGAATCATCCTACCAAAAGACGCCGGGGGAAGCAGTGCGTCCGATCCGGAATATGCCACCGAAGAGTTAGACTATTATGACACCGAAGATCGAAGAAAGAAACGGATAGATAAGCATGAGAACGTGGGATATTATCGCGCAATGGAGGAGCTGCGTGATGAGATGATGGATGAGATCAAACAGTTAAAAGCCAGACAAGGCAGAGGAAGGCTTGAAGAGGTGATGCAAGAAGCTAACTCCACGCCCCTAACTCATCGCCTGGCAAATACCCCCATTCCGTTAAAGTGCCATGTCCCAACTTTTGAATGCTACGACGGATCCAGTGATCCCGCGGCACATATCTGGTATTATAACTGTGTCTTAGCCCGATGGAGTCAGAACGACGCCGTCCTGTGTAGATATTTCCCATCAAGTCTGAAGGGATCGGCTTTGTCTTGGTTTGACAACCTGCCACCTGATTCCATCAACTCATACGATCAACTCGCAGAGAAATTTCTGATGACATACATGTACAACAAAGCTGTCAACACTGGAATGGATAAACTTTTTTCTCTGGCAATTGGCTACAAGGAAAACACGAGGGAATACACCAACAGATGGCACAAGATATGCTAATCCATAGGGAGTGTGGACCCAGTAGTAAGTATCAACTGCTACAAGTGGGGATTAGACCGAATGAGTCCACTATTTGTTGAGATTCATGGAAGCGTGCCTAACACAGAAGGAGATCTTCGAATAATTATTGAAAAGTACGCTCGTCTTGAAGAAATCCAGCGTGAGAACCCGAGGGCACACACGCAGAGGTCTTACCGTACCAATTCCGCAGAATAAACCAGCGGGGACAAAAGAAATAGCTCAGTGGAACGGCCACACGAAGATAGGAAGGAACGAAGAGATGAAAGACAAAAAGACGATCGAAAATTCGAAGATCAGGTTTACACGAAGCTCAATGTAGCTACGCTCGGATCTTGCGAGAGATCAAAGGAAGGGAAATTTGGAGTGGCCATGGTCTAAGGGAAAACAGCCCCCAAGAACCGAGAAGTCTAAAGATTACTGTGAGTATCACTGCTTCAATGGACACCAGACTGAGAAATGCAAAAACCTCAAAATAATGATCCAAAAATTAATTGATGCTGGCGAACTCAAACATTACATACGAAAGGAGGTCGCCGAGGATAGATCCAAACGTACCAAGCAAGTCCAACTTCCAGAGGGAAACCGCACAATCAACACCATCTCGTGTTCTGAATCCGCGGGGCCCTCCCTTACAGCGCAGATAGGAAAGAGGCTAAGGAAGCAGTTCGAAGACCACTGCGAATTATATAAGATTGATGGCGTAGAGGTGGACGAACACGAAGAGTGGATGGACGGACCAATTATCTTTGATACTGAAGATATAGAAGAAGATATGGAAGATCATAACGATCCCTTGGTCCTCACACTACCAGTGTCTGGATGTAACCTCAAAAAGATCCTCATGGACGGGGGAAGCTCAGTGAACGTTCTATTCTACGACGCATTCAAACGGATGAAGCTCCATGATGAATTGCTAATGACCTCTTATTACACCATCTACGGATTCAACGGAGCACCCACAAAGCCATTGTGAGACATCGTGTTACAGGTGAACGTCGGACCCATGAAGGTTGAAACACGATTCAGCGTGGTTGACGCCCCATCCCCCTATAACACCATTATTGGACGGAAGTGGTTACATAAACTCAAGGGAGTGGCTGCAACTTACTACCAATATCTCAGATTCCCTACACCTACACCCGAGGGAGTGATGGAAATCAAGGGAGATCGGGTCTCTGCAAAGGAGTGCCAGACCACTCAGGATCGTATCAACAACGAGCAAGAAGAGCAGCGAAAAACCCGAAGGATTAAAAATAAAGAAGCTGCGAAAGAAAAGGCCATAGACCTGTTCCTCAAGGAAACCACAGGGAGGGGTTTGACAAAAAATGATAATGTCCTAAACACAGAGACAGGTACTTCAACAGCCAACGAAGGACAGAAACATACCAAATAGCAATCAAAGAACGTCCCAGTCCTCGGGGACCCGAAGCCGGTGTTCACACCAGTAGAGCCCGTAAAAGAAATCAACATAGGAACGAAAGAAAACCCGAAGATGATCAAAGTAGGGACCATAATGGACGAAAGAAGAGAAGATTCCTTAACCAAATTACTTAAAGAATACGCGGATGTATTCGCCTGGAAGCTAGGAGATATGTCGGGGATTGATCCGAAAATAATCCAACACGAGCTGCGCATCAAGCCAGGCACGCAACCTTTCAGGCAGAAAATAAGAAAAGTTGCACCAGAGTATCATAAGGCAGTGGAAAAAAAACTTCAGAAACTACTAGAAGCAGGGTTCATCAAGGAAGTCAAATACCCTACATGGATCTCCAACATGGTCGTCGTTCCTAAGAAAAATGGAGGGGTTAGGATATGCATCGACTTTACTAACCTCAACAAGGCATGTCCAAAGGACAGCTATCCCCTGCCAAGCATAGATCAGCTGGTTGAAGCAGTGGAAGGATACGAAGAGCTGTCATTTATGGATGGATATTCTGGTTATAACCAAGTAGCCCTGGCAGAAGAAGATCAACTACACACAGCATTCTACACCCCGCATGGCCTTTATTGCTACACTAGAATGCCCTTTGGACTTCGAAACGCAGGGGCAACGTACCAAAGAATGGTCGATGCTATCTTCAGGCCATGGATTGGTAGTACCTTAGAAGTCTACATTGATGACATGCTCGTCAAAAGTAAGATGCGCAAAGATCACCACCAGGACCTGAGAGATATTTTCGAAGCAATGAGGAAACATCACATGAAAGTAAATCCAGAAAAATGCACTTTCGGTGTCACCTCAGGGAAATTCCTTGGATATCTGGTAACAAAAAGGGGCATTGAGGTAGACCCAGCGAAGATTCATACCATAGTAGAATTTCCATCTCCGAAGAATTTAAAAGAAGTGCAGAAGCTCAATGGGTCCATAGCAGCCTTGGGCAGATTTATTGCCCGATCCTCGGACAAATGCAAACATTTTTCAATATTCTCAAAAAAGGGAGAAAGTTTGAATGTACCGCAGAATGCGAAGAAGCCTTCCAAAGAATCAAGGAACACCTGGCTTCAATTCCAATCCTGCAGAAGCCTGATCCTGATGAGGTTTTGGCATTGTACATAGCAGCGACACAAGACGCAGTTAGCGCAGTGTTGGTCAAAACCAATACGAAGATAGAACAGCCCATCTATTATGTCAGTAAGACCCTCAATTCTGCGGAAAGAAACTACACGAAGATCGAAAAACTTATCCTAGCATTGGTGTGGGATACTCAAAAGCTGAGAACCTATTTCCTAACCCACTTCATCCGCGTCCCATGCAAAGCACCACTGGAAGCAGTCCTCAAAAGCGCGGGAAAAGTAGGTAGAATAGCCAAGTGGAACACCCACCTGGACCAATTCAACATCATTCATGAAATTCAACATTCCCAAAAATCCCAAGTTTTGGCGGATTTCTTAGCAGACTTCCCCCTGGACAACGACGAAGAGATTGGGGGAATACCAAAAGCCGACGAAGAAAGCAAGGATCCAGTTGACGTCCTCGAACCCGCGAGTCAAAGACAATGGGAAGTCTTCGTTGATGGTTCCAAAAATAAGGAAGGGGCAGGAATAGGCATTTTCATCACCACCCCAACTGGAGAAAGGATCGTACAGTCCCTCAGGTTAGAATTCAAAGAGCATACTAACAACATCGTCGAATACGAGGCAGTCGTACATGCCCTCCGCTTAATAATAGAGATGGGAGTAACCGATGTAAGACTGACAAGTGATTCGCAGCTTGTCATACGGAAAATAGGGCTCGAATACAATGTGTACGACGACACCCTCTCAGCTTACATGGCCTTGGTCCAAACATTGGCATCACAAATTCCGAACATCAAATTCCGGCACTTATGCAGAAGGGATCTCAGGCACGCGGATTCCCTAGCATATATATCATCCATGCTGAAGGACAAGAGTATCGAAGATATTAAAATAACAAGAGTATACGATCCTTCAATTGCATCGCAATTCTCCTTTGCTACCAATCAAGATACAGTGGAAGAAAATAACGAATATCAGGTAGGAGAAGACATCCATAACGATTTTGACGAAGAAGATATCCTGTCAAGAGCAAATCAAGACGAAGATTTCAGCAACGAAGATGATTGGAGAATGATGATCCATGCGTTTATCGAAGATGGGACCTTACCCGCGGATCATAAACAAGCCAGGAAAATACTCTCCAAAATAGGAAGATATGATCTTCGGGATGGGGTCCTGTACAAGAAATCTTTCCTCGGACCGTTACTACGTTGCTTATCCAGGAAAGAGGGGCATCGAATTCTAAACGACATCCATTATGGTGACGCAGGAAATCATAACGGCATGAGATCACTAGACGACAAAGCAAAAATGCAAGGATATTACTGGCCCACAATGGTACAAGATGCCGCAAGAATGTCCCGACGATGTGAAGAATGTCAGCGTTTCTCCAAAAAGATACATGCACCAGCAACAACGTTGAATTATGTGTATAGTCCGTGGCCATTCGCAAAATGGGGCATAGATATCGTGGGGCCTTTCATCGAAGGATCAGGGAAAAGAAGATTTTTGATAGTAGCCACGGACTACTTCAGTAAATGGGTGGAAGCCAAAGCCTTAGCCAGGATCAGAGACGTGGACGTGTTTACTTTCATATTCCAAAACATTATTTGCAGGTTCGGCATACCAGCGGAAATCGTGTCCGATAATGGTAAACAATTACAGGGGAAAAATATAGACATGCTCTTCGACACTTTCAAAATAAGGAAAAAAAAGTCCACCCCCATATACCCTCAAAGCAACGGACAAGCGGAAGCTACCAACAAGACCCTCGCCCTTATACTCAAAAAGCAATTAGACGAACACAAGGGGCGATGGTGTGAACAACTACACAATGTATTATGGGAATACAGGACAACACGAAGATCTGCCACTGGAGAATCCCCGTTTCTCCTCACTTATGGAGCTGAACCAGTCATCCCAACAGAGATCCTCATGCCAACCACAAAGACTGAAGCATGGGAGAAAAATCTCACAACACACATGATGTTAGAGAGACTGGACGACCTGGAAGGAAGGAGGGAATCAGCATTGCAGAAGATGGAAAATTATCAACGAAGACTAGCGAGGGAGTACAACAAAAAGGTAAAGCTTCGAAATTTTGTAGAGGGGCAGTATGTGCTAAGAACAATCCCGCAGTATGAACGAGAGAAGAAATGGGGAAAGTTAGCACCTACATGGAGAGGACCTTTTATAATACACGACATTGCGGGAAACGGATCCTACTATCTTCGCAATCTGAAAGGCGAGGTCCTCCGGCACCCTTGGAATGCTAAATGGCTCAAACCGTACTAGCCATAGGAGCAGCGCAGCTTTGCATCTGCGTGCAGAATACCAGAAGAAGAAGGCAGCGTAACAGCTTTACATGTTTCTATCTCTGGACGAGGAGTAGCAGGCCTCAACCTATCAATCAAACAAGCTTTTTGTGAAATCTTCAAATAAACAAAATTTATTAACAATATTGGGGAAAGTAGTTAATCTACAATCTCTCAGGGCTCCCCTATCAGTGTCTATGAGTGTAAGACCAGGGAGAAGATACCCAACCAATTTTAAGGCAGTGGGTCGACGGAATGGGTGCATGTAAATATTTTCAAATAAGCATTCCATATCCTAGAACGCTGCCTCGGCCCCCACCGTTTGGGAATCCTCTGGCCTAGGATTCGCCAGCGGGGTGACAGATCTCAAGACGATCACGAAGGTATTTACCTTCGGTGTCGCACTCAAACACTCAACTTTATACAAAAACCAGCTATTTCTAGTTTAACACTTCACAATACTTTAAAATAAAAAGGTGAATTGATAACGCATGTACGCCAAAAGGATGATCTATTTCATAAAGAGTTGATTACAAGATTCGGAAAATAAGATTAAAAAAGGATACACATCAAAAAATGATCTGAAATTACATAATCAACGAGGATCAACTTTCTATGACTAATAAAAGAAATCTACTTGGACGATAGAGCTCCATCAACGGGGTTGTCTCTGCGAGATGAAGGTACGCTACCACCTGAACAGGGCCCAGAAGAACCAGGCAAAGGCGCGGGAAGGGGACGACACGGATAGTTCTTGACAAGACCATGTTCGATTTTAAGGCCAAGTTCAATCTTATCCAAGACTTTGTTGGTCTCTTCAGCCAACTGACATTGAGCCTTATAAGTGATAACAACGGTCCGCTGGTGGGCTTGAGACAGCAATACAGATACACGTTCCGCCTCTTTGGAGGCAATCTCCGCTGCTTCCTCACGGGACGCGTCCAACCCTTTGAAATAGTTGGTTTGTACTTCCTGCTGCACTAAGGAAGATTGAATCTTTTCAAGCTCATCATTTGCTGCGTGAAGATGTTCCTCGAGTGCTGAAAACAAAAAATACTAAGGGGTTATAACGAAGAAATAACAGAATCACACTCGATAAAACGAGGTTATACCTTCGACATTAGCCGAAGCCTCCTCATACTCATTGACAACTGCGTCCCAAGCCTCATCAAGAAAGTCATATTCGGTGGATAGTTTCTCATAATCCGTTTGAAGGTTCGTAAGATCAAATTGACAGGCGTCTAAATCTACCTGCTTCATCGAATCCAAGTGACGAAGATGGTTGACTTCATCGTTCACATCTCCCATCCTTTTATGAAGTCGATACACATTCATCTCAAGATCTATTTCAGACTCCACTTGGCGAGCAACATCCGCTCGAGACGCTGCTAGGGCTTTGCTAAGAGCACCAACCTCGGCCATAGCATTATCTCTTTCCTCGGAAAGACGCAGCATACTATCTCTAACCCCGGGGCCTAAGAAAGAACGAGCCTGTTGTAACTCTCCTTCTAAAAAGCGCACTCTAGCCTCTAAGTCTGAAGCATGTTCTCGAGCATCACCGAGGTTGTCACGCGTCCATAGCAGGGTACCATTAAACAAACAACGGTCATGATTGTACTTATTTTGCATATCAACCATCAGTGTTCGCTTTTCACGCCACTCAGCTGTTAAGGCGTTGTGCTCATCAGCACGAGCATTCCACTTTATGGCTTCGCTCTTCAACTTACCCACCAACTCTGCAACAATGGATTTATGTCGTTCCCTTTCTTTCCGAAGCCATATCAACTCGGGGACTCCACCCACTGAAGATAGGGTGGGGAGACTCAGACAGAACACCAAAATACAGATAGGAAATCACGAGGAGTGAAAAAAATCCATAAAATACAAACCTGTGAAAGACGAGACACTTCTACGAGTCTGCTCCAATTCGTTGCGGACTACAGCAAGTTCTGAACGAAGATTCTCCTCAGCGTTACCCAGCTGTTCTTTTTCCTTCAGACAGCCCCTCAGTTCATTTATTTCCGCTTCATCCGCAGACAGTTCCTCTTCCCTATGACGAAGCTTGGCCTCCAACTTTAAAGACTTTGCTTTAAAGAATTGGTACAGAACATGGTTACAATGTTCGCTCCTCATCATCTACGTCACAAACAACAAACATTATTATACCAAAGGGATCAGATATCACGAAGAACACAATGCGCGGATACCATAAAAAGGGTACAAGGATTTACCTCTAAAACACGCTGCTGGGGGAACCGTACTGGTACCCATCAGCTATGGTCATCATGTCAGCAACAGAGGAGGGAGGGTCCACCACGAAATTAGCTTCTGAAGATTTAAGATCCTTCTCCCACATCTCAGCAACGCGGGCTTCAGAAGACAGTTGCATCATTCGACGAGTATAAGCGTCGGAATTCTTCTCACCAGTGACCACGGGGGCAGGATTAGGGACGAACATCAGGTTCCTCTTCTTTAGCCAAGCCAAAATGGCATCTTCACCTTCAGGCATTTGTGAGAAAGTAAAATCCTCGGAAGGAGACCCAACCGCGGACTTCCCCTTGACGGTTATCTCCTCACCCGCGCAAGTCTCGACATTACCACCCTCAGCAATGACCACCTGCATTCTCAACTTGCTGATCAGTGGTACCTTCTTTTCCAAGGTCCCCAAGCACATCCCAATCATCATGTGGGGAAAGCAATGAGAAGTCCTCGGCAAGACCCATGACAGCAGTCACATCGAAGGATTCCCCCTCGGAATATATCCTACCGAAAGAGAATTCTGGGGAAATTACGGGCAAAGTACCCGCACCAGCAATGTCTTCGCCAACAGGGGCAGATCCACTCTCACCGACGGTAACATTACCCTCAGCCTCACCATCACCACCCGCGGCAACTTCTTCTTCAAGATCACCACCCGCGGCAACTTCAGCCTCACCATCACCACCCGCGGCAACCTCTTCTTCATTACCACCTTCGTCATCAGGATAAGAAGTGTCGGTACGCTCTTCTCCGTTGGACATTTCTTAATCCTCACCATACCCTTGGTTTACGGGACTCGTAACCTCCTCATAACCCTCAGCCTCACTGATAACCGCAGTAGAAGATTGCTTGGGTCCAAGTTTCTTCTTCTTCGACACCTACAAACCAGTATACATCCCACAAAGGCTCATTTTTTTCCCTCACTTCAAAAATAAAAATTATTTCAAGCAAGGAAAAAGGGGCAAAAAGATAGAGAATATAAGAAGAAACTATATCTTGGCGGCAGCAACACTCTTTGATGGATGGATAGCACCAGCACCCTCCTCCTCATCTCCATCAACGACATCAAGAGCATAAGGAAAATTCATGCCCGCGAAATTAGGACGCCAAGGACAGAAATATCCATAACGAACAGGAGGAGTTTCACGAGGCTTGCTATTTTCATAAGGATGCCAACCACGTGGACCCGGAATCCATCCGTAATCCCAAGGACCAACTACCTCAATAACAGTAGCATGCCATTCATAACCATGGTCACGCTTAATCCTTTCACGAGCAGGAAAGAGTTTCCGTTTAGCATATCCCTCAGTACCAGGAACATACTTCAGCTTGGCATCACTCACCTCACTCAAGAGACGAATTTCACCACGGGAAGCAGCAATATTACGAAGACTAATACTCCACGGCTTACGGTTTCTGCTATTGAAATAATCCCCAAAAGAACTGTTAAAGTTCTGAGGAGTGTACCACTCTCTCTCAGCAGGATTTGGAACATAGCAGGTCATCATAGTCTCTCCCTTGCTCCGCAGATAACATTCCTTCAGTGAACGAAGATAATTCCCAGATAGTTGTGACACGGAACGATTATGAGTGTTCGTAGAAGAGCCTTCGCGACTAGCCAACACGTCATAATAAAAGGAATCACCCGACTTATATAAGGGCAACATAAGACCCGCCTCGAAGGCTCCAACCGTAGTCAATAGTTGAAACTCGTCAAACTGATAATTAGCAAGGAGCTCGTAGGTGATATCATCATCAGGAGCATAGAAGCGAACCTCAAAAGCTTGGAGTTCATGTTTTTCCTTGAACATCTCAAGATCAATATGCTTGAAAGTGACCTTCTTCTTACCAACTGAAATGCTGCGTATCACGAGGACAGTTTCTTCTTCGTCTGCGGAATCAGAAGAAGGACCCAATTCCGAAGCTTTCCTTTTGGAAGGAATATTTGTAGATGGATCATCTCTCGATATAGTACCTTTGGAGTACTTCCCTTTGAAAGAAACCGCAGGAGGAGGCGGCAGAGATTTCTGCGGAGGCACTGAAGGAGGAGCCATTGAACGAAGGGGCGGAGCATCCACCACTTCGTTACGAGGAAGAGGAGCCCGCGTACTCCTAGAGTCATCACGAGGAGGAGCCTGCGTACTCCTAGAATCTTCACGAGGACGAGAAGGGACGCGGTTAGCATCATACCTAGACCCAGAAGGACCCTTCGGCATATCCCCTTTTTAGAAGGCATAATCTTCACACCGGAGGAAGACGAAACCCTACGACCCCGAGGATCCGATTGTGAAGACTTGTGAGGACCTTCCCCAAGTGGAGATCTGTCAAGATCTCTACGCGGAGGGGATCTTGGCGGACTAGACGGCGGAGTTTGGTAAGGAGCCCGCGGACGATCAGACATATCTACAAGGAAACACAAAAACAGTTTAGAGAAAAATACGAGGAGATCACTAAAGATCAAAAAACCCATAATTGAAGGATCATCCGGATAAACATGAAAAACCCTAAGAAACTAAAAAAATACTCCATCCGACTCTAAGGATAATACTCATATACGGATTCAAAGACGCTGTAACAAAGAACAGGGGCAAGCATATATGCTTCGACATGTATGATTTTCATCACAAAACCAAGAACACAGCAGCAGGAGACAAATGGATAGATACACAGATAAAACAATGGTGAACAACTGATGAAAAATCCCATACCTGTATAAAAGAGGACGACAAGCACCAACCGCAGTGGGAGAAAGGAGGATCGGAGATATCGACAGATACAGGGGCAG
The DNA here is from genome assembly GCF_003573695.1 of Papaver somniferum. NCBI lineage: Eukaryota > Viridiplantae > Streptophyta > Magnoliopsida > Ranunculales > Papaveraceae > Papaver > Papaver somniferum. The sequence continues at coordinate 42,709,519 of NC_039359.1, forward strand.
CAACAATCAAGAATGAAAGAAGCAGAAGAAAGAAACAGAAAAATTGAATGTTATATTCCTCACAAGAACAGTGATAGTAAATGACTAAAGAACAAGAATAAGAGGACAAGAAGAGAATGAACACTGACAAGAAGAGAATAAAAGTTTTTTTTCACATTCTCTTTCCTATTTATGAAGTTAGAGAAGACAATAACTGCTCCTCGTACCAAGGAGCAGTTACGGGAGAAGTTAATGCAAAGTGGGAAACGTGTAGGACTACCTTTCTTCTTCAAAATTGCAAAATATGCCCAAGTTAGAAGAAGAGGGGCAAATTGTATGTACACCTTTCATCATCCTCCACGTGTACAAAAAGAGACACGTGGAAGGCATGTAAAGCGAGACATCAAAACATGATAGCAAGCATTTCATCAGAAGATGTCATCGGTCAGCAGATTTGACGGTCAGGGACAGAGGACCACAGAGATATGATGACTCAAAGGAGCACCAGATAATACCCCTTGGGTATTAACGCACCCAATCCCGAGGAAAATCCCAGATCAACGACCGAGAGGAAGTTTGGCTGACACAGATGTGACCAGTCAAAGAGACACTTGTCTGACACGACCAGACATCCATCTACCCGCATTAAATACCAAAGAGATATACACGTGTCGATCAGCTTGTGGAAGAAGCGGGGATAACCCTTCGTATTCAAGCTCAGGCCGCGGGATATGCCGAAGACCTCTGCGAATTGGGCACAAAGCACAAGAAGATAAGATTACAACGGCAACTCAGAGATGGGACCCATGTTCCTTCCCTATATATACCCCTCGAGAGAAGGGGCAAACCATTTTGGAGAGCAATTAGAGGAGAATATAGGAGAGAGAAATAGGAAGAGTAAGTAATCCACCTATTTCCGCAGACCTATGTATATTTTAAAGTCATTCGACTATCTTTGTAACCATTCAGTACATAGAGAAACACCAAACCCCGTGGACGTAGGCCTTAGTGCCGAACCACGTAAATCTGTCTCATTTACATTTCAGCACCTTATATTTCGCGTTAAACTTCATATGCTTTATATTTATACTTGTTTCTTGATTTATTTCCTTATACGAACATTATTTATGATAATATTCGACTAGACAATGACAAGCCCGAAGGCTTTGAGTCGATGAATCGATATAATCATCCCGTTACGCATACGATGTACAATTCTAAAATTAGGACGTATGCAAATATTGTTTGTGAACACTTGGATGGCCTCATGATTTATGTGTTCACAATAATATTTTGCTTTTATATATTTTTGTTGTATCTGTTCGATGTACTTGAATTAGCATGTTTATGACTTCCAATTAATAAATCTAAAGAGTTTCTTCTCTTTTTTTCCTTAAAAAAAATAAAATATGAGCGGATAAACCGAAACAGAAAAGAAAAGGGATTAGCTGTCGTACAAAACCATCGAAATGAATAGTCAAAGTCATAAAACAAAGACACGTTTACAATATTAAGACTCTCAAATCTATTGTGCTCTACGGTGGTGTGGGTCCCATGATAAGATTCAGTTTCACCTGGTCCCACCGGAGCATATACGCGGAGGATAGTCGTAGCGTATCTGTATATATCGAGTGGTCAAATTTTTTTCTATCTCTACAACTTTCAGTTCGTTTGTTCGTCTTTCTTTCTCTCTAAACCCAAGAGTTATGTCTTCTTCACTTGGGGTACGTAAACTAAGGAGTAGCACAACCTCTTCTTCTTTACTACTCTGTATATTTTTTGGTGATTGAAAGAGTCGGGTTTTGATGTATGTTTTATACTTCAATTTCAGTGTCTTAATCTATTTGGTCGCAAGATTAATTTCTTGATAAAAAAAATCACTTATGTATGTGCAATTTGATTCAATTGGATAGATATAGCGATTTGAACATCTTTGGTTGTTTGTCTTTCTGTCCATGGAATCTCTCTGGGTGTTGAAAACACTTGTTTCTGAATTCCAATGTCAGGTGACATTTAGTATTAGATTTGTACGAAAATCTTGGAACCGAATTTTGAAGTTCTTTTTTTTAATGGATAGGCATGGATTAAACCAAACTTATTCCAGAATGTGTGCTTCAAATTCTTCAATTGTTTATTCTTATTTTACAACATTTTAAGTTTTCAATTTGATTTTTTGTCTGCAGTTTTTCCCTCCAGGATTCTTCATCATTTTTAGGTAATCTCGTTTTCCTTCTTTTCTTTCCTTAAAAATGCCTAATTTGGAACAAATTTTCCTCCCTTTTTTTTTTCTTCTTATTCTCGAGGATTACTCACCAAGTATTGTACCCAGTGGGAGCCGGGAATCACCTGCTAAGCTCTGATTCCAGTTGGTGGTTTTAGTGGAAAATTACTAACCATACCCCTGCAACTTGATTAGATATGCCTAATTACGACTTATTTAAAGGATTATTTTAGTCAGTATAGGTGATTATGAATATTCTGTTAGCTTTATTTAGGATTTTAAAGTGAGGAAAATCTTCCTAGTTGATTACAGGGTGTGCATAGTTGTAACTTGCAAGTTCGCAGACTCTTGTTGATCAGATTCTGACCTTCGATTCTGCCACGTATAGACTTTGTTAACTCCTCCTGACCCATATGCATGCACACAATAAAGATTTTTTATCTGTTACTTTAGTTAAAAGGTTAATTGGACTCTATTGGTATACGCATGGATCATGCATAGACATTTGAGCTCAAAATATTTCTCTGATCTACAGTTGTGACTTGAGAGTCGTGGAGATTAGGAGGAGAGGAGGAACTTAGGGGCTTTACAATTTGTAAGTTTATTTACCATACTAGTAAATTCAGTTCGGGTAATGTTACAGAGATGATAGAATTGGATATCTACATTCTTCTCTTCATCTCAGTAGATTATGTTTCTTATTGAGACCCATGCCAACCAAAATTAGGTCCAGACAAAATAAAGGACAGAATATAACAGCTCTCTCGTAATAGTCCATAATTTCTATATTTGGTGTTTGATGTTTATCCTAATTGGTTGTTCGAAATTTAGGTAATATAACCATGATATTACTCGATATTATTTTTTTTGACTGCAGGAGTTGCTGTTAAATTTAGAAGAAAATTGGTCTTCTTGCCAACACAGAGAAATAATTACAGCCGTTTCATGACCCCAATTGTTTGACATGTTATCAGCTGTCATCTCATCCTCCTTCCTCTCATCTTTCAATACACCTTTGCTCTTCTCAATATCAATAACTCTCTTCTCTGTTCTTCTCTAAAAAGAGAATCTCTTAACTTGTTTTGTTTTGTTATTTATAGAATACAGAGAGATAGATATAGGCCATAACCAGGGTGTCTCTTTTGCATGCCATGCAAACCTAATTTTTGATAATTCCAAATCCTCTCTTTACTCAGTCATCCTCTTATCTCTCTCTATTTCCAACTAATTTTTTCTGTCTCTAGAAATCATCTCCCCCTTTTCTTTTTCTTTCCTTTATATAAGACCATGCACTTTTTCTCATCGATCTTATTCAAGTCTAGATCTCCACCCTCTTTTTCCTCTTCAACTACAATGGAAACAGCTACAAATTCCCAGGAAGAAGAAACAGGTCTTAAATCATTAACATCTCCCTCAAATCATAATCATTCATCTATGATCAACAGATTCAATATCTCACCACAATCGTCATCAGCTTCATCTTCTTGTACATCTCCATCTTCTCCTGTATCTATATCTCCTTTTTGTTCTTCTTCTTCATCATCATCTTCTTTTCATAGCGTTGATGATGATGTTACAGTTTCAACTGATGAAACCCCTGTCACGAATCATCATCACAAACAGGAAGAGGAAGAGATTACAGAGAAACCCTTTTATGATCATAGAAAGAATGTGATCATTGTGAGAAATCAAAGGTCCGGAATAAGGAGGGAGTTTCCACCACCGATACCATTACTCGCAAGAACAGAGAATTTACCATGTCATATGCCATGGGTACTGAAGAGATCATATAAAGATGGAAGATTGGTTATAAAAGAGGTTAATGTGAAGCATCATGAGTATTTTAGGGCTCATAGATCTAATGGCCGTCTTACTCTTCAACTAATGCATATGAATCATCTCACTATTCATCCTCCTCCCAATGATACGTCTTCTACTACCACAACTGATGACATTGAAGGAGAAGAAGAGGAGGAGGAAGAAGAACAGGAGGAAGAAGACAATGTAGATGTAAATGATTTAGTTGATTTTGATAATGACGATAGAGATGAAAAAAAGAATGAGGATAATAAGAAGGATGATGATGAAAATGATGGGATATCATCCGAACAAGAACAAGGATCGGATGAAGAGGAAGAAGCAGAGAAAGTGGAGAGGCCTTCGGCTGACCCACTCCATCATATTCGACTGCGGTTTAGGCCAGTATTATCATCAGAACAACCATCATCATCATTACCACAATGTCAGATTCATGAGACGAGAGAAGGAAAACAAGACTTTGACGGTGAAATCTTGAGAAACTGTTCACAACCACTGATACTAGCTTCATCGTTGCCAGAGGGGAGAGTACGTGGAATGTGTCAACCCAATGACTATAGAAAATCAAATCTTTTTCGACTGCCAATAGTTTCAGTTCGGCCGGTGCATAGTTAATCAAACTAGTCTAGCTAGGGTTAGAAAGGCTAAGCTCTGAAGAATAACGATGACATTTTGAGATGTTTTGTAGCAGTTAATAATATGATTAAAATATTTCACATAAATTTTTTAGTTTGTGTTTTTCTCAAATCTTCTTTGTTTAAAGTCCTCATTTTTGTTTAATTACATTCTTTGGACAACTACTCAAAAATAATCCAAGTTTCCCCAAGTTTAATGTAGGATTGCTGGGTTCCAGTGCTCCAAACACTACTAATGTAGGATTGTTTGGTCCACCTGGGCTCTTAATATTTGGGACATGGAAATGATGTTAAAATTGACATTTCATTTCTTCTTAGCTTCAGTAAACCTTGTTGGTCGGGTTCATGCTCATATTATCGAAGTACACTTATGAATCATGGTAGCTAATGCGTTAATATGAAAGCGCCAAAACATCAAGAGGATCAAACTATTAACACAAGAAGAGATCTATAGATAGATAATTAAGATAAAATAGTACGCAAGCCAGAGCAAAGAGATAACACATGATGGCCTACTCCTCAGAAGAGGGTTAAAGCCTCTGACCTCTCTAACTTGTCATATTGGAGTGTAAGAAATGCCTCTTCAAGAATAAAAAAAAAAAAAAAAAAAGTGATACAGAAAGGTCTGATTCACAATCAGAAGACTCCACAAAGTACTGAAGAGGAAAAAGGGCTTCTTAGATGATTTGCAAATAGGAAGTATATAAAGCGTAGAAAAATCCTTAACAACTCCCATCAAACAGATGTAACACCGACACAATTTATGGCAAACACAAACTGAGGGTTAGGCTATTTAGACCACCATTGAAGCTAAGGTGATGTAAGTTAAATTTTAGAGCAAATTCATCCTCACAAAGTAAGCACAGCTGATGCAAAGGTGCAGTTGAATGTTAACAGCAACAATTTTGGAGAAAGTACTAATGACAAAATGACCCTGGCAATTTTGGAAATTTCTAGGCTCAAGTGGACAAACACAAACAAAAGAGATAGTCTCATACGACATTCATAAAGTGCAAGAGCATACTTTCACTTTCCAAAACCATTGTATCTCTTCCGTTCTTACAAATAAACCTACAAAGTTTGATTTGATTCGATTCAATTCAACTGTAACTCAACTTAAGCTAAATAGGGGAAAAGGAGAAAACGAGATGACCAAAAGGAAAATCTGAATCAAGTGAATGGATACCCTAGCTTTCTCTGCTTACTGGTCACCAGGAAGAGTTTTGATGATATCAGAATCACCTGGGAAACAAAACAGGAAAAGAAGTGTAAGGCAAAAGAACAAGATCCAGTAAACAAATGGAATTGAACAAAAAGGGTATTTCTGTCTCACCTGGATCGATGATACTCAGGCATGATACACGGTAGTATCGCCCACAAGCTGTTCCCAAGTCGACATTGTCTGAAACAACCCAGAAGGATAAAAATATATCAGTGGCGTGAAAGATATACAACATAACTGGAATAGCACCAAAAAAAGAGATAGATCGGAAGAAACAACTCCAAGGAGACATTATCAGTCATTTGGTAGGAAGAACATCTACTTTATTCAACCACTAGAAGTTCACCAAAATGGCACGCACCCAAACTACCTCAAAAGGAATGGAAAATAAAACCAAACAACTTACAAACATGAAACCTCCAAACGAATAAAAGCAACAGAATTAGAAAACTTCAGCACACATTAGACTATGCTATGACTGGACTCAAACAACACTCTGAGAATGAAGGTAACATGCATCTCTGCTAAATAAAATAATTAGTTACAGGGCAAAAGATTGTTAATGGTAACTGACTTTTGAAAAATGCAAATGAGGCTCTTTTTTGCTGATTCGTGGCGCATTCTTCCCAGAAACTAAAGCTTAACAGTTTAAATGTATTGTATCACCAAGGGGACATCTATTAACCATATCCAACGCTAACATGTCAGGCTTGGCCATGTATATAAGATATTCTTAACCTCCACCTAATCAAATGAAGGTTCTCTAATAGTCGTATTGATAACACCACAAAAACAATCAATAAAAGTAGCTGAAATAATACTGAACAGTCACAAAAAGAACAAAATACAATGGACCTGTAGACTACAAAAAGATCCAATAGACTACTTACTCCCGTTGAAATGGTGAACTCCAACCTTGGCAAGCATAGCATAGTACTCAATCTCAGATTTTCTCAAGGGAGGACAGTTGTTTGAGATAATTATGAGCTTTGCTGCAAGAAATTACTATAAATCAGTAACCCTAATCCTCAAAACAAAAACATTTTCAATAAAACAACAAAAACACCGAAAATCACATGAAAAGAGAACAAAGGGATAATTACATTTGGAGCTCCTGAGAGTCCTGAGGACTGTTTTGTAACCAAGGGTGTACTTCCCACTCTTCATCACAAGAGCAAGTCTGTTGTTAATACTCTCATGAGTCTTCTTCTGAGAAAATCAACCAAAACAAATATAGATCCAAATCAATCAAACCCTGAAACATAAATAGAAAAACCTAAAACGTGGAAAAGGGAAGAATATATCTTTTCGTACCATTTTCTTTGCGACCACCATCTTTGCTTACTTCAAGAGAAACGGAAATGGAGATTTCGATTGTCACTTCTCAGAAGCCGGCAGCGAATCTATAATGGAAAAAAGAAATGATACAGAATATGGTTTTAGGGTTTAAAATGGAACCCTGGTTTCAGAGAGTACCCAGGTTATATCAACCTGAATTGATATGATAAGGGACAGCTTAATGGGAGAGGAAAAAGACTAAATTACCTTACATAAGATAAAAAAAAATTACCAAATTATTCCTCGGGCGAACTTGTCTCCGGACTCCGGATTAAGATAAGAACACACATTATTTAGCCGTCATTTTTTTTTTAAGCAAAGGCCTTGAAAAAGGCTAATGGTTGGAAGAATCCAAACAGGAGGGGTAGACCAGTACATGGTAGAATTGTTTGCCTTTGCCCACAGAGCAGGTTCATGAGCTACAGAGTTACAATAACGAGGTTGGAAACTAAAAATACAGGCAGTTAACTTATAAGAGAATAAGATAATGTCTTTAAAGATAGCATCTGTTCGCGAATCCCCATCAAAGTTTCCAGTTGAAAATTGGTCGATGAGGGATTTCGCATCACTTTTTATGATAATGTGAGTTAATTGTTGCTCTAAAGCTTTCTTCAGTACTGCCCAGATGGCTCTTGCTTCAGCTTCTTCAGCGGAATGTACTTCAAAAACTAAGGATGCGCAAAAGGTTGCTTTTCTTGAGAAGTCTCGCATCACATACCCTGCACCATTTGCTCCAGAAATATCATCATCAAAGGCATCATCAGTATTGCATTTAATCCAACCAAAAGAGGGGGCATCCATTTATCAAAAATACTGACAGACGTGGTAGTAGAGATAGTCATACTAGTTATCCTAGTGAGGAGCATAGCTCTGGATCTATCTAGGACAGTAGTATAGTTTTCCTTAATGTTTTGGAAGATGAAATTATTTCTACTGGTCCAAAGAGACCATAGAATAGCCACAAAAAAACTTTGGTCATCCTCAGGGAGTTTAGATTGAGGATCAATTAACCAGAAAGAAGCCAATCAGTAAAAGAATTATTTTGAAAAAATTGAGTGTTTATGTTGAAGTCAGAGATAAACCAGACTCTACTAGCAAAGGGACAAGTGATCAGAGCATGCATAATAGCTTCCTGAGGATCATAACACCTAGGACAATCCACACTGTGCATGGGCATTCTAGTGTGAAGGATAGTTCTGGAGGGAAAGGCATTTCTTGCTGCTCTCCATAATAACACTTGAATTCTGTAAGGAACTCTTACTTTCCAAATACGCTTCCAAAGGTTTTTACAAGGGGAAGGCCTAATGCCTCTGAGTCCCAAGTAGGCAGATTTAGAGGAAAACTTGTCATTCTTTGAAAGATCTCAAGTCCTCCTATCAGGAGTACAAAACTGGCTTAAGGGAATTGTGGTAATCTTCTGGACAGAAGCATTATCAAAGTGGGTGTTAAGTCTAGATACATCCCAACTTCTGGTCTGGGAATCAATAAAATAAGCAACTTTAATACTAGGGTTAGGGAACAAGAGGGTTGGGTGTGGCAGAAACCAAAGCAGGTATCCACTTGTCACACCATGGGTCAATGAGTTGACCATCCCCAACTATCCAAGAGATGAAAGGTTTGATTAGTTCCTTTATGGCATGCAGACACTTCCAAGTCCAATAACACTTGCCAGTGCACTTGGCATTCAAGAAATCAGTTCTAGGAAAGTATCTAGCCTTAAGGACAATGGCAAGTAAACAATTAGGATTTTCCAGGATTCTCCAGGCATTCCTAGCAAGCATAGCTAGGTTATTTAATTCAACCTTCCTAAAACCCAGACCACCTTCAGCTTTGGGAGAACATAAAATGTCCCAGCCAAGCAGATACAACTTTCTATCTTTTGGATCTAAAGTTTCACCCCACCAGAATTTACAGAGGTGAGAATCCATTTGTTTACAAAGATGCTTAGGAATAAGAAAGGCTCTCATTTGAAAAAAGGTGGATAGCTTGGCCAATATGTTTGATTAGAGTAGTTCTAGTAGCTTGGGATAAGAGCTTATGAAGCCAGATAGAGTTCCTGGCATGAACAGCTTGAAGAATACCCATACGGGATATTTTTCTAAATCCCTGCTCTGAATGTCTAAAATATTGGCCAAACGAGCTTTTCTACGCTCCGGAATCTTTCAACTAAACAAAATACCAGACTTTTCAAAGATTATTTCTTGCCCAGAGGCCATGCAATACTCTTGAAGATAGTCTTTTATGACTTGAAAATTTTTAGAAGTAGCTTTAGAAAATAGGAGAGAATCATCAGCAAACAAAAGATGAGTCATTTCAGGGGCATCTTTACAGACTTTGATGCCTTCTAAAATATCCTTCTTCTGGGGATTATCAATATAAGAAGAAATAGCTTTAGAGCAAATGATGTAAAGATAGGGAGAAAGAGGATCTCCCTGTCTTAGCCCTCTTTCAGGTTGGAAAAACCCAGTAGGGCCACCATTAAGAATGACAGAATAAGACACAGTGGAATAACACTGGTTTATGAGTTTAACCCAGTGGTTAGACATACCCATTTTAGTTAAAACCTTTTATATAAAATCCCATTCAAGCTTGTCATAAGCCTTAGACATACCAAGTTTGATAGAAGCTACGCCCTCAACCTTATCATCATGATTGACAACATACATGGCCTCATTGGCTAGCAGAATATTATCAGAAATACTCCTCTTAGGAATAAAGGCACTTTGATTTTGGGAAATTATATTTTTCATAAAGGGTTTAAGTCTATTAGCCAAAGTTTTTGAAAGAATTTTGTAAATAAAGTTACGTAGACCTATTGGTCTGTATTGAGTAACCAGTTCAGCAAGAGGGACTTTGGGAATAAGGGAAATATTGGTATGGTTAAAGACCTTAGCAATATGACATGTTCTGAAGCAGTTATGTGTCATATCAATGACAACATCTCCCACAATATCCCAGTGCTTCTGATAAAAGAGACATGTAAAGCCATCAGGACCAGGAGTCTTTTTTCCCCCATTTGGAAAACAACATTCTTAATTTCCTCTGGAGAAATAGGCATATTTAAGAGTGTGTCATCCTTTTCAGAAAATTTAACAGGAATATCAGCAAGAATTTCATCTTGAAATTGCTGAGGATGGGAGGAATAAAGACTTTTGAAGTAATCTATGAAAGAATTTCCAATACTATCTCTATCAGTTAAAATAGTATTCAAGGAGTTCTTAGTCCAGTTAATAGCATTTCTTTTTCTTCTAAAGAGAGTTACTCTATGGAAATAGGGTGAATTTTTGTCACCTTCCAAGAGCCAAACCTCCCTAGATTTGTCTTTCCAATATAATTATTTTAAATTGTAAAGGTACTCAAGTCTAGCTTTTAGTCTAGAAGTATTACTGGTATCAGTAGGATTAGAGAGTTGGAGATCAGCTAAATCCTTCTTAATGGTAGATATATTGGTTTAAATATTACCAAAAGAACACTTATTCCAATCTCTTAGACCTTTCTTAGTACTTAAAAGTTTAGCTTTGAACTTGTAGGCAGAGGAGCCTACCACATTTACAGACCAAGAATTAGCAATAATGTCCCTATAGGTAGGATTCTTAATCCACATAGCCATAAAATGAAAAGGTCTATGCATACAAATATCCTCATAATTAAAACCTATATGCATTGGGAAATGATGAGAAGAGTCCCTTGGGATATTGTTTATACAAAGTTTAGGACAAAGATCTTCAGCAGTTTGGTTTATAAGACACCTATCTAATCTTTCAAGAATTGAATCAGGACTTTGTTGCATGTTGGACCAAGTAAACCTAGGTCCAGAGAAGCCAGGATCATGTAGATTAAAGACAAAAACAAAAGTTTCTAAGGTTTTCAAAATCAGGATCATCAACTTTTAGGCCACCATTTTTATCTTCAGTTCCTAAGAGAGCATTAAAATCTCCTATAAAGAAAACAGGTTCATCTAAGGGGGCATTAGTCTGTTGACATTGTTGTTCCCAAAAGGCTTGCCTTAAGCTACTATTAGGTTCACCATACATAAAATGATTATGACAATTCTTAGAATGGATGATGTCAGTGATGTGACATAGATGCCCCTCATACTTGATGAAACAATGTTGAGATGAACATCCTTCTTCCAAGCAAGAGCAACACCGCCACTTCTACCAACAGTAGGGACGTTAAAAGTACAAGGGTTCTTAATTTTCTAGCAGACAAATCTTTGTTCATTTTTATTTCAGAGAGAAAAATGATGTCAGGTTTAGCATTCCTACATAGTAAGCTAAGTTCCTTATTAGCAGATTTTTTTTCCCAAAATCTGATAAGAAACAAATAAGGACTTTGTTTCGCAGACCATAAAAGGTGGTGATAATAGAATGTTGAGCTAAAGGCCAATTATTGCATATGTAAAAACGGATTGAAGAAGTTGGAACCAATGTTTCACAGCATAAGTATCCCGCCATACACCATTTCCAGTTGCTATCAGCTTCAGCTAGAACAACTTTTTTATCAATGAAAACTAGTTTGGCAAGTGTAGATGGTAAAATTAATTTCTCAGCCATTTGAGCAGACAGGGTTTGAATATCTTGATCTATTTTTTGAGGGTTTTCTGAAGAACTTGAAGTTTCCATGAATTAAGAGAATTTGATATATATGAATGTGACTAGGTTGGGATCAGTATTGCAGATAATGGATACAAAATACAGATGTAGAGAAAGGAATCTCTTGGTGATATTGCACTGGTATTGATCACAGATAATATGGATGGAGAAAAATCAAGAGAGATTTGTTTGTTTGTATGTTTGAACCTTAAAGAGGGAATGTAGGAGTTGTTGACTAGGATTTGAATAGTTTTCAGGAGGAAATTGGTGTAAGGTAGTTGTCTTGATACTGCAAACATTGTGTTGGGGAAGGGGTTCATCATATGAGATGTCATTTTCGTATCCAAACTTTATGGACACTTTCAGATATGAGGTATTCACGTGAGCTTGATAGTAAGAGACCCAGGTGAGGACAAAGCCAATAATACTTTGTAGGTAAACCTGGGATGGAAGAGAATGGTATGTAAAATTGGCATAGTTTGGTGTTGGTGGATTATTAATGGGTTTGTCATTTCTTAGACTGACGTATGTATGATGGTACAAACTTCCAAATGTAGTAATGGTAGTAAAATGGAGGGAAAGATTGTGTTGAGGTTGGTGGTTTTGAAATGGTTGTTGAAAGTCCATAGAGTACTTAGGTTTAGTAGTAGAGCTATTAACCCATCTGCCAGACATGTCCCAGACCGCAATGGTGCCTCTTAACTGATGCTGCATTCTTCTAATCTGCATAAAACATAAGATTTTAATTAGGCCCCAAAAGAAACTTCAAAGTTTGGTGACCTGCCAAGGACTCCCTTAATAGCAGTTCCAAGAGGACTAATGGTAATAATGAAGATTAGGAGTTGAAAATAGGTCTTGATAGGGTAATGATGGTCATTATGGTTAAGGGGGTACGCATGGAGTTGAATGGGCGTAATGAACAAAGCGACATGACAGTTAACTAAGCGCCATAAATGGCAGTTAATGAACAAAATTGTGCCTTTAAAAAGGATATTTTGGAAGACATTAACATAGACATTAACAATTTTACTAGAAAAGGGAAGATTTAGAGAGAATTTAGCAGAGAATGGCAAGTTCCAGTGCCTCCAATCCGGCAGTTCCTGCCAACTCCGATCACTACAATCAAGCGAAAAAACTAGCTTTCTCAGTGGTGATGAATGAGTTAATGAGATTGAGGGATGAAGTTCAGGGGGAGATAAATAGACGTGCAAGTGAGATTGATGATCGTCAGAGAGAAGAGGAGGAAAAGAAGAGGAGAGAAGATGAAAAGACTGAATCGTTGTTTGCTGCTTGGGTACCGAAACATTATGAGAGGTCAGATCGGAAAACAGGGGAGAGGTCTGAGAGGCATCAGAAGGGTCCAAAATATGGTAGTGCAACTGAGAGTGATTCCGAGGAAGATTCTGCACCAAGGTTCGAGTATCACGTGGAAGAGATAAACACCAATGAAGAAGGATCTGATGCTGCTGAGGACAGGCAAAAGATGGAGAAGTATCTTGATTGGAAGTTGCGAAGATGGTTTGATTTTAAGAGGGACAATCCAAGGATATTTGCCAGAACCATGCAGGAAGGAGAGCCCAAGGTTGAAGAGCAGAAGCTTGTTTTGATACATCCCCGAACTGCTCAAGTAGAAGATTTCAGTGACTCCGATGAGAATCTCCCTGATGCCTCAAATGGCGCTGAAGAAGAAGATGAAAGTGATGAGGAAGATTCGTCTTCTGGAGATAGTGATACTTCTCCAGCTTCATCGGACAACAGTTGCAGTGAACGTTATAAGGAGGATGAGGACTGGAGCTACGATGAAGAGGATTGGTAAGGTTCTCTTCTGGAGTGTCGGATGCAGCCAAGTTTTCAGACTTTGAGAAAAGTGTGAAAATGATCACAAGTTTTTTTCAAAATTTCTTTCTCGATACTTGCTTCTAGTGTTCTGAATCTTTTTATGGATGATGGTAAGTTTGATCTTCTTATCCTTTCGGACGGCTTTAGATGTTACTAGTTTTGAAGAACTGTTGTAAACGGTAGTAGTTGTAAGGTAAGTATTTTGTTGTTGTTGGTTTGCAAATTCTGTGGAGTCAGTAAGATAGGGTTTCTGGTAGTGATGTTGGTAATGGGTATCAATTATTTGGTTTATAAAATGGATGAACAAAGTGTTGCCATGTTTGGTGTCTTCTTTACTTTGAATGGTACTATGAATATTATTTCTTGCCTGAGAGTAATTGATACTAGAAATTATGATGAATTTGAACAAATTGATGATGAAATTGATGAAGATATTAAACAGATTGATGATTATAGTGGGAATTTCTATGACTGTTAGGAGGAACTTGAAAATGCATCAGAAAAATTTGAGCTTTTGTGACGTCACAATGACGGAGCAGAGCTTCTCTTACCCCTGCTACTTCTTGTACTGTTCTCAGTGTATCTTATTTTCCGTGTACATTTAGCCATCATGTTTGGTTGGGTTTAAAAAACAAAATTTGGTCTTCCCAGATTCAGAAGAAGTTGGCAAAGTTACTGAAGGAAAATTATTAGGCCTGAAATTCAGACTCATGGCAACATTGGTTTGTGCTTTGGATGATAAATTACTTCTAGCGGAGTGCTTGGTACTTACCAAACCTGAGGCGCAACTCAGAAAGGCACCTCAAGGCATACCTAGAGAGTTCTTGTTTTTCCTCACCTAACCAACAATTTTTTGTTGGATTGGAGATTCAATCACTTGGATTGGAGATCTAAACTGAACCTAACCAACAAATTTTTGTTGTTTGATCAAGAAACTAAATATAAAAATATATATATAATAAAAGTAAATGAAGGCAGAATTGCAGCGGTGATGATCCAATATTAGGCATACCTAGAGATTTCTTGTTTTTCCTCACCTAACCAACAATTTGGATTGGAGATTCAATCACTTGGATTGGAGATCTAAACTGAACCTAACCAACAAATTTGTGTTGTTTGATCAAGAAACTAAATATAAAAATATGTATATAAGCATGTCACATAAAAGTAAATGAAGGCAGAATTGCAGCAGAGATGATCCAATATTAGGTTTATAATACCTATCAGCTACAATATTGACAAATCAGGAATTCAGGTCCATACAAACTAATGTATTCAAGTACGACAACATAACAACCATGGTTGAAGAGACAACCCAGAAACACAATTTTTAGGTTTTTACAGTCTAATCAATCAACTGAGGCTCCTCCCTCGAGTTTCTTAGACCCGAAATAATGTTCTTCGTTGTCAAAAAGAACATTAAACAAAACCCTATTTGGCTTAATCACGCCAAATAAAAAGAAGCTCTAACGAACCTGATCTCCTTGAGCAATTAACCAAGGCCAACAGTTTGCCTGCCTACAAGAAACACCTTTAGACCTGCAATGATATTAATTTAATATAAACTATAACGCCATATATACCAAACTTAACCAACATTTATAAAGATTCCAACTGCATCAGAGTAACGAGTTTTTTCCTTGAGCTGCAAGCTTAGCAGCAACTTGTTCCTCTGACAATGGCAAGTAGTAGATACGAGGAGTGGCTTTGGTTTTCTTAAAAAGATCATCAAGGGTAAGGATTGGAACATCCATATTAACGGGAAGTGGGGGTGGAGGTGGAAGCTGAAGCGGTTCCCTAAGTGGGGGTGGAGGTGGAAGCTGAAGCTGTTCCCTAAGTGGGGGTGGAGGTGGAAGCGGAAGCTGTTCCCTAGCTGGAGGTGGATGTGATAGTGGTGGCGGTGGCGGGAGGGGGAGTGGTGGGGGTGGTGGGAGCTGCCCCTTGGGTAGATGCTGACGAGGTGAATGTTTGGTTGCAAAAGGTGAAGGTGCCTGAGGTGTGACTGGGCTGGAGCTGACAGCTGCCCGTGTTGCTGGGGACTGAGGTGGAGCTTCAACCCTCATTTTCACTTCTTGCGAGTCGACAAACTCGGCCACCAGTAGCCGTCCACCATTAGTAGGCCATTGCGAATTATACACAGCATTTCGAGTATCTTTTGCTTCTTCCACTGATGAGTACTGCAACAACCAAAATTTAAAATTGTGGTTAGGGTGTAACATTAGATCCAACAGTATAAAACCATGATGCAAGAATCACATCCATAATCACATGAACCTGCACAAAGAATTACAAACAAATAAAAGCATGTGGGCTGTATTAGCTTCAGCATTCCAGGGTGACAAACTAAACATCACAACTTTCTTTCTAGAAAGACCGAACACATGGAGATAAGCCAGAATAACAGCTAAATCAAACTCATAGTCTAACTGATCCAAGGATCAGTGGTGTAGCTATACGAACTATCACCTTTGTGTGCAGGACCATTCAATAACTTTCCCTTGGCTTCAATCGTCGCGGATGATAAACATAAACCGAGTCCTTAAAAGTCCAAAAATATATTTGAGCCTTTAACCGTAACAAGATCAAGGCTTCAAGCCACATGATTACTTGGTCTTAAAAGTGACACTGTGGAGAGAGACAGAAAGAGAGTAGCAGGAATGTGTACCGTAACATAACAGTGGGTCTTAATTGGGTCCATCCAGAAACTGGAGACAGATCCAGTTTTTGCTAGAAGCTCCTGCACTGCTTTTAGAGTGAACGGGCGTAGAAAGCGATCGATTCTAAGGGAATCAGTTGGAGGTTTCGATGATGGCGGAACTGGAAATGTGGGAAAAAAAATATTCATTCAATTCAAGTACAAGAAACTATTTCTTACTCATTTGCAAAATAACACACCCAAACTGATGAAAACTTACCAACACGCTCCTTTGGGGCATCTGCACCCCTACTAACTGCTGAGTCCGACCTAGTGAAATTGCGTCTTGGAGTAACAGATTGGAACGTGCCTTTTGGAGTCGCTGAAGGTGTGAGAATGGAGGTTGGCTGTTCAGAAACTTTTGGGGCTTCTGAATTCCACCTACGCTGCCTCTTAGGAGGTTCATTGCTCTCCACTACTTTTTGACCTACACAAACAGATGATAAATACAAAACATCTTAGAAAATACTAAAATAATATTGAACAAAACACGAGAGAACATCCACTAAGAAGCATGCTCATTTTAATATGCCATGCAGATAGGAACATGTAAACAGCTATCCAACTTTTAGAGAAATGTGAAGCCAACCATACTTCATTGTCTGACGAGTTTTGACTTGAATTACACAAACGAGATTTTTAAGTCTCCAAGTTTTTTCCACTAATGCGTGTATACCAAGTCTCTAGTCAAAATTCAGCAAATAGAAAACTAAACATTTTTTCGGATAAGAACTAACGAACTACGTTAAGAATGATAAATAATACATCAAAGTGAAGAAAAAAATGATAAGGTATATATGTATGCCTACCACTAAAGGAATGCTAATAAGTAATAAGGTCTTAATCTAAAAAGGATATACAACCCTATATGGGTCTAGTACTCTGGAGATGTGAAAGTCACATCTCTGCTTCTATTATCTGAATGTCTAAACGCTAACCTAGTGGCAACATTTCGCATTGCAAATATTGAAACATCACATAAAAAAACAATAACAACCACAGTTTCCATGTCTTCAATATAGAAAAAAATAACTAATCTATCCACTTAAGCTTACTCTACTAATCTTCGAAAATAAGACATTAGACATAATTTTCGCAGAAGAACTACCAAATATAGTCAGCAAAAAGCCTAACATGGAAGAAAGCACAACCAAGAGAAGTTCACAGCAGAAAATAAACGTGCAGTGTACCTTCTAATTTTCTTTTCTCAGGAGCAGCCTCACTCTTATAATCTTTAGTAGAAATATTCTTGTCATTAGACACAGCAGAATCTGAAGCATCAAAAGAACTTCCATCTTTTACAATATGCATTTCCTTCTTATCATCTCCCACACCATCGGAAATATGATGGGAGTCCATGTTCTTACTCTCCAATACATCCTCTTCCATCAGATCATCCCCTGGACTTTGATCTAAATTTAGTTTTTCTGAAGATCCACCATCTGCACTATCAATTTTTTTGCTAGGGTCAACATTAATCGCATTGCGGGTATCATCTAGCTCACACGGACCAGGCTCATCCAGTGGATGAAAAACCCCACCTTTAGGAGGAACTTCACTGGATGATGGTTCGACCATCTGTGGCTGAACAACTTTGGGTTCTAAATTGAAATCATTAGCATTCAAAGAATCCTTTAGTACATTCTGTTTATCAATTGTTATAGAATCAGAAGAAATAGAGTCATTTACTTGAAACCCTAAAGTAGGGTCGGCCTCAGATACCTGGTTATGTGAATGAGAAACAGTAAAAACAGCATCATGAGGATCCGTTGAATCCTCATTCTTTATCTGATTTTCATTCGACTCCTCTTTCCTGAACTTTGTCTGGGTAATCACCACAGTTTCATTAACTGAGATACTCGTTTCCACGGAAACTGAATGAACCACAGACTCCTCATACATTCCTACAGAATTGATTAAATCTTCACCTTGAGCTCTACTCTTATCCAGATTTTTGGAACTCTTATCTACGTCAACAGCGGATGCACTCTCATCGACTTCTTCAGTTCTATAACCATTGTGATACCCAGCATCTTCAACGGTTCGAGTCTCCTTGCAATTTGCTTTTATATCTCCTCGCTGATCAGCAGTTGTATTATTATCTACCTTTGGAGCATTATCTCCATCATGAACCCTAATATCTTCAACCATTTGAGTCTCCATTGGTTTTGCAACGGCGTTCCGTTCTTCATCAATTTGAACAGTGGTTCCACTTTCATCGACCTTTTGAATTTCGTCTCCATGAACCCTACTATCTTCAACCAATTCAGTTTCCATTGGTTTTGTAATACCACCTTCATGCTCAATTTGTGTTTCCTGACGTACTTCTTCAATAGAGGAGTCATTATCATCATTAACTGCTGCGTCTTCCTCGGTCACATCCCTCTCCATGCGCAATGCATCATCCAATCTCTTTACAAGATCATCTTTTAAACCCTTTGTGATAAGTTTCCTTCTTTTTAGCTCTTCTTTCAACTCGGTCACCCTCCACTGATCGATTGGCTTGTTGTCGAGTACTGGATATTGACTCGACATCTCCCCCCACCTTGCTTGCTCAACCTAGCCTTGCACTAACCTGCTTTACATACAAGTAATTCAGCATACTTCAATAATGGAAATCATAAGCTTTAATATAGTTTACAACAGCAACAACCACATCAGCAAAATATCTCCAAAAGTAAAAAAAATAAAAAATCCGAACACTAGCAACTGAGTAGTACTGTATCATGAAAAAAAAACAAGCATGAAAGAGAGAAAAGAGAGAGAGCAAATGCTTGGCATAGCACCAACTAGCTCTGGGTATGGAGCTAATCAGCCTTCCTCAATATTCACCACTGACAAAACCTATACTGGGATTTCAACAGATCATAGTGAAACCCAATATCAAACCGCTCAACAAAATCCGAAAATAACACTAAACACAATACAAAACGCCAAATAGAACTAAATGAATCCAACGAGCCTTAATAAAAAAAATAAAAAAAACCGGGTTGTTTACTTATGAATTACTAAACTCTAGGGGCCTTAATCTCCAATGACCATATTATGAGCAGAACCAGACATATCTAAGCTTTATAAGCAAAACCCAGATTTCTAATTAATTCGCAGTCACATAACCCCGCATTCAGAAATTCCAGTAGCCTCACTTTTAGTATCAAAAACCCTAAATTCTGAGCTTCGACAAACCTAAACCCCATGAGAATTTAAGGAAATAATCAAACACGTTCAAACAAGAAAAGAAATGTGCTTCAAACAAAAAAAAAATGTCATGATAGTAAACAATAGTAGAAAAGATCGAGTGAGAAATCTACCGTTGTTTTCTTCTGTAAGACAGTCAAACAAAACCCTAATTTCGGGGTATGTCAAAAACCATTACAGATATCTTCTTGAATATCTTCTTCCTTCCCTGAAACACAAAGAAAACGAAAACAAGAGACAGCTGAAAATAACGAAAACGAGAAAATTGAAAGCAGAAGAAAGAGGGTTTTCCAGAGGAATGGACGAGAGAGATGATTTTATTTTTTTATCTTTTTCTAGGGTTTTATTGCGTTCTCAAGGCCTGTGGTGTGTCGTTGAATAACACTAGGATGCACCTTAGTGTCAGTTTATAGTATTTTTTTAATTGTCTAAAATAGCCTCTTACTTCTCTGCTTTTTCCGGAAAGGCCGGGTTAAAAAAATGAAGGGTATATAATTAAATACCGTTAGTTTTAGAATCCTTCAAAAATACCCCTATCACATTATAAATATACCCCTCCTCTTGTATATAAAGATTAGAGAACTTTAAAAAGTGCCCATGTGGGAAAAAACATTTAAAAAAATGCCCACGTTTTAATTTAATGCCCGCGCCTTAAGAAATTCCGTCTGGATCCACCATTTTAGTAAAAACTCGTTTACTTAGTCAATTTATCATCAAACAAGATGAGAAAATAGTGGGTGCAATTACAAATTTACCCATTTTTATAGATCATCTTTCGCCGCTCGTTTGATTAATCTACGACTGAAATTGTCAATGAGGAAAAGGATCTTCTTAATGTCTCAAACTCATCTCCACAACCTGGTTCTCTGTTCATTAATTCCTAACTTCGTCCCCTCCATCATCCCCATAACCAGGTTCTCTGCCCATCAACAAATAATGTAAGCTCCCCTCAAACCCATCTCACTTCCTTAATCAATAAATAGATCCAACCAATATCTTCCAATCCCTCGTTGCCAAACCCCAATTAGATGTTGTACCAGTCTCAAAATTATAATCTATGAGCTGATGGCGCAAGATCGTGGTGATTTTGGGTTGTTTTGAATGGCAAAACGGCTGAAAAAACACCCAAGAATAAAAGGAAAATAACAGGTGTTACTGCTGATACCTAGGGTTGATAATTGAGGATATGAAAGTGGTGATTAGAGCTAGCAAATGGAGTCACCGACAACGGTAGTTCTTGGGAATAATCGAGTTAGTTCTGGGGTCAATTTAATTAAGAGTTGTTCTTGCTTTCATGGATTTTCATGGATGGGTTCACATTCACTTTGAAATCACATCAACACAAAATGAAATTTGGGAGTTTGGTATAAATTCGTTAATTTTGTTTTGAGAGTAAATTTATGGGTTTAAATTGATGTATGGTAATCAATTGCTTGATATAAATCAAGTAGTAGGCGAGGTTGTGTGTTGTATGCCTGTACGGTAATCCCATCAGTATCTTGACTCTCGAGTTTTGTTTGATAATGGCTTGATCTTTGTTTCGTTTCATTATTTGGCTGCAAATTCGTATGTGCAATAATGTTTTGTATCTTAGTGGTGTGTTATTCAAATTAGCTGGTGCATTTTTATGGCTGAAAGCCTAATTTTGTTTGTCTGAGTATGGAGAGATTTTCGATGCAGAAAAAGGTACTGTCGTCGGAGAAGAAATAGAGTGCATCGTATAACCATGGAAACCCTTCAAAAGGTGGGCAACCTTTATCGTTCATTATTTGAATCGTTTTACAACCATATGGTTTAACTGGGTAGTGAGTCCAGCGTTTCACACGGTTTAACAAGGTCCTACTTACATGATTCAAGAGCTTGAATGTCTTTTCCCAAGCCTGATGTATTGCCACATACGCAGTAATGTCTGTTAGCTGTTTTTTCAATAAAACGAGATGGAAAAGGTCAAACCGTGGGCATTAAATTAATATTAAAAAAAACATGGGCATTTTATTAAATATATTTACTCACATGGGCATTTTATTAAAAACCCCTAAAACTTATCCTCTTAAAAGTAAACTATTTTAATAATCTATTACACGTAACTTTTGTTTTTTAAAAAACAATAACTTTCTTTCTCAATCACTCCACCACCGCCTCCAACTCACCGACGGCAATTCACCAACACCACCACTCCATAACCATCACCACCACCACCACCACCATTTTAAAACCATCACCAACATTTCACCATCACAACTCCACCACAACTCATCGTCACCACCGCCACCGCAATTGCGACCACCATCTCCTCTAAATCCACCACCGTTGCCACCAAGTTGATAACAAAATTGAAAATTTAGAAATAAATTAGGTCCGGATTTTTGTACCAACAACCGAAGTTGATCCGGATTTTCGTATCAACAACCGAAGTTGACACCAAATTTTGGTGTCAACAACCGAAGTTGATATAATATCTGGTGTCAACAACCCAAATCTTTACAAAAATTGAAAACTCGGAAATTAGTTAGGTCAAGATTACGTGTCAACAACCCAAATTGACACAAAAATCTGGTATCAACAACAAAAGTTGATCCCAAATCTGGTGGCACCACCACCTCCATCGCCGGCATCACCACCACCACCGCTTCCAGCATGTGAGATAATAAATGAAATGGTTTTTATCTAAATTTTTATTAATATTGAAAGGGTATTTATATGATTTAAAATTAAATGGATTATATTTTAGAAGATGAGGGGTATAATTATTGATGGATAAGGGTATTTGTGAAATTCATGAAAAGGAGGAGTATTTATACAATTTCCACAAAAATGAAGCCTATTATTGGGGCGTCACATTCCAATAGAGGGGCTTCACTTGGATTTCTAGTGACCAAAAAACTGGTTATGGGGTATCCTTGATTTAATACCAAATGTCTAAAATAACCTTTAACTAAAATCAAAAACCTAAAAACTAAAACTAAAATCAAAACCTAATTCTCATTCAAAGATTTGCTCCTCCTCCTCCTCCTCCTCGTCGTCTTCTTCTTCTTCTTAACTTCCTCCCCTTCATCAACCATAAATCATTCCCTCTTTTTTTTACCAATCAAAATCATTTCACCGTCTTCGATCAATCGATGGTTCGAAAAACTTATAATCGTCGATTGAATTCTCTGTTAAAGGTGCGGAAGAAGCATATTGATAGAAGCAATGGTAATCAACAAACCAATTACATCTCAAATGATTAGATTGATTGAAACAGTAGAAAAAAAATAGGTTTCAGAACCAGTTATGGTTGGGTTTTCCTAAAAAAAAAAACCAATCGTAACTGTTTTACAGTTGGGTTCAACCAAAAAAACCTAGCCGTAACTGATTTACAGATAGGTTCGATCACGAAAAACCCAGCCATAACTGTTTTACAGTTGGGTTCGACAAAAAAAAAACTCAGCCGTAACTGATTTACAATTGGGTTTCGAACAAAAAAAACCCTCCGTAACTGATTTTTATAGTTGGGTTTGGACCCAAAAAAACCAGCCGTAACTGGTTTAAAGTTGGGTTTTCTAATTTTACCTAGTTACGGTTAGGAGTTTATCATCACCTAACCGTAAATTTGTCTTACGGTTGGCTACGAAGGAAAAGCCCAACCGTAAACCGCTCTTAAAGTTAAAAAATTTCATTTTTTTTACTTACTTTCATCAATTTTGAAAAATAAAAAGAACATTGTTTGGGTGATTTAAAATCTAAGGGTTTAGTTAGAAAAGAAATCTCCAAAGTTTCTCATTTTTTTCAACTTTTTCTTCCCAACAAAATCACTTAATACGATTTTCTATCACTAATTATATAAAAAATCTTATCAATCTAATTATTAGTTAATTAGATTATTAGTACTAACCACATAAGGGTTGTTTAGTCATTATAAAAATTATTTTAGATAGGCTGTTTTTGAAATTACTTATGGTGACCCGTTTTTGTCTTATTAGGTGAAGCCCCTCTATTGGAAAGTGACGCCCCAATAATAGGCTTCTAAAAAGTTAAACAAACTATGACGGTATTGACCCCTAGTTAGCAATTCGGGATACGGAGGGGAGTTCGGGAGGACATACATATGGGAATTATGCGGATTCGGGTAGTCAAAAATCCGATCAACGGTTCGTTGTTCGGCAGTAGTTCTGAACGGCATAAGTACGCGTATGATTCGTTCTTAGATAGGAATTCCGTTTAAGAAATTCGGCATACGTTAAATAATAAAAATATAGAATTTCAGGTGGGGTGTAATGGATTTTGTAGTCTAAATGTAATATTACTACATACCTTCAAATAGTAACACCAACCTATGGTTGGTCTGGTGGTTCAGGCCCTAAGAGCAACCACAGTCACGACCAAATTTGGAGACTAAACCCAAATTTGGTCTCTGTATCAGCCGCAATGGAACGGACTAAAGCTATATTTAGTCCGGATAATTAGGGTTTGAGACCAAAAATGGTCGCCGACCCAGACTAAAATCAGTTATACTGGGACGGGCTTAATATAAGCGTATGAATTCAGACGGGGTTATAGTGAGCGCTTCACACCAGACGTAAGTATAAAGAACGCATGAAATTAGGGCGGATGTATAAAGAGCGTATGAGTGAGGCGTATTTATAACCACCGCCGGACAAAACGGAGATAATACGTACGCCCCACAGCAGGCGTAATTAGAATGTACGTCCCAGTGGGGCGCAGTTATAAAAACCGCCTGGTTCGGGCGCATGTATCGTGAGCGCCTGTGTGTAGACGTATCTTTAATGTACGCCTGGTCCGGACGCATGTATTATGCACGCCTGTGTGAGACGTATCTTTAATGTACGCCTGGTCCGACCAACACTGAATCCACCCAAAAATAACCTAATTCTTTTGGAACAAAAACCGTACCTTTAATCTTCAACCAAAATTCTACGCACCCAATTAAAGAATCTACAGACCCAATTAAAGAAATCCTGCAGCAGACACAAAATCAAAGATTAAGATTGATGGATTAAAATTTATAAAAATCACGTTTTTTAGATTACATACCTCTATTAGAAAACTTGTTTCTTTCACGGAAACATAGATTAATCTTCATAACATGAGATTGCAGCTGAATTTTTGCCCTAGAATTTTTCTTAGGTTTCGTCGTCTTTTTTGTTCTTGTTCTGTGAAAAGAGGAGGAGAAGAGGAGATAATCAGACGGACTTGCCCTTTAACGTATATTTCTAGACGCACTTTACATTGACGCCCCACCCAGACGGACATTCCATAAACGCCCCACTCAGACGGACTTTCCATAAACGCCCCACATAGACGGACCTTTCATCTCCGCCCCACTCAGACGCACCTTCTGTGTCCGTCCGATGCAGACGCAATTTATATCTCCGTATGTATCAGACGCACATACCATCTCCGTCTACTGGGACGCATTTTCCATCGCCGTCTAATGCCAGGCGTGAATTAAAACTGCGCCTCAATCAGGCGCACGTAATACATCCGTTTCACTGAGACGCATGTTAAAAAGACGCCCGCCAAGAAACGTTAGTATAAATTCCGTCTGGCTTCAAGCGGATGTATAAGTTACGCCTCACCAAATTTTGGTCGTCACCCACTGCGCTTGAACACCGAGAATACCAAACTTTTTTGGTTTTTAGTCTGGAATTTGGTATTTGGTCTGTCTCGTGACTGTGGTTGCTCTAAGTTAAGGAGTTCTAGGTCGCGGGATCAATTCCCCATTTTCCTCGGTTCTTTTTTTGAGAAAAAAATGGATTAATCGGTCAGCTGGCAGGATTCGAGGAAAAAAATGGATTAATCGATCGGCTGGCAGGCTAACTCGGATGAGATAACAAACGATTGGGACGTATCCGAATTATTCGAGATTTATTTGGTGGTCTCGATTTTTGGTCGGGACAAATTTCTCAATTTTGGCGGGATGAGATCAGGCCAAACATCCGTTCAAAAATGATTTTCTTTATCTTGAGTGAAATTGTGAGTCATATTACGTAGGGAGTTTAACTTAGTCTAGAATTTCTAATGTTTTTAGCAACTGCTTAATTTAGAAGTATAAAATGTTAACAAGAACTCTGAACACCAAGATAAAATTATCAAGGTACCTCGGTTCTGGTCGAAGCGAGACCAAAATCTAAGATTCACTATGTTAGTATTAGAGTCCTAACCTACTGTCTATTGGATAATCTATGCACTATAGCCACTAATATATTAAGATTTATTAGTTTACCATCGTAATCTAATCAATTATCATCGTTCTGAGCAAAGATTATTTATTTTTAGTTTTATTTTTCTTATTGAATTGGGGGCTTCTAGAAATAGTTGAGGGTTATCACCAATTTATACCCAGTCCAAACATAGGGGTGCCAAAAGGTAGCGAAAATACAGTTTTACTCTTTAATATATATATAATTATTAAAACTAAAATCCTATTAATCCCTAACTCATTGTCCCTTAATTCATTTTCATACAAAATCACAAATCAGAAGTCTCTCTCTTTCTCAACTCTCTTCTCCCCCTTAATGACTCCATTAAAAAAAAAAAAATCTTCACCAATTCATCGTCATAATCGACGTAATTGTTGATTCGAAAACTTTAATCGACAATTAACTTCTTTTACGAACATGGCTCATACGAAAGAGACCAATAAAAAATTGAGAACCCTAATATCGTATAGAAAATCAAAGGAAAGGTTAATGCGATAAGCAATCAAAAATTAAACCGAAAGAATTAGAAGAAGCTATGGCCCCGATTAGAAGGTAAGTGAACTAAAACCCGATTTTGTTTGGTTTTTCTGTTGTGTTTTGATTGTAAAATTGGCTTTATGACTGAAACATTGCAGTTATAGATAGAGGGTCGTCATCACGAATTTCACAAACCCTAACAATTTTTCATATGCATGTGGAGATTATGAACAATCGGCAGTGTATATGATGTAGCAGATAACGACCCTCTATCTGGTTTTTCTAAAAAACAATTATCCTAGATTAGAGTTATTATTGTATTACATAAACCGATGACGATCCTTAATCACTTTGGCTTAACGTCTCCTTTTTAAGTATTGACGACTCTATGTGAAAAACAAGCAACCTCTTTGTCCCAAAAATTGAAAGGATAGTCAACTTGAGCCACCAACAGCTATATATTTTGCCTCACATGTAGACAGGGATTGTGAATTTTGTTTCTTGCTATGCCAGGCCACAAGATTCAGTCCTACATAGTAGAAACCCCTGAAGTACTTTTTTTGTCTTCCATACATCCTGCCCAATCAACATCCGAATAGGCAGAAAGATCAGTGTTAGTATCAAAGGTGTAAGATAGACCATACCCGACCGTGTGATTAACATATCGTATGATCCTTTTTGCGGCTGCAAGATGAGATTCCTTTGGATTAGCCTGAAACCTAGCACAACAACCAACACTAAAAGCAATATCAGGTATAATAGTTGTAAGATATAAAAGGCTACCAATGGTGGATCGATATAGTTTTTGATCCACATTTACTCCTTTCTCATCTTTGTGTAGTTTACCAGTGGTGGCATTGGTGTCAGTTTTGGAGTTGACTTATCTAAACCGAACCTTGAGACAAGATCCTTGGCATATTTTTCTTGAGATAAATAAATTTCATCCTTATGTTGCTGAATTTGTAATCCCAAGAAGAACTTTAATTCACCAACATTGCTCATTTCACATTCTTTGCCAAGAGAGACTTGAAATCTTTTGCAAGTTTTTCAGAAGTTGAACCATAGATCATATCATCTACACGGGCTTGAGCAATGACAACATCTTTCCCACTCCATTTGGTAAACAAGGTTTTATCCGCTCTGCCTCTCGAAAAACCTTTCCTAAGAAGGGAAGTAGTTAGTTTTTAGAACCAGGCACGAGGTGCTTGTTTTAACCCATATAATGCATTTTTAAGCTTAAGGACATGATCTGGGAAATCAGAGTTTTCAAAACCCTTAGGTTGAGCGACATAAACCTCTTTCTTAAATTTCCGTTTAGGAACGCGGATTTTAAGTCCATTTGAAACAGCTTAACCTTGAGAAAAAAAGCATGAGCTAATAACAACCGAATGGACTCAAGGCGTGCCACGGGAGCAAAGGTTTAGTCAAAGTCGATTCCTTCAATATGTGAATATCCTTGAGCGACAAGTTTGGCTTTATTTTTGACAATCGTGCCAAATTCATCAGACTTATTCTTCAATATCCATTTGGTACCAAAAATATTGATATTGGAGGGACAAGGTACAAGTTCCCATACTTCTTATCTTTGAAATTGATCTAACTCTTCATGCATTGCATTCACCCAAAAGGGATCGCTAAGAGCTTCATCAATATTTATCGGTTCTACTTGTGAAAGATAACAACCAAAATTGCAAATATTTTGAAGTTGTCCTCTTGTCTTAGCAGTAGAATCTCTACCTCCAATAATACTGTTGGGATCATGATTCGTTTGAACCCATATGTGTCGATGAGGGACACATTCTTGTTCAACAAGAGTATCCTGATCATTGATCTTCTCCTCATCACTATAAATATCAGGATCAGTAACAGTTGGGATGACTTCAACTGATTCTGAGATTTCTTTGACTCTCTCAATTGTCTCAGTTAGAGGCAATTCAGCAGGAGGATTATCATGATGAAAATTATTAATATCTTCAATAATAACATTAGCAGACTCCATCATAACTTGGGTTACGAGATTAAACACTCGAAAACCACGACTATCAGAGGCATAGCCAAGGAAGATACTTTCATCACTTTTAGTATCAAATTTCCCTCTTTGTTCTCGATCTTTTAGAATGTAGCACTTACTTCCAATCACTCTGAGATAATGTAAGTTGGTTTTTATACCATACCACAACTCATAAGGAGTGTTAAGGGTTTTAGACTGTAGGTAGACACGGTGGATCAAATAACATGCTGTGAAGACAGCTTCTCCCCAAAACCTTAACTGTAAGTTTTTGTTATGGAGCATTACCCTGGCCATTTTCTGAATGTTCATATTCTTTCTTTCTGCAACCCCATTAGCTTGAGGAGTAATGGGTGGTGAGTATTGTTGAATAATCCCTAGTTCGTCACAAAATTCAAACACCTTAGTGTCCTTGAATTCAGTTCCAAAGTCGCTTCTAATTTTCTTTAGTTTGCGACCTTGTTCGTTTTGGATTCTATTAACAATAATCTTGAATTCATCAAGGGTTTCATTCTTGTGAGATAGAAATGCAACCCAAGTGAATCTGGTTTAATCATCTACCATAACTAAAGCGTACTTCTTACCCGCAACCGTGGGTTGTTGAATAGGTCTGAAGAGGTCCATATGAATTAAATCAAGTGAGCTTTAGTGAGAATATCTCGAGATGATTATGGTGAACTTTCCTTTGTTTACCCTTTTGACAGGCACCACATACATCATCAATCTTTGCATTGATTTTGGGAATGCCTCTAACAAGTTTTTTATTAATGATCTTAGTTAGAAGACGATAATTGATGCGACCAAAACGCTCATGCCAAAAATGTGTAGATTCCACCTTAGTCAAATTGCAACAGTTACTGAACTGAGTATCCATAAGATAACAATTGTTTTTATCACGAGTTCCCTGAAAAATTACTTTCCCAGCTTTGTCTACAATGTCACATCTGTTTGCATTGAAGACAACTCTATGGCCTTTGTCACAGATTTCACTAATAGAAAGAAGATTCACAGTCATACCTTTTACGTATACTACATCATGGATTTCAGGTACGCCGAGAAGTTTGATCGTCCCCTTCTTGCTTATGTAGCAACAACTCCCATCTCCAAATTTTACTGGACCACTTTCATAGTCGTTTGAAGTAACAAACCACGAGAGATCACCAGTCATATGTCAGCTACATCCACTGTCAAGAAACCATTGAAAGGGCGATGTTGATTTTAAAGCAAAAGCTCTCATACTACTGCTACCATGTTTAGGATTTCTTGTTATTTTTGTACATCCTTTTAGAGAAGCAAACAATTGTTCAGCTTTCTTATGAATATTAGGCTTTTCAGGAAGGACATACATGTATGTTGAAAGTGATTGCAAGAGTCACAGAACATACATGGACCAACATCTTTAATCTCGTTTGAGTAGTTCGGCGTCCTGTCAGATTTCACAAATCCTGGACCTCGTTCATCATCTGACTTACGACCATTCTTCAGAGAAGAATAAACAAAGTTATTCAAATCCACTGAAGGAATTTTGACAGATTTCAAATCCTTATACATTACAATTTATGCAACAAGATCACAGTTGATCCGGATTTGTTCATCCAACTTTTTTTTGGAGAATAACAAGTTTTTCAGAACTTTCTCTATGATCAGAATTTATTCCTGGTGAAGCGTTTATAGAGACTCTACTGTCCATATAGTCGTATCGCTACAAACACAGACTTATAAGGTATTTAACCGTTTTTTCCTGCTCTGATACCAATTGAAAAAGTGGGGGTCTAACAACCTTACCCAATATTTCGCTTAGCAATCTGTATGGACTAACTCCAATATACTTTCAAGAGAATCAACTAGACAGTCAGACTCAATCTTAAGAAAAGTATATCAAAGAGTTATATCTCAATTTCTCGATTCAGTACTTACTCAAGCAAATAGAAATTTGCGAGTCTATTTGAAATACAAGAGAAATTAACTTGAACGGTACCAAAGACCAATGTTCAAGGATCAATCAATTTCAATCAACAACCAAAGGTTGGATTTACCAATTGATCGATTCAATGGACAACCTGTGATATTTCAATTATATAACAAAATATAATGCGGAAAATAAATAACACAGATACCAGAAGTTTTGTTAACGAGGAAATCACAAATGCAGAAAAACCTCGGGACCTAGTACAGATCGAACACACACTGTATTAAGCCGCTACAAACACTATCCTACTACAAACTAACTTCGGTCTGGACTGTAGTTGAACCCCAATCAATCTCACACTGATCCAAGGTACAGTTGCGCTCCTTACGTCTATGATCCCAGCAGGATACTACACACTTGATTCCCTTAGCTAATCTCACCCACAACTAAGAGTTACGATGACCTAAAGTCGGAGACTTTAATAAACAAATATGTATCACACAGAAAAGTCTACAGGAATAGATAAATCTGCCTCCAACAGAAATACCTACGAGTTTTGTTCTGTCTTTTGATAAATCAAGGTGAACAGGAACCAATTGATATACCAGACTTATATTCCCGAAGAACATCCTAAAAATATCAATCACCTCACAATAATCTCAATCGACTAGCGAACAAGATATTGTGGAATCACAAACGATGAAACGAAGATGTTTATGACTACTTTTCAATCTTTCCTATCGGAGAAATTAATCTCAAACCAACTTACGATTACACTCAATCAGGATAGAAACAACAAGATCATATCACACAACTATAGAGAAAATAGTTGGGTCTGGCTTCACAATCCCAATGAAGTATTCAATTCGTTAACCTACAGGGTATCGGTAGAAACATAAGGTTAAAGGAGAATCGACTCTAGCTTATACAACTAGTATCACACATGAGGTGTGGGGATTAGGTTTCCCAGTTGCTAGAGTTCTCCTTTATCACTACACCAAAACATCCGATTTGGGACGGATATAAGTGTTTCAATGAATTTCACCAACGCATATATACGTTGGAAATACGGCTTTGGGTGCAACGCGAAAATACGTTGGCAAAATCAATTTGTGCAACTTCTATAAACGTTGGTCAATTGTTTACCAACGTTTATTAAGCAACGGATTCTTTAATTTGTGTAACGGATACATAATTTAGGCAACGTATTACTCTAATTTGAGCAACACTTATATATACGTTGCAAACCTGTTTAAACGTATTAAAAAGAAATCCGACGAATATTCCAGGTAAAAAAAGGATCCGACGACAATTCCGGCAGATTTCTGCGTCCGATCATATACCACTGTAGATCAACTAAAAAGACCCAATCTTTACCATATGAACATATGGTTGGTCATCACAATCCATCAAGATGTATTCATTATATATAAAACAAATGAACTATTGATTTAAAGATAAATACGGTCACGAATCCAAGTTTCTGAATTTGACAATATGAATTTGTTCATAAGAATACCTTCAGTAGTTTACATATACGTACTTTTTATCAGAAGTACTAATGGTGGAAGAGCATTAAAATCAATATCCTGCAGAGTAGAAGACAGAATTACTTGGAAGTTGAGGTTAATGGTAAAATTCAGTGTGTTAATGAGAGATAACACAGAACCTGGCATCTTATATGGAATTTCTGAATTTGACAATATGAATTAGTTCATAAGAATACCTTCAGTTGTTTACATATACGTACTTTGTATCAGAAGTACCAATGGCGGAAGAGCATTAAAATCAATATCCTGCAGAGTCGAAGACATAATTACTTGGAAGTTGAGGTTAATGGTAAAATTCAGTGTGTTAATGAGAGATAACACAGAACCTGGCATCTTATATGGAATTTCTGAATTTGACAATATGAATTAGTTCATAAGAATACCTTCAGTTGTTTACATATACGTACGTTGTATCATAAGTACCAATAGTGGAAGAGCATTAAAATCAATATCCTGTAGAGTAGAAGACATAATTATATGGAAGTTAAGGTTAATGGTAAAATTCAGTATGTTAATGAGAGATAACACAGAACCTGGCACCTTATATGGAAACATGACCTGCAATTGCTTCCCATAATGTCTGGGCCGGCATCGCCCTCATCGACTGAGCACATTTGTATAAGTATAAAAGAGAAACAAGCTTGTATAACCACCAGAAAAGATCTGCATTCCCAATCCCACCACCAGCAGCTATGAATTATTATTACTAAGCTTTGAAGACAAAAGGACTAACTGAAAACAATAATTTTCACGCTTGTATAAAACACGATGCGGAGAATAAACACAAACCTTGGTCCTTGAGATTCTAATATAATCGAGCAAGCTCAGTGTAATCTGAGGCAGTTACTCAACTACAAAAATCAATTCAGAAATAAAATCAGATAGGAATAGTTGATCAGGTGTAGTTGGATGTTGCTTCAGATAGATTCAAATGATGCAATACTCATTGGCATGATTTATGCACGTTGTCATACTGGATAATTCAAAATAATATATTTGTCATACTGGATGATTTAAAGTGCGGCACTTGTGGTCCTCTCTGTTAGTAACTAAACTGTGATTATTCATTGGCATCATTTATGCAAGTTTGACCTGATATACTAAACATTAACTTACATCAATTTAATTTGAATTTATATGAAGCAAAACAGATAGGAATTGGTGAGTATTCAAATGCATACCTTTCAAAAACAAATCAGATAGGAACATCGGCAGGTTAGCATGGAATTGAACAATAACTCTTCAATACTCCACAAGTAACTGAACTGCAATCACCACAACAGACTTGAAACATCATCCCAATATATTGAAAAACTGTGAAAAGTAGAGAACCGTTACCAGTAAGAATGATAGAAATCAATGTGAACAACTGGTACCAAAATTGTGCAAGGAAACCCGTTACCTGAAAAAGAAAAGAAAAGAATAACTCCATATTACATGACAAGAGTATACCAACCTTCTCCCTCTTCCTTTATCCGGGCTTGGGACCGGCAACGCATTCGCATTGGCGGAGTTAAAAAGATTTGACATTAAAATGAACAAGAAACAATATATATATATATATACAACTCCATTAAGCATAGAAACACAAAAAACTAATAAAGACAGAGTAGACAGATGCATAGTCTGTCTAATCTTCCTACAGCCAAAAAAAACACCTAATAAGAAGTCTGTAGAATTCGTCGTTATATTAAGCAATCTCCCTAGTCAGTAGACCCAAAAACAAAAAGCCTGTAAGATTCACTATTATATATCTTCCTTTGTGTCAAAATACCCAAAAAAAAAAGAGGAAGTCTGCAGGAGATGTCGTGTTTGTCAAAATACCCAATCCTAAAAAGATTAACTATTTGCAGGTTGCATCCTATCCTCGCTTCATTTACCCAAGCAGGCAGTAGTAGCTGTCTGAAGAAGAAATAATCATCTCCTTGAGGGGCATTCCAAAGAACTGCTTTTTGGTCATACACATACTCTACATAGACCTTCTTCTCAGTCGGCTTCAGCTTTTTACAATGCAAGATGTCACCCTCGCGAACACTTCCTAATGCAACAACTTCACCTTTATTGTTTAGCAGCTCAACTTGCCCAGATGTAACCCCAGCAGAAGAAATTTCCTCGTTATCCAGGGCACGATGACTTCCACCAACATGATGAGTATTTGACCATTTCTCTTGGTGATTTAAGTTTAGGAGGGAGGATGATTTTTGTGAATTATTGAGAGGGAAATATTTGGAATTTTAAGATTTTAAAAAATAATAATAATAAGTAAAAAGAATTGAGATTAAATAAACGAGATCTGATATTACATATATGCCAATGTTCCCAACGTTTTATACGTTAGAAAAAACGTTGGTCAATTAAATTTATTTAGCTTATATTTAGCTTATATTCATATTATATATTTTCCCAACGTATTTTTTGGTGTGCAATGTATATTGACGTTGTAAAGGTTGCAACGCCAATATCCGTAGCAAACCTCTGAAACCGATGTGCTGGAAATTACAGGAAATGGTGTATTGTGTATAGTCTTCAAATCAGGGTTTGCAATCAATGATACCTTGGTAACAAAGCATTCAATATTCACCGTTAGATGAAAACCTGATTAGATTCAAGCTAATATCTTTCAACCGTTAGATCGAATCTTAACTTGTTATACACAAATGAAATGCACGTTCATTTAGGTTTGTGTAACCGTACCTAAACGTGTACACCTAGTTGGTTCAACAGTAGTTAACCAATGGTTAGCCAAATGAGCACTTTCATATCAATCTTATTCATCTTCACCATAACTAGTTCAAATGACTCATAAGAACTAGTTAGAGAGTTGTTTAATTGCTTAGATCTCATAGAAGTATATAAGACACAGTCGAAACAAAAACGATTTTGATTCACTCGAATCGATTCATGAACATTATAGCCACGGTTTGCAAATATGCATTCCTTAGTTTATATATGTCTTAGTTCACGAATAAACCGTTTTTAGAAAATAACCTACTTAAGTATGCATACCGGTACGCATACTTAAGTACCCGGATTGAGTTTGTTTTCAGTTCACAAACTCCAGCAGAAATTCACGCGATGTGAACTTCCGGCAGTACGCGTACGTAGCTTCCGTACATCCTGAACCGGTAAAGTATACGCATACTTTAGTTCAAGTATTTTGGATTCACACAAGTATGAGTTCACATACAATGTTTATATCCATTCAAGGTTATATATTCTAAACTCTCGTTTCAATCATTGAAACATTCTTAGAGGATGTTAAATAGAGGTTATTCACACACTATTTTTCATCAAAGCGATTTTCAAGATATCTAAATAACCAACATGACTTTCGTCATTTGTAAAGATGAACTTGGCCAAAGCAAAAGCTTACCAACACATATTTCGAGAAATAGATAAGCGAGATAAACTCGGCTCGAAATAACAAATGTGTATAATAGAAGTTTATATAGCAATACGACTTTTGTCTCAATATAAGAGATAGAGTAGGTAGATTTTCGAGTGATAGATAACTTCAAGTATCCACATACCTTTTAGTCGATGAAGTTCCACCAGTTCCTTGAGTAGTTCTTCGTCTTTGCATGATGAACGCCGTGGAGTCTAGAGCTCAGCTACACTTTCTATCCTAGTTTTAGACTTAGCTATAAGTATACTAGAAATCAAGACTTATAGTTTTGGCAACTAAACTTGACAAACAAGCTTGAGATAGCAACGCTTGCGAGTTCGACCGAGCAGTGCTCTAGCATGTTGGATTACTGCTGCTAGCTCAATAATCAAAGAACTCTGGTTCCAAAAAAATAAAAAGCTATTTGAGCAAGTCAATCCCAATATTCAGAGTTTTAAAATGCAGAATCAAGAAAACTGTTTG
This sequence comes from Papaver somniferum, assembly GCF_003573695.1. Taxonomy (NCBI): domain Eukaryota; kingdom Viridiplantae; phylum Streptophyta; class Magnoliopsida; order Ranunculales; family Papaveraceae; genus Papaver; species Papaver somniferum. The sequence continues at coordinate 42,745,074 of NC_039359.1, forward strand.
TGAGGGTGGACCGAGAATAAAAGGTAACAAATGGAACCAGGATTATGATAATCAGGTAATTCTCTTTTTCAATCTAGGCCCAAGAAGGATTAAATTTCAATGCATCAAAACTTGTTATTGGAGGCCACCAAATGTTGGTTTTGTTCTCTTTTGTTATGATGGAGCATCCTTTGGAAATCCATGAGCTGCTGGTTTTGGAGTTATTATTAGAGATCATTCATGTCAGGTAGTAGGGACTCTTTCTGGTGGAATGGGTATTGCATCCAACTACATAGCTGAGGTATATGCGGTTATCTGTGCAGTTGAGATGGATGTGGTTTGGAAATTACAAAATATAATCATTAACTCAGATTTTAAAACAGTTATCTCTGAGTTTGCTGAAAATAAGATGCCCTGGTTTGTTAGAATAAGGTGGCAGAAAGCTGTGAAAAAACTTAACACAATAAAAAAAATTCACTGTTTCAGAGAGGTTAACTTTTCTGCAGACACAACTGCAAAAAGGGGAGTTCAAATGGCAGCATGTCAAAGGAAGCTACACTATGGAAGGCCTAGTTTTCTGGCAAGAATTAAAATGCCAAATGTTGAGTACAATAGATTTTGTTAAGTCCAGTTTACTCTTTCTTACTTTGCTTTTAAAGCCTATGAAGTTGACTCCTCTTCTTTTTTCTTAAGGTCCTGTAATTTCTAAACAATCTTTATTCTTTTAATAAAAAGTATATGTGATTCAGAAAAAAAAATCAAATTTCTATTTCATCTCAACAAAGAAGAAAAAGTAGATCTATAAGAACTACAACAAGTTCTTACTGTAGAGAATATCCATTAGAAAACCTATTTTTCTAGATTTATTTTACTGGCATGATTAGAGAATATCGATAAGGGTTTGAAATTGGTCTAAAGAAGGTAACAACTACAACAAGTTCGATAAAAATCATGTTGATGAACAATCAAAATCAATATCTAGAATGGGTTTAAGAAAAAAAATTGTTTCATTAGTTCATAATGATATTACTTTTAAACGAACGGGTCATATGCAATTTGATTAATAATCCGATTTTCATGCTTCGATGGAGGTGATGTAATCCGGTAATGGTGGTAATGGAAGTAACTAGTGAGATTCTCAGAAGTAATAAAGAGTTTTTCATTTTTTATTGATAATTGATTCTTTGGTTTTGAAGGACTAGTATCAATTGCTAATTTTTTTTATCAATCAGTTGCAAGATTAATCTTCTCCCCATTTACGATCAGAAATTAAGAAGAAAAAAAAATAGAGAAAAAGAGAAAAGAAGAAAAAACAGGGGAGCAGGGGTAGTCAAAGAGAAAGCTGAAGTGTTAGAGCATTGCTCGGTCAAACTCGCATGCGTTGCTATCTCAAGCATGTTTGTCAATGTTAGTGATCAAAACTATAAGTATTGATTTCTAGTCTATTATAGCTAAGTCTCAGACTAGGATATAAAGTGTAGTTGAGCTCAAGGACTTCATGGCGATTCATCATACAAGTAGAAGAACTACTCAAGGAACCGGTGAAACTTCTCGACAAAAAGGTATGTGAAGACTTGAACTTATCTATTACTCAAAAGTCTATCTACTCTATCTCCTACTCTTTGAGACAAGAAGTCGTGTGCTATATATATAGACTTTGATTATACGCATTTGGTATTTCAAGACGAGTATACCTCGCTTATCTATATCTCGAAATATGAGTTGGTAAGATTTTTGCTTTAACCAAGTTTATCTTTACCATGTGACGAAAGTCATGATATGTTTCAATCATCTTGAAAATTGCTTTGACGAGAAATGGTGTAACAACTATATAACATCCTCTAAGAATGTTTCAATGATTGAAATGAGAGTTTAGATTACATAACCAATGGTGGACATAAGCATTGTTGTGTAAACACATTTATGTATAAGTCCTATTCCTTGAACCAAAGTTTGCGAACTTTGTTGATCAAGAGAACCGGAAGAATGGCATGAGCCAAGTCCGCGAACTCAGTCCGCGAACTGCAGAAGTTCTCAACCCAGAGAATTTTTGTTGGAGTTGACAAACTACTTGAGTGAAGCTAAGTCCGCGAACTCAGTCCGTGAACCCAGTTCGCGAACCGACGAAGTTCTCATACCCGAGAATTTCTGCAGGAGTTTGTAAAATCTGCCCGGTAACTTAAGTCCGAGAACCTAGTCTGCGAACTTGAGAAGGTTATATATCTGAAGATGATTTATGAAATTAAACTTAAAAAGACTAAGTAATGCAGTTTGCAAACCGTGGATATAAAAGTTCATGAACCGATTCAAGTGAATCAAATCATCTTGTGTAGTAAATGAAATTTCCTTGAAATTGAACAACTCTCTAACTAGTTCATTTGAAGTCATTTGAACTAGTTATGGTGAAGAAGAACGTGGTTGATATGAAATGCTCATATGGCTAACCTTTTGGTTAACTATTGTTGAACCAACAAGTGCATACGTTTGGGTACGGTTAACAAACCTATAAGCGTGCATTATCAAGTGTGTGTAACAAGCTATGTTTTCGATCTAACGGTTGAGAAATATTAGCTTGAATCTAGATCAGGTTTTCATCTAACGGTGGATATTGATTGCTTTGTTACCAAGGTAACCTAATTGCAAACCCTGATTTGAAAGACTATATAAATGAGAGATCTAGTCCCCACACCTCACGTGTGATACTAGTTTGCATACTAGAGTCGGTTCTCCTTTAACCATTGGTTTTCTTCTTCTAAAACCAGTTTAACGACTTAAAGACTTCATTGGGATTGTGACTACTTTTATCGTAGTTGTGTGATCTGATCTTGCATCTTCTATTGTACGAGTACAATCAGATTGATTGGCTTGAGATTGATATCTCCAATAGGCAAGATATAAAAAGTAATCACAAACATCTTCGTCTCATTGTTTGTGATTGCACAACATCTTGTTTCGCTACCATACGATTAAGATTGTTGTGAGGTGTTTGATTTATCTAGGCTGTTCTTCGGGAATATAAGAGCGGATTATCAATTGGTTCATGTTCACCTTGATTATTATTATCAAAAGACGGAACAAAAAACTTTAGGATTTTTCTGTGGGAGACGGATTGATCCTTTGGTAGACTTGTCTGTGTGAGACAGATTTGTTTATTGTCAAAGCCTGCGATTTTTGGTCGTAGCAACTCTTAGTTGTGGGTGAGATCAGCTAAGGGAATCAAGTGCGCAGTATCCTGCGGGGATCAGAGGCATAGGAAGTACAACTGTACCTTGGATCAGTGGGAGACTGATTGGGGTTCAACTACAGTCCAGTCTGAAGTTAGATTGGAGTAGGCTAGTGTCTGTAGCGGCTTAATACAGTGTGTGTTCAATCTGGACTAAGTCCCGGGGTTTTTCTGCATTTGTGGTTTCCTCGTTAACAAAATTTCTGGTGTCTGTGTTATTTCTATTTCCGCATTATATTTGTTTATATAATTGAATAATACAGGTTGTGCGTTTGAATCAACCAATTGGAAATCCGACGTTTGGTTTTTGATTGATCCTTGGATATTGGTCTTTGGTACCATCCAAGTTATCCCTTGTATTTGATTAGAACTCGCAGTTCTTGCTTGAGTAAATCAAATCAAGAAGAGAGACATAAACTTGTTGATATACTTTTAATTGATTGAGTCTTGTTGATTCTCTTAAAAGTATATTCGAGTTTTTCCATACGAATGGGTCATATGCAATTTGATTAATAATCCGATTTTCATGCTTTGGTGGAGGTAATGTAAATCGATAATGGTGGTAATGGAAGTAACCAGTGAGATTCTCAGAAGTAATAAAGAGTTTTTCATTTTTGATTGATAATTGATTCTTTGGTTTTTAAGGACTAGTATCAATTGCTAATTTTTTTTATCAATCAGTTGCAATATTAACCTTCTCCCCATTTACGATCAGAAATTAAGAAGAAAAAAAAATAGAGAAAAGGAGAAAAAACATGGGAGCAGGGGTAGTCAAAGAGAAAGCTGAAGCATCATACACACATGAAGAGAGAGAGTTGTAATTTTTTGCCCAGAAGTGATTTATACATCGAAACAAAGCAACGAGCGTTTCTACCGTGTGAAAGAGTGGTGGGTCCCACATCTGCCATTTCCAAATCTCGATGCTAAGGACGCAAAGTTGGGTCCGTGCGATTCCCTTCGGGACAAAACAAAGTACAATATAGTAAAAACTCTATATATTGATACTCCATATATTAATAAACTCTATATATTAATGAAAAATCAGAGTCCCAACTTGGGCCAGTTATAAATAGTAATAACCTCCACATTTTAAAATTAATAGTTTTTCCTAGTCTCATAAGGAATTTACCTCCATATATTAATATAATTGTCGTTATTGGAAACTTATAGATCTTGTTACATCAAAATTTAAGATGAAACAAAGTACTTATCTATAGTTATTTGAGAAATGATGTAAATTTTTGGATTCTTATCGCATCTTTTGATTTACTAATGCGTAAGACCTCATTACACTGAACACCTTTTTGTTGAAGGCAAAATATTTACAACTTGTCGAGCATGTTTAAAGCTTCTTGGCATAAAATATTTGGTATCTTTTTATTATCACCATCAAGATTATCTCCTTTATTTTCTTGTCTAATTCCATCGTTCTTCAATCAAAGCATATACGACTTGTTGCTCATTTGGATGATTAAGGAAGGCATCCATATACATTATCATATACATACTTTGAATTAGCAATAAATAAATAAATTTGGTGTACCTATCTATATTAATAAACTCCGTATATTAAGAGCATCTCCAAGAGAAGGTGCAAAAAATCCTATGTGGATTTTTAATTTAGTCCTTTTATTTATGGAGTCTACACATAGATTAAATATAGGACCTCATATTTAAAATACCATCACCAACTGTGAGAATTTCAACCCATAGAATTAAAAAAAAAATAGTTAAAAACATGACGTGGAGGTGCAACCGGAGGTGTATATAACACTTTCTTGAACACCTTCATAGTTAATAATTGGTCCCCCTAACTTGTAGGACCCTACTGTTATAGATGAATTTATGCCAAACAGGAGTCCAAAATCCTATGTGTCATTAAAAATAAATAAATCCACCCTCTGTTGGAGATGCTCTAATAGTTTTGTGAAGTCCCAAGAATATTAATATGGGAAAATAATCGTTTGGTCCTTTTTTAAGTGGTCCCATGTCAGTTTAGTCCTTTGGGAAAACGCCTTTACTGTTTGGTCCATAATTATTTAAAAATATAAAACCGACAAAAATACCCTTCCGTGTTAATTTTTACTTATTTTCTTGTAGCAGATCATTTCGTGTGATGAACCATCAAAGTTCATTCTTACAAATGAAAACTTAATAAAAACCAAATTAAATCACATATGAATGAACTTCATTATTTCATTAAAATTTTACAAAAATTTCGTTATTAAGAACAAAAAATCAGAGTTCATTTCTGTAATGAACTCCTGATAAAAACCTATAAAACCAGAGTCCATTTCTGGAATGAACTCCTGATAAAAACCTATATAAACCAGAGTTCATTTCTAGAATGAACTCCTGATAAAAACCTATAAAACCAAAGTTCATTTCCGGAATGAACTCCTGATAAAAACCTATATACACCAGAGTTCATTTTTGGAATGAACTGCAGTAGTATCATCTTCATCATCTTCGTCATCTTCAACAACAACAACAAACATCATCGTCTTTAACAACATCAGAACTTTGTCTTTAACACGAGCATCAAAATCAAGATAAAAATCTTTAACATCAAAATAAAAAAAATACATCCAAATAGCATAAAAATCTTCATAGTCTTCATCATATTCATCGTCTACATCATCTTCAACAGAAGCAACAGCAGCAGAGAAGAAAAAAACACAAAATCATCGTCGTCTTCATCATCTCCATCTTCTTCAACAGCAGCAGCAACAACAACAAATGACAAAGAAACACAAAAATCTCTGTCGTTTTCATCAACTTAATCATCTTTATCATCATATTCAACATCAACAGTAGCTACATAAAAGAAAAAACCAAAAAATTATCATCCTTCTTCATCGTTTTCATGAGCATCAACAGGAAAAAGAAAAAAAAAATGGAGAGAAAAACTAGATCTGAAAACAGGAGGTGAGAGAAAGTAAAATCTGAAATAAGATATTCTCTATTGACTTTTTCTATATATATGGTCCCAAAAGGATATTTCTGCCACTACCTAGTGACAATTACATCATCCATGACGTCATGTTAGGACCAAATTATAATTTTTAGGACCAAACTATAATATGTTTTTCCAAAAAGGACCAAACACACAGTTGACTAGGTCAACTGGACCAAACTTTCTCTAATATATTATTTCTAGGACCTAATGGTATTTCCTACTATTAATATATGGAGTTTTTACTGTACTTCGGTGTGTCTAGCAATGTTGTTTTTTGCCCACCCAGCTCGCCACATCAGATAGTGAAACAGAGAGGAATAGGGGAGGAGAATAGCATTTTCGAATACAAAGGGAGTGAAAATCAAATTTATGTTAACATAATGCACAATGCAGGTGCAAAAATGATTGGTGCGCCGTGATGTGCGTGCACCGTGTGAGAGGAAAATGCGGCCTATTCCTGTCCCACTCCCTATCCCGATGTTGAGAGAGAATCCTGGACTGTCCGATCTTCTCTCCGTGCACATCACGGTGCACCAACTCGGTAGGTCTATCAAAGCCCATGCAGGTGTATCTTACTTTATATAGTTATCCGGCGACTCTCGCCACCTAAGCAGAGGTGAGAAAAAGGACAAAGAGGACAAAGACAGAACTGAATAGCCTCGCAAGCCACTCCTATAGCCGACTTAAGCTTGAAAGTCGAAACGAGGGATACTCACGTGGCGAAATTGGTCAGACCAGCTGGTATATTGCCATGCTGGTTGTTGTTATACATTGTTTATGAGTTATTATTACCACAAAGCCAAGTTTGGCCATGTTATCAATTATTATTAGTTCATGAATCATTTTCTTCCAGTCAAGTGCAATCCGTCCATGTCGTTGATCTAAACAGCAAAAATCAAAATGAGACGCCCACACATAAATCTTCTTTCCTCATTTCCGTAGTGGAACCAAGAGCGTATCCGAAGGTAGTGAAAAGTCTATCAGTAACACTAATCTTATGATCACTGGTCAATGAATAAGCTAATGGTTCGGGAAGAAACAGTGAATAATTTAACACCGATTTGGTTTCATTATGAAAACGTGAATAAAGATTCTACTTCTTCCACCCATTTCAATGGATAAACAAATATTGAGTGTAAATTGCTAAATACTCGTATAATGGTTGTCTCCTTTGTTCTTATGGGAGGCCATATATATATATATATATAATTATTGCTATCACTTTAATAATTGAGCAGTATATTCCCAGGGCCGTTTTAGGCGTAGGGCGGGATGGTCGACCCTCCCTCCCCCCAAGGCCCAATATATGACGAGGCCCAAATTTTTTTCTTTTGTTCAATAGTAAATTTGGGCTTGTTTACGTTAGCTAGTGAGGGAAGAAACGCCGATTCGAGAACAAATTCGATATTTCTTCTACGGGGGCATGCATCTTCTTCTATAATTATTTACTTAATGCTAGTTTTTGCAAAATTCTGACGGGTTTGTAGCTTTTTTTTTCATAAAAGAGAGAAAACCTCTCTCTTAGTCTTTGTTGAAAATTTTGACCGGTTTGTAGCTTAACCTTAGTATTTTTACATCTATCCTTTGTTGAAAATTTTGTATATTGGACCTTCTAGTCCTATTTGCGGTGATTTTTGGACATGATTGTTTTCCTGAGAAGCCTAAAACAAGATTAGCCTGTTTGATCATCCAGACATGTAATTTTTCCATTTAAAATTTAAATATTTTTGAAATTTTAATCAAGCTTCTATATTCTTTTTGATGTAAATAAAGCTTCTATATTCATTTCATAAATGGTTATTAATTTTCGTTTCTTCATCTATCACTTTTTTTCCCGCCCTTACATAAAGAGAGGCCATTTTCTTAGTTTTCGCCCAAGGCCTCTAAAAGACTAGACACGGCCCTGTATATTCCCATGTTAAGAGTATGTAGCGGGTCTTTTCACTCTCTTTTAACAAGTTAAGTTCGATCTAACGGTTTGAAAGATATTAGCTTGAGTCTAATCAGGTTTTCATCTAACGGTGAATATTGAATGCTTTGTACCAAGGTAACACTAAGGGAGAACTCTAGCAACTGGGAAACCTAATCCCCACACCTTTTGTGTGATACTAGTTGCGACTAGAGTCGATTCTCCTTTAGCCTTAAGTTTTTTCCAAAACCCTGTAGGTTAACGACTTGAAGACTTCATTGGGATTGTGAAGCCAGACCCAACTATTTTCTCTGTAGTTGCGTGTTCTGATCTTGTTGTATTCTATCGTATTGAGTACTATCTTATCTAAGATTTGTTCGAGATTTAATCTCCGATAGGAAAGATAAAAAGTAGTCACAAACATCTTCGTCTCATCGTTTGTGATTCCACAATATGTTGTTTCGCTACCATACGATTAAGATTATTGTGAGGTGATTGATATTACTAGGTTGTTCTTCGGGAATATAAGTCCGATCAATTGGTTCATGTCAACCTTAATTTATCAAAAGACGAAACAAAACTTGTAGGTATTTCTGTAGGAGACAAATTTATCTATTCAATAGACTTTTCTGTGTGAGGCAAATTGGTTTATCAAGTCTTCGACTTTGGGTCGTAGCAACTCTTAGTTGTGGGTGAGATCAGCTAAGGGAATCAAGTGCACAAAGTCCTGCTGGGATTCAGAGGCGTAAGGAACGCGACTGTACCTTGATCAACGTAATATTGGTTAGGTCTCAACTAAATTCCAATTTGAAGTTAACTTGGAGTAGGCTAGTGTCTGTAGCGGCTTAATACATTGTGGTGTGCAAATCTGGACTAGGTCCCGGGGTTTTTCTGTATTTGCAGTTTCCTCGTTAACAAAACTTCTGGTGTCAGTGTTATTTATTTTCCGCATTATGTTTTCTATATAATTGAAATATCACAGGTTGTGCGTAAGTTCAATCAATTGTGAATCCAACCTTTGGTTGTTGATTGAATTGATTGACACTTGGATATTGGTTTTTGATACTGTCCAAGTTGTTTCGTATAATAATCAGGCTCACGGATTTCTATCTGTTTGATTTGCTGATTACATGAAGAAACATAGATATAACTCTTGGATATATTTCTTGATTGAGCTCGCTTTATTAGTTGGTGCTCTCAGAATTATATTGGAGTCAGTCCATACAGATTTTCTAAACGAAATATTGGGTGTGGTTGTTAGACCCCCGCTTTTTCAGTTTCACCAAGGAAAATAATATATTAAAATGGAGCGTCTCATTGGTTAAAGAACGTATTGCATTTAAAGAAGCTGGCACATGGTCATTAGTTCTTCCATATGTAGATAAAAATGTGCTAGGTTGCAAGTGGTATTCAGAATTAAACACAATCCAGATGGCTCTGTGGCAAGGTTCAAGTCCATATTGGAGGCTAAGGGCTTTCATTAGTAACAAGGTATTAATTCTGAAAAACATTTAGCCTTATGGCTAAACCAACTACAATCAGACTTGTTTTTGCGATGACAGTTCAGTTTGATTGGTCAATTAGGAAGCTTAATGTAAGCATTACTTTCTTACATGGGAACTTAAAACAAGTGGTTTACATGCAACAACCTCTGGGATTTGTAGAACTTGAGAAGCCAGATCATGTATGTGTTTTACACAAATCCATTTGTGGATCGAAACAAGCTCAAAGAGCTTGGTATGATAAGCTCAGTGCAGCTCTACCTGGACTTCATTTTGTAAATTCTTCAGCAGATTCTTCTCTATTTGTACATCATCGTCGTGATCATATTACAGTGGTTCTTATCAATGTTGATGACATTCTGATGTCAGGGTCTTCACCAGCTTTTATTCATGAGGTAATTGAAAAAGCGGGGGTCTAACAACACCACCCAATATTACGCTTAGCAATCTGTATGGACAAACTCAAATATACTTTTAAGAGAATCAACAAGACTCAATCAATTAAAAGTACATCAACGAGTTTATATCTCTCTCTCTTGATTTGATTTCCTCAAACAGAAACTGCGAGTACAAATCAAATACAAGGAATAACTTTGATGGTACCAAAGACCAATATCCAAGGATCAATCAATGACAATCATCAACCAAAGGTTGGATTACTCTAATTGATGATCTAACGCACAACCTGTATTATTTCAGTTATAAAGATAAAATAATATAATGCGTAAACTGAAATAACACAGACAGCAGAAATTTTGTTAACGAGGAAACCGCAAATGCAGAAATACCCCGGGACCTAGTCCAGATTGAACATACATCGTATTAAGCTGCTACAGACACTAGCCTACTCCAAGCTAACTTCGGACTGGACTGTAGTTGAACCCCAATCAGTCTCCCACTGATCCAAGGTACAGTTGTACTTCCTACGCCTCTGATCCCAGCAGGATACTGCGCACTTGATTCCCTTAGCTGATCTCACCCACAACTAAGAGTTGCTACGATCCAAAATCGCAGGCTTTGACAATAAACAAATCTGTCTCACACATACAAGTCTATCAAATGATCAATCTGACTCCCACAGAAAAACCCTAAAGTTTTTTGTTCCGTCTTTTGATAATAATCAAGGTGAACAGGAACCAATTGATAATCTGGTCTTATATTCCCGAATAACAACCTAGATAAATCAGTCACCTCACAACAATCTTAATCGTATGGTAGTGAAACAAGATGTTGCGGAATCACAAACAATGAGACGAAGATGTTTGTGATTACTTTTTATATCTTGCCTATCGGAGATATTAATCTCAAGCCAATCAATCTGATTGTCCTCGTACGATAGAAGATGTGAGATCAGATCACAAAACTACGATAAAAGTAGTATCGGTCTGCGTTCACAATCCCAATGAAGTCTTTAAGTCGTTAACCTAGTTTTAGAAGAAGAAAACCAAAGGTTAAAGGAGAAACGACTCTAGCACGCAAACTAGTATCACACGTGAAGTGTGGGGATTAGTTTTGCAGAGTTGCTAGATGTCCCCCTATATAGTCTTTCAAATCAGGGTTTCGTCTTGGTCACAAAGCAAACAATATCCATCGTTATATGAAAACCTGATTCAGATTCAAGCTATTATTTCTCAACCGTTAGATCGAAAACTTAGCTTGTTATACACAAATGAAATGCACGCTTCTAGGTTTGTTAACCGTACCCAAACGTGTATATTTTTGGTTCAACAATAGTTAACCAAAAGGTTAGCCATATGAGCATTTCATACCAACCATATTCTTCTTCACCATAACCAGTTCAAATGACTCAAATGAACTAGTTAGAAAGTTCTTCAATTGCAAGGAAATCTTGTGTACTACACAAGACGCAATTGAAGCAAAGATGATTTGATTCACTCGAATCGGTTCATGAACTTTATATCCACGGTTTGCAAATTGCATTCCTTAGTCTTTATAAGTTTAAGTTCAGAAATCATCTTCAGATATATAACCTTCTTAAGGTCGCACACTAGGTTCGCGGACTTAAGCAACCGGGCAGAGTTTACAAACTTCAGCAGAAAATCTCGGCAAAGACTTTCCACCAGTTCGCGGACTGGGTTCTGGACTAGTAATCACGTAACAAGTTTGTCAACTCCAGCAGAATTTCTCGGGATGAGAAGTTCGGCAGTTCGCGGACTTGGCAACAATCCATTCTTCTGGTTTCTCTTGATCAACAAAGTTCGCAAACTTTGGTTCAAGGGATAGGACTTATGCACATATGTGTTTCCACAACAATACTTATGTCCATCATTGGCTATGTAATTTAAAATCTCATTCCAACCATTGAAACATTCTTAGAGGACGTTATATAGTTGTTACACCATTTCTCGTCAAAGCAATTTTCAAAGTGATTGAAACATATCATGACTTTCGTCACTAGGTAAAGATAAACATGGTCGAAGCGAAACGCTTACCAACACATATTTCGAGATATAGATAGGCGAGGTATACTCGGCTCGAAATACCAAATGTGTATAATCTAAGTCTATATATAGCATACGACTTTTTGTCTCAAGAAGTAGGAGATAGAGTAGATAGACTTTTGAGTGACAGATAAGTTCAAGTCTTCACATACCTTTTTGTCGAGAAGTTCCACCGGTTCCTTGAGTAGTTCTTCTTCTTGTATGATGAATCGCCATGAAGTCCTTGAGATCAACCACACTTTCTATCCTAGTCCGATACTTAGCTATAGTAGACTAGAAATCAAGACTTATAGTTTTGATCACTAACATTGACAAATATGCTTGACATAGCAACGCCTGCGAGTTCGACTAAGCAATGATCTAACAATCTCCCCCTTTGTTAATTTTAGTGACAAAACTATCAATACATAGGAATTCAAAAAAGATAAATAAAATTTAATAACTCATATTCCACATGTCTAATCTTCAACATTCCTCGAAATCTTCGTCATTTCCAAGTACTCCAATGATCCCAAAGGTTGTAAGTTTAGCATCACCGTTGTTGAAGATCCGTAGCTATAACAATGAGAAAGCATCGGTCTCGATGATTGTTATACAGTGTCATAGTATTATTACACAATGTCAAAGTCCAATTTATCACAACTTCAACAATAATACTATGGTGATATGTATCGCTCCCCCTTAGTCAATACTCCATCTCGCATGGAAACCACTCCCCCTTACACAATGATCCGAAAACCATATGTATTTGTAGTGTGAACTACATATTAATTCTCCCCTTTTTTATCAATAAAATTGGTAAGGTACAAGAACGGGATCATAATGAAATTTTTGTAAGAGACATTTAATGACTAATAGAAAATACATACCATCTAATTTAGATGCAATCATATAGCCGAAGATAATAACATTCATCAAGGAGTTTAAAGATACAAGATAACCCCTTTAAAATTCCACAGCCGCACAATCCTCGAGATATGACCATTACGTACAAGTTCAAAAGAACTCTCTCCCATTTGATGTCATTCTCAAGGGAACAACAAGAGCGACCTTAATTTCTAAAGAAAAGAAGGATTTTTATTGGACACCAAAAAACATGAGAATGATTTCTATAACCAAAAATTCAATCAAATTATCACAAGTAAACCCATGATTAATTTAATCGGAATACGCAATCAAATTAAACACAAAAATGATCAACTTAATTGATTATGCTCGACATAAGAGAACTTACGGAGCATATGACTAACATAACCATTATAAAATGAATAGGATAGTCGTTCATATACTCAACATAAGAGTAATCTTCAGGAGTATGAAAATACTCAACCAGATTAATTACAAGAGAACCCATAATTAATCTAATTGGAATGCACAACCAAACTAATTACAAAAGTAATCAATTTAACTGTCATTTTTTTTGCTCGACATAAAAAGACTTATGGAGCAATAATTAAATAACCAAACAAGATGATTAATTTAGTTCAAGAATGCTCAACATAAAGTACCTTACGGAACAACCAACAAAGCTAATCAAAAATTAATCAAATATGGATCAGTGAAGATCAATATTGTGGACTATACAAGGATTCATTCTATTTTCAATCATTATTTGCATAACAACAATTAATAGACATCATCCTTGTCACAAAAGATTTTAACCTATCTTCCATCAAATATTGACAATATAGGCTTAACTTTTGTATATGTCAAAAGTCTATTCATCCTTAAATCAATACATGAATACCGATCATGAACGACGTTACTTTTGACAAAATATGGGACAACATAGTTCACGGACGTAAACACCAATATCCCATAACAAATTGCAATATAACAAATCATAAAGATTAAATACTGCAAACCATCATCCTCCAAATATTTTTAGAATTTAAACCAATAAACCTAAAAAAGAACAAGAAGATTAAAGATAATAGCTATGTGTAGTCACAATCATTGCTATTCAAGCACTATTTATTCTTCCAACTAAACCAAAAACAAGACATACTAGGAAACAATATCTTTGAGAAATTCCTTATCATTCCCGAACTCCTTGTCGTCAACAACCATCGGAATATAAGGTTCGTGGAGGAAGGAGTCAATACCAACAAACCGTCTTGGCTAATGATGTTGAACCAGGGCCTTTTGAATTTCCGAAGATATTAAAACGCAAGCCTTTATTTCACTAATCTCCTTTCTTACTTCCTTCAACTCATCAAGAACATCGGAAAACTTCTGAGAGTTAGAAGGGACAGCCCTTGGCTTTCTTGTATTCCTCCTCTTTTTTTTCAAGGAAGGAGTTACTGGAGATTTCTCTTTTTCCTTGATTAATGGCTTAACAATCATATTGACATCTTTTCCATCCAAAGATATGATGCATAGAGAAAAGTTATAAACAACTGGTTTTTGTGAGTGGAATTCACAATCTCATCAAGCAGTCTTAAAATATAAAAGATATCAGAGAGGAAAAAGGAATGTAGGGTTCGCAACCTTTAAACAGGTTCGTGGACGCCTAATTCTAAACCCTATAAAGAGTAGAATTGCCGATAATAACCCTTTGTTTTATTTGATAGACAGGAAAAACAATCCCAAGAAAAAAAACTTTTCCTAAAGCCTGAGCGGTACACAATCTTATCTCTTTTTAATCAGGCACATGAGACAAGATTTACCAAACAATATAATTAATTTTTTATGTGGTGAACAACAATTTGTCCACCATTTTCCTCTTGAGAGGAATCCTCAGACTTATGTCTATCAAAGCTATTTGACCATACCTTCTTCTCTAATGGTCTTATTTTGTCTTTGGAAACCAACTTCTTAGACGAAGATAAAATCCTACATACCTCAGCAGTCTTCTGAGCAAGTTTAAGCTTCCTTGCCAATCGATTTGATATCCGTTGAAGTTTGTTGGCGTGCCTCACTTGATGTTTGTACTTGTAACATCTTGATTGTTCATGACCCTTCTGAGAACAAAACGAGCACGTCAAAATTGGATAGTATTCAGGCATCTGTGGTGTGAAAGCAGCCAGACACATAATAGATCCTGAAACATTACAACCAGAGTTTCCAAAGGATGGGCCAATTGATTCTTCCATCTTGATTGGATTCTCTTCTTCACCGAAACCATAAAGGTTGATATATGTATTGCTACAATTATCAAAATCAATGTTTTCACATAGAAGACCAACACTCGATTTCCTATCTTCATCAGAATCATAGATCTCAGACATCTCATCAAGTGTTACATCAAGACTTTTGTTCCTAGTGTATTTTCTACGATTTGGGCACTCGTTTGCAAAATTACCAAAACCTTTACACTTAAAGCACTGTGGTATATCCTCGTCATCATCCTTGTTAGCATCCTTGTTTTTAGGAGGAACGCGATTGTAAGGTTTATCTGACGACCTAGGTTTGTCTCTTGAAAACCGTTTACTTCTCTTCAATAGAAGATCCCTAAATTGTCTGGTGATCAAGGAGACTGATTTGTCAAGATATTCATCCGAAAAATCACCCTCAGACTGATCATCCTCAGAGACATAAATACTTTTACTTTTATCAAATAACTTAGTGTTCTTATGTGTTTTAAAGGCAACATCCTTTCCGATTTTAGATGTATGCTCATGATCAAAGATCTTTAGCTTTCCAACCAATGTATTTCTGGAAAAGATTATCAAGGTTATTTCCCTCAACGATGGCATACTTATTAGACTCATATCTAAATGGCAACGATCTGAGAATTTTCATCACAATTTCCTTTTCAGGAATAGTCTTACCCAATGCAAAAGATGCATTAACAATTTCAGACAGTCTGTGATTAAACTGATCAAATGTATCTTCATATGCCATACGAAGGTTCTCCCAATCGGAATTAAGGTTTTGAAGCCTAGCTTCATTTTCAATGGAGTTTACTTCAAATACGGTTTCTAATATATCCCAAGCATCTTTAGACCTAGTGCAATTTGACACATGGTGCTGAAGATTTGGGGTAATGGCATGTATGATGGCATTCAAACCGTCGGAATTTTGCTTTGCAGAAAGTATCTCGGTAGGATTATATTCACCAATATTTTTGGGAACGTTTACATCTCCAACTGCCACAACGGGAGCATCATAGCTATTAACAACATATACCCATGATTGAAAATCACGCGCTTGAAGAAAAGCTCGCATAGCAAACCATAACTAATTAGAGCCATCGAAGACTGGTGGTACCCTAATAGAGATAGCACCTCTGTCCATAGAGTCAGATCGCTACAAACCCAGACTTGTAAGGTCTTGAACGTGTTTGCGTGCTCTGATACCAATTGAAAGAGCGGGGGTCTAACAAACCACCCAATATTTCGCTTAGAAATCTGTATGGACAAACTCGAATATACTTTTAAGAGAATCAACAAGACTCAATCAATTAAAAGTACATCAACGAGTTTATATCTCTCTCTCTTGATTTGATTTCCTCAAACAAAAACTGCGAGTACAAATCAAATACAAGGAATAACTTTGATGGTACCAAAGACCAATATCCAAGGATCAATCAATGACAATCATCAACCAAAGGTTGGATTACTCTAATTGATGATCTAACGCACAACCTGTATTATTTCAGTTATAAAGATAAAATAATATAATGCGTAAACTGAAATAACACAGACAGCAGAAATTTTGTTAACGAGGAAACCGCAAATGCAGAAAAACTCCGGGACCTAGTCCATATTGAATACACACTGTATTAAGCCGTTACATACACTAGCCTACTCCAAGCTAACTTCGGACTAGACTGTAGTTGAACCCCAATCAGTCTCCCACTGATCCAAGGTACAGTTGTACTCCCTACGCCTCCGATCTCAGCTGGATACTGCGCACTTGATTCCCTTAGCTGATCTCACCCACAACTAAGAGTTGCTACGACCCAAAATCACAGGATTTGACAATAAAAAAATATGTCTCACACAGACAAGTCTATCAAAGGATCAATCTGTCTCCCATAGAAAAACCCTAAAGTTTTTTGTTCCGTCTTTTGATAATAATCAAGGTGAACAGGAACCAATTGATAATCCGGTCTTATATTCGCGAAGAACAGCCTAGATAAATCAATCACCTCACAACAATCTTAATCATATGGTAGCGAAACAAGATGTTGTGGAATCACAAACAATGAGACGAAGATGTTTGTGATTATTTTTTATATCTTGCCTATCAGAGATATTAATCTCAAGCCAATCAATCTGATTGTACTCGTACGATAGAAGATGCAAGATAAGGTCACACAACTACGATAAAAGTAGTATCGGTCTGGCTTCACAATCCCAATGAAGTGTTTAAGTCGTTAACCTGGTTTTAGAAGAAGAAACCAAAGGTTAAAGGAGAAACGACTCTAGCACGCAAATTAGTATCACACGTGAAGTATGTGGATTATTTTTGCAGAGGTGCTAGATGTCCCCTTATATAGTCTTTCAAATCAGGGTTTTGCCTTGGTTACAAAACAAGCAATATCCACCGTTAGATGAAAACCTGATTTAGATTCAAGCTAATATTTCTCAACTGTCATATCAAAAACTTAGCTTGTTATACACAAATGAAATGCACGCTTCTAGGTTTCTTAACCGTACCCAAACATGTACATTGTTGGTTCAACGATAGTTAACCAAAAGGTTATCCATATGAGCATTTCATACCAACCATATTCTTCTTCACCATAACTAGTTCAAATGACTCAAATGAATTAGTTAGAGAGTTGTTCAATTGCAAGGAAATCTTGTGTACTACACAAGACACAATTGAATCAAAGATGATTTGATTCACTCGAATAGGTTCATGAACTTTATAGCCACGGTTTGCAAATTACATTCCTTAGTCTTTATAAGTTTAAGTTCAGAAATCATCTTCAGATATATAACCTTCTAAAGTTCGCACACTAGGTTCGCGGACTTAAGCAACCGGGCAGAGTTTACAAACTCCAGCAGAAAATCTCGGCAAAGACTTTCCGCCGGTTCGTGGACTGGGTTCGCGGACTGGTACTCACGTAACATGTTTTTCAACTCCAACAGAATTTCCCGGGATGAGAAGTTCGGCAGTTCGCGGACTTGGCAACAAGCCATTCTTCCGGTTTCTCTTGATCAACAAAGTTCGCAATTTTTGGTTCAAGGGATAAGACTTATGCACATATGTGTTTCCATACCAATTCTTATGTCCATCATTGGTTATGTAATCTAAACTCTCATTCCAACCATTAAAACATTCTTAGAGGATGTTATATATTTGTTACACCATTTCTCGTCAAAGCAATTTTCAAAGTGATTGAAACATATCATGACTTTCGTCACTAGGTAAAGATAAACATGGTCGAAGGGAAACACTTACCAACACATATTTCGAGATATAGATAGGCGAGGTATACTCGGCTCGAAATACCAAATGTGTATAATCTAAGTCTATATATAGCATACAACCTTTTGTCTCAAGAAGTAGGAGATAGAGTAGATAGACTTTTGAGTGACATATAAGTTCAAGTCTTCACATACCTTTTTGTCTAGAAGTTCCGTCGGTTCCTTGAGTAGTTCTTCTTCTTGTATGATGAATCGCCATGAAGTCCTTGAGCTCAACTACACTTTCTATCCTAGTCCGAGACTTAGCTATAGTAGACTAGAAATCAAGATTTATAGTTTTGATCACTAAAAACATGCTTGAGATAGCAACACTTTCGAGTTCAACCAAGCAATGCTCTAACAATAATCACTCATCTGCAAAATCTGTTTCCAATCAAAGACTTAGGAGATGTGCACTACTTTTTAGCCCTTGAAGTAAAGAGAGTTTCTACATCACTGCCTATTTATCAAACAAAATACACCTTTGATCTTCTTACTAATTTTCATATGAAAGGGGTTAAACCATGTTAGACACCCATTGCTACATCCACTAAACTAACATCTACTGATGGCCAGTTATTTGACAATCCGGCTGAATACAAAAGTTTAGTTGGCTCTCTTCATTATCTAACTTGGACTAGGCCAAACATATATTTTGTTGTTAATCAAGTTTTCCAGTTCATGCAACATCTTAGGGACACCCATTTCGTGTGTGCAAAGAGAATTTTAAGTTATCTCAAGGGTACTTTAACTCATGGATTGTTTTATACCAAAGGAAAGTATTTTATATTGGGATTTTCTGATGTTGATTGGGCAGGAAGTATTGAAGACAGAAGATCTACGGGAGGGTATTGTATTTTTCTTGGTCTTAATCCAATATCTTATTCTTCAAAGAAATAAACTATAGTGGCCAAATCATCCACATAAGCAAGATACATAACTCTGGCAAACAATGCAACATAGATGGTTTATATTTGTTTTATTTTGCATGATTTGTTTTGTTTCTTCCCAGCCATACCTAAGCTTGGATGTGACAACATCAGCTCTATATCTCTAGCTTCTAATCCAATTCAACACTCCAGAATGAAACATGTGCATATTGATTATCACTTCATCGGAGAGTTGGTTCAATATAAAGCTCTAGATGTCTTCAGTGTATCCACTCTTGATCAAATTACAGATATTTTCACTAAAGGGTTGCATGGTCCCATATTTCTTTTTCCCAAAGACAAGCTCAAAGCTCAAGACTTGAGCTTGAAGGGGAATAATGATATACACAAGGATGCTGTAGTGAAGGATAAAATTATCGGTGTTGTAGGTTAAACTTTGAGCTCTTTACGTCTCACATGTATGCCACACGTGTTATTCTTTATCCTGATTAGTCGATCCTTTATTTGCTTTAAATAGTTGTAATAATAAAATTATTTTGTAATGAGTTTTATTTTCATCTGTAATGATACCAGAGTAAAATTGATCACTACTGATATGTTATCAATATGGACCTTTCGGAAAGTGAGGAATTCACAAATTAAAGATCAGTAATGATTGTAGCATACTGGAGGCGAAATTTTATCAGTTTCATGCGGTCTTCAAAAGACTGTACATATTCGGTGCTTCCTAGCTAATTGGGAGCCGTAACAAATTCCTATATTCCGTACGTGAATATAACCCTTTTTCTTTGAAAGAAAATAAAACCAACTTAGTTTTTCTTTTTCAGATTAACGTACCAGAAATGGCGGTGATAATAACAATTGATGTGGATTTCTTACTTGGTTCTTTCCAATTTTCATTAAAGTTTTCATTGATGAGAACGCACACCAAACATGACACAGACATTCTATTAGATAAGCTCTCTAATTGATAGCTTAACAAATGTGTCTTAATTCGAATTAACTTGTAATATATGTGCACTGAGCAGATATCTTGTCATATACTCGACCATGGTATTGACAACTTGTTTCTCTGTTGCTTAAAAAAATAAACTTGTTTCTATGCACATCCAACATCTATGAATTTTCCTGCTACAGTGGGTTGGGGAATTCTATTGGGGTTAATGTATCAACACTTCTCTTTTCCCCGCAGTTTCATGTTTTGTCTGGCTTCACGCTATACACGTACGTATAACTGGTGAGAGTCACTGTGACTTTAAAACAATATATAGCCATATATAGGACCAAGCTAATGCTTTTTTACTAGGGTGACCATTAATATCACATAACTTATCAGAGACAATGCTAACTAGTCCAATGGCGATAACGGAGTCATCGAGTTTAATTTTATCTCTAGTTACCGAAAACTGTTCGACAATAGTATTTGATAAATTTGAGTTACCCTCGAGGTTTCGTTTCCAAGTTGCATTAAAGAACGCAATCATTGTGAACTCATGTACAGTATAGCTGACACCAAGTCACTAATATCCGAGCTCACTCGAGCCGAGCCATTTAAAAAATAGTATAAAAAATAAAATCCAGCTCTATAAGCTGTGTCGGCGGTGTTATTGTGAAAGTAAAACCTTCTCCTTCGTCTCCTCTACACCCCACCACAGTCACTCACACTCACAAAACAACAATAAATTAAATAAATTAAAAGAAAAAAAAAGAAACAAAGAAAAGGAATAAAGATAAAAATCTCTCGCATTCCTTCATTGTCTCAGTCTCTTCCTTTCTTCGATCCTGAAGAAAAATTAAATCAGTACTTCTCTCTCTAGTCTTTAGAGAAGAAGAACTGATTTCTAAAAGAAAACCAAGGAAGAAGAAGCAGCAGAAGCAAACAGCGTGAATTTGTATCTCAATTCACATTGAACTATACTTCATCAAAATCCTTTGTTGGGAATAAAGAACGTTATTTCGTATCAATTTGTAAGTAAAAGTATAATCTCCGATTCATTTCTATTAGTTTCATTTATTCCGTTTGACATTTTCATTAGAATAGTCCGTTTGACTCTTTAGTTGAATTACAGTCTGATCTGATATTATTTTCAGTGAAATTCAATTCAATTTTTATCAAATTGGTTGAATAAGTTTAGATTGCGGAGAAATCAGCATTAATTCGGTTGGTAAATTCAACTTTTTGTAGAAATTTAGAGGATTATGTATTGCAGTATATTAATTGGGTTAAGATCTCAGAACTCATAGCGATCTGTATTGATTTTTTGAAATTGAAAGAAGCAATTCAGATTTTACTGCTTAAGATCTACATTTGCGTGCCTGTTTTTTTTTTTCATTGAGTAGGTCTGAAATTCTTTTGCAGGGAATTCTAAAGTTTTCATGATTTATTCGAAGTAGATCTGAAGATAAACAAAGATCTACAGTAAGATTTTATTTGGAGGTCTTGAATTCTAGTCAAGCTGGCGGCTACACTAGCTTGGAGGTATTCTGGCAACAATGGCAATGGCCATGGAGCTAATGATCCGGTTAGTTTTTTTTTCAACAATTCTTTGAAGTTCAAAATTGCTTAACATATGAACTTTAATTTTAATATTCTCATGGAAGATGTAAAGGTTTTTTATTGGCATTTCAATTTGATAATTCTGTTGGAATCTGAGTTGGTTAGGAATTTGTTTTGGATCTTTAGAAAGACTGTATAATGTGAATAAAGCCACTTTGGTTTCTATTTGATGAGCTTGAAAGCAAATGTACATTTCATTATTTCTGTTGTTTCGAATCTGAGAAATCAAACAACACTTCTTGAGAAACAATGTTAGTACACTGACATGTTCGGGCATGATCTGATGCTTGTATAATTCAAACAGCGACCCGTTCATACATATATATGTCTCTTTCTTGATTGTTACAATTGAAGTCATTTCTATGCTTAACGCCTTCAACTTTTTGCCTTCTGAAATGATCACAGGATTCGAAGCATCAAGAATCGGAACCTCCTACTCCACACTCTGTTATGAAGATGAGTTCGAGGTCAGTCTAAAATTATTATGTGGGGCAGAAACATACACACGTCGCTAGTTTTATTTTTATTTTTATCACTGTCTGAATTTGAAAGTGTACTTGTGGACCCATGATTACTGTATTCATGCTCGTAGCAGTACTGGTATGCCACTAAAAAAAATACAATACCAGTAACACATTTCTGTCCAAGTTCAGCATTTGCGGATTGCAGTTCTCTTCTCTTCGGATTGAATCCTGCTGTTAAATGATCTATATATCATTTGTTATTCGAGCTAGGGAAACTGATATTTGTTTGTCCTTCTTAAACTCTTGTCACGTGTCTTGTTCACAGATACTCATTTTTTTCCTTTTCCTTTGACACAAGGCTTATGACACCATTCTCACATTCTCTTCTCATCTATTAAAAAATCAAATTGGTTTCTCAAGCTCCACATTCTTTCATCGGACAGTCATCCTTGCACTTCACACCGTTTACAATTACTAAATTATCTCTTAAACTTTAAAAAACCTTTAAAGTAAACTTTAGGTAGCTGTACAAGAGTTTGTATCTGATTTATATGTCTGTTTATATCATCTCATTATGTTGCCCAACTAGCAAAACCTAAAAATACTGGCCTTATCTTTTACGGGCTTAACAAGTACACATTTATCCCTTTTCTTCTCAAGAATCATATCATACAACTTTTTACCTGTAGCAGTTCATGACTTTCTGTTAGAATTTTTTAGCCACTTAGATTTATTTTCAGGGACCGGACTAGTAGCAATATGGAGGATCCAGATGGGACATTGGCAAGTGTTGCACAATGTATTGAGCAATTGCGTCGAAGTTCCTCAGCTGTGCAAGAAAAAGAGAGCGCATTAAAGCAGTTGCTAGACCTTATTGATTCGCGTGAGAACGCTTTCAGTGCCGTTGGATCTCACTCCCAGGCTGTTCCCATACTTGTGTCTCTTCTCAGATCAGGATCTGTTGGAGTGAAGTTGCAAGCTGCTACAGTTTTGGGTTCTCTTTGTAAGGAGGATGAACTAAGGGTAAAAGTGTTACTTGGTGGTTGTATTCCTCCCTTGCTTGGTCTACTCAGGTCAAGTTCCAAGGAGGGCCAAATTTCAGCGGCAAAGGCTATTTATGCTGTTTCTCAAGGTGGTGCTAGGGATCACGTCGGTTCAAAGATCTTTTCAACTGAAGGAGTGGTGCCTGCGCTTTGGGAACAACTAAAAAATGGGCTCAAGGTCAAGGATGAGAACTTGGTTGATAAGCTTTTAACTGGAGCACTGAGAAACCTGTCTACAAGCACCGAGGGTTTCTGGACAGCAACAATAGAAGCCGGAGGAGTTGATATACTCGTCAAGTTGCTTGCCACTGGTCCGTCGAGCACTCAGGCAAATGTTTGCTTTCTTCTTGGATGTATGATGATGGAGGATGTATCTGTTTGTTCAAAGATCTTAGCTGCAGAAGCTACCAAGCTACTCCTCAAGTTACTGGGTTCGGGGAATCAGCCCCCAGTACGGGCAGAAGCTGCAGGTGCTCTAAAATCTCTCTCTGCTCAGTGCAAGGAAGCAAGTCGGGAGATAGCTAATTTAGGTGGAATACCTGCGTTGATAAATGCGACAATAGCTCCATCCAAGGAATTCATGCAAGGTGAATATGCCCAAGCACTGCAGGAGAATGCAATGTGTGCCCTAGCGAATATATCTGGTGGTCTGTCATATGTCATTTCAAGCCTGGGTGAGAGCCTCGACGCATGCACTTCACCTCCTCAGATTGCCGATACTCTCGGGGCTTTGGCTTCAGCTCTAATGATATATGACAACAAAGCAGAATCTGTCAGAGCATCCGATCCTTCCCTTATTGAGAAGATATTAGTTAAACAGTTTAAGCCCCGGTCACAGTTTCTTGTGCAGGAACGTACAATAGAAGCCTTAGCCAGTTTGTATGGCAACCCTATTCTCTCTCACAAACTTTCGAACTCTGATGCTAAACGTCTTCTTGTTGGGTTAGTAACGATGGCGACCAATGAGGTTCAGGATGAGCTGGTAAGGTCTCTTCTGGTACTTTGTAACAGTGAAGGCAGTCTATGGCGTGCTCTTCAAGGCCGTGAAGGGGTTCAACTCTTAATATCTCTTCTTGGGCTTTCATCAGAGCAACAGCAAGAATGTGCTGTCGCACTTCTTTGTCTTTTATCCAATGAAAATGATGAAAGTAAGTGGGCTATCACTGCCGCTGGAGGCATACCTCCCCTTGTTCAAATTCTGGAAATAGGGTCCGTCAAAGCTAAGGAAGATTCTGCAACAATCCTTGGAAACCTTTGTAACCATAGCGAAGATATTCGAGCATGTGTTGAAAGTGCTGATGCAGTTCCTGCTCTATTGTGGCTGCTGAAGAATGGAAGTACTAATGGGAAAGAAATTGCAGCGAATACATTAAACCATCTTATTCATAAATCGGATACAGGGACTATCAGTCAATTAACTGCTCTATTGACGAGTGATTTACCTGAATCCAAAGTTTATGTTTTGGATGCACTGAAAAGTTTGCTTTCAGTTGCACCCCTAAAGGATATATTGCACGAAGGCAGTGCTCCAAATGATGCAATCGAGACAATGATTAAAATTCTCAGTTCTACAAGGGAAGAGACTCAAGCTAAGTCAGCGGCTGTTCTAGCCAGACTTTTTGATATCAGAAAGGATCTGCGTGAGAGTAGCATCGCTGTTAAGACTCTTTGGTCAGCTATGAAACTCCTAAATGTGGAATCTGAAAAGATCTTAATGGAGTCCTCTTGCTGCCTTGCCGCTATTTTTCTTTCAATTAAACAAAACAGAGATGTGGCCGCCGCTGCGAGAGATGCACTGGCTCCATTGATTGTGCTAGCTAATTCTGCAGTTCTAGAAGTTGCAGAACAGGCAACGCGGGCTTTGGCTAATCTTCTTTTGATAATGAATTTCAGACGAAGCATTTCCTGAGATATCATTTTGCCGGTTACCAGGGTTTTGCGTGAAGGAACAATTGATGCAACGCCCATGCAGCGGTAGCAATCGCCCGTCTTCTCCAGTAGCGCCAATTGATTTGCGCTTTCTGATTGTGTGAACCGTGCTGAACTGTTCTGGCACTAGTTCCCTTCTAGAATCTACAAGTGTGAATCTTCAGCCACGTCAGAGGCACTTGATGCACTTGCATAATATCAAGGTCCAAAGTAACTAGTGGGCATGTCAAACCTGCATGGGCGGTCTTAGCTGATTTCCCCTCAACCATAGCTCCAATAGTTTCAACTATAGCTGATGCGACACCTTTGTTACAGGACAAAGCTATAGAAATTTTGTCCAGGCTTTGCCGAGATCATCAGTTGTACTGGGAGATACAATTCTAGTAGCTCCTGAGTGTATTTCATCAATTGCAAGAAGGGTGATTAGCTCAAAAAGCATAAAAGTCAAAGTTGGTGGAACTGCACTTCTGATTTGTGCTGCCAAAGTTCAACATCAAAGAGTGGTAGAAGCTCTCAATGATTCAAAGTCATGTGCCTATCTCATTCAATCTCTTGGAAATGCTGCAGACTTCCGCATTGGTAGTTTAAGGGGGAAACTGAAACCCTAGACATATATGTATTTACAGGCACTCTAACGGACAGACTAGATATGGCGAGTCTGAGAACAGCACAACAGTTATTTCTGGTGACAATGTTGCAATTGGTTACTTTCAGTTCTTGCTTTCATGACAAAAGTAAAATTGTCATTATGGAGGCTGGAGCAGTTGAAGTTCTTACAGACAAGATCTCCCACGTGTTTTTCACAAGCTAATCAGGTTACATTATTAACTCTTTCAAAATTAATTTCTTTTCCTTTATAAGCAGCAAAAGTTATGCTGATTCCATATCATTTTGTTTAATTCCTTGTGTGCCTATGCTGCAGTTGATACTCATAGTTAGTTAACTCTTGGGGCTTCTATTCACGTTGTCTATATTATGTTCTGCAGTATGATTCTAAAGAAGATGGAAGTACTTGGGTCTGTGCACTATTGTTCGCTATTTTATTTCAAGATAGGGACATTATACGAGCGAACACGACGATGAAATCTATTCCAGTACTTGCAAACTTGTTGAGGTTCGAGGAGTCAGCTAACAGTATTTTGCAGCACAAGCTCTGGCAAGTCTAGTTTGTAACGGTAGCCGAGGAACCCTTCTCACAGTGGCAACTCAGGAGCTGCAGTTGGGCTTATTTCTTTGCTTGGATGTGCTGACATTGATATAGTGATCTGTTGGAACTATCTGAGGAGTTCTGTTTGGTGCGCAACCCGGAGCAAGTTGCTCTGGAGAGATTATTTAGGGTTGTGATATCAGAGTTGGGGCTACTTCTCGTAAGGCAATACCTGCCCTTGTGATCTCCTCAAACCAAGTTCCAGATCGTCCAGGGCACCTTTTCTAGCACTGGGCTTCTCACTCAGCTCGCTAGAGACACTCCCTCAAACATGGTTGTAATGGTAGAATCAGGGGCTCAGAGGCATTACTAAATCTTTCACTGGTCCACAGATTCTACAGAGGAAGCAGCCACGGTTGTTAGGGATCCTTTTTGGAAGTGCTGAATAAGGAGGCATGAGTCTGCATTTGGCGCTGTTATCAGCTTGTAGCAGTCTTGCGTTTAGGTGGAAGGGGTGCACGTTATAGTGCTGCCAAGGCGTTGGAGAGCTTATTTTCTGCAGATCATATAAGGAATGCGGAGTCTGCACGACAAGCTGTTCAACCACTGGTGGAGATTCTTAATACTGGCATGGAGAGAGAGCACCTGCTGCCATTTCAGCTTTGGTTCGGTTACTTGTGACAGTCCATCTAAAGCCCTAGCTTTGCCGACGTCGAAATGAACGCAGTTGATGTTCTTTGCCGAATCTGTCATCTAATTGTTCCATGGAGCTAAGGGGGATGCCGCAGAGTTATGCTGGTCCTTTTTGGAAACACACGAATTAGGTCAACCATGCTGCAGCTCGTTGTGTTGACCTTTGGTCTCCCTTCATAACCGAGTACGTCCCTCAGCATTCGGTGGTTCGAGCACTTGATAAGCTACAGACGTGAGCACTGGCTGAACTTTGTAGCTGCTCATGGTGCTGTGATACCTCTTGTTGGCCTTTTCTTTGGTCGGAATTATACTCTCCATGAGGCCATTTCAAGAGCTCTTGTGAAGTTAGGAAAAGATAGACCAGCTTGTAAAATGGAAATGGTGAAGCGGAGTTATTGAGAGTGTCTTGGATATCCTTCATGATGCACCTGATTTCTTTGTGCTGTGTTCGCGGAGTTTTGCATTTTACAAAACAATAGTGCATTGCGAAGGGCCATCTGCTGCCAAAGTGGTTGAACCCTTTCCAATTACTTTCAAGACAAGAATTTGGTCCGATGGTCAACATAGTGCTTTGCAGGTTCTTGTCAATATTTTGGAGCATCCCCAGTGCCGGTCTGAGTATAGACTTACCCCTCATCAAGCTATTGAACCACTCATCTCTCTGCTTGACTCTCCGATGGCAGCCGTACAGCAACTGGCCGCTGAGCTTCTCTCACATCTTCTAATGGAAGAACATCTTCAGAAGGACTCGGTAACACAACAAACAATTGGACCATTGATAAGAGTTCTTGGATCTGGTATTCAGATTTTGCAGCAGAGAGCTATCAAGGCCCTTGTTAGTATTGCAGTTACTTGGCCTAATGAAATCGCAAAAGAAGGTGTCGTCACCGAGCTTTCAAAAGTCGTATTGCATGCAGATCCTCCATTGCCTCATGCTTTGTGGGAGTCTGCTGCTTCTGTCTTAGCCAGTATTTTGCAATTTAGCTCAGAATATTATTTGGAAGTACCTGTTGCAGTACTGGTTAGATTACTTCGTTCTGGAACAGAAGGTACAGTTGTTGGTGCACTGAATGCCCTCCTCGTGTTAGAAAGTGACGATTCAACTAGTGCTGAAGCAATGGCTGAAAGTGGTGCAGTAGAGGCTCTTCTAGAACTTCTTAGGTCACACCAATGTGAGGAAACTGCAGCACGTCTTCTGGAAGTTCTTCTCAACAATGTGAAGATCAGAGAAACAAAAGCGGCTAAATCTGCAATTTCACCTTTATCTCAATATCTTTTGGATCCTCAGACTCAAGCTCAGCAAGCAAGGCTGCTTGCAACTCTAGCTGTTGGTGATCTGTTTCAAAGTGAGGGGCTTGCTAGGTCTACAGATGCTGTTTCTGCTTGTCGAGCCTTAGTTAATGTCCTTGAAGACCAACCTACTGAGGAAATGAAAGTGGTTGCTATATGTGCGCTGCAGAACCTTGTAATGTACAGCAGATCAAATAAAAGAGCAGTTGCGGAAGCTGGTGGTGTTCAGGTTGTACTGGATCTCATTGGTTCAAGTGATCCCGATACATCAGTTCAGGCAGCAATGTTTGTGAAACTTCTGTTCTCGAACCACACCATTCAAGAGTATGCTTCTAGTGAAACTGTGAGAGCTATAACTGGTAGGTTCCCCATATCATTTTCTGATTCTCATTTACTTCACTAGTTAAGGCTTGAAATCAGATATTCAACAAAGAGGAATATGAGTGCATATAATCAGATATTCTCATTTTGATACTCTTAACTTAAAGACTCCGATGATGTTGAACGAAAGATGTCTCTGATATTTCTATGATCTAAACTGTTTTAGCTGTTGTTCAGTGAACATCGATAAGCTTGTGAATACCTTTATTTGTAGGCTAATCAGTTTTCCCCCCCTTCGCCTCCCTCTCTTCAGCTGCTATTGAAAAGGATTTATGGGCCACTGGAAGTGTAAACGAGGAGTACCTAAAAGCTCTAAATGCACTGGTGGGTAACTTCCCGCGTTTGAGAGCTACCGAGCCTGCAACACTCAGTATTCCACATCTGGTGACATCGCTCAAGACTGGCTCAGAGGCAACTCAAGAAGCTGCATTGGACTCACTTTTCCTACTTCGGCAAGCATGGTCGGCGTGCCCTGCAGAAGTCTCTAAAGTACAGTCAGTAGCTGCAGCTGAGGCAATTCCGTTGCTTCAATATCTAATCCAATCTGGCCCGCCTCGCTTCCAGGAAAAAGCTGAGCTTCTTTTGCAGTGTTTGCCTGGCACTTTGACAGTGATTATAAAACGTGGTAATAATTTGAAGCAATCAGTTGGAAACCCTAGTGTCTACTGCAAGCTCACACTTGGAAACACTCCACCAAGGCAGACAAAGGTAACAATCCATAATGCCTCGTGTATTTCCAGAGCCCTAGATGTTAATAAATTTATTGCTAACTTTGCTCTTGCAACTTGTTTCTCAGGTTGTATCGACTGGAGCTACTCCCGAGTGGGATGAGGGTTTCGCATGGGCATTTGACGCCCCTCCTAAAGGACAGAAACTACACATATCTTGCAAGAACAAGAGCAAAATCGGAAAGGTAAAGTCATTGAAAACTAAGTGAATGATAGTCCATTCACCTCCTTGTCTCTCCATGGACATCCTTGAACTCATACTTAATTTTATTCAATACACAGAAATCATTTGGGAAGGTAACTATCCAGATCGATCGGGTAGTCATGCTTGGTGCAGTCGCTGGGGAATACGTACTGTTGCCTGAAAGCAAAACTGGACCTTCACGAAATCTAGAAATCGAATTCCAATGGTCCAACAAATAACAAACCTTCTTTTAGGTAAAAAGAGAAACAACTAGTATCTTTATATTAGCGGTTGTAATTTTAAATTTCAGAGAAATTTGAGATATCTTTACATATCCTTTTTGTTATTATTCATGATGTTGTATAGAGATTGCAGTAGGATGATAGTTTTTCTTTCTGCAGTCACAAGAACCAGATATCATATATTTTTTTAGTCACTGAACACTGTGTGTGCAGATTTATCGTTTTGTATTTCTTTTACATTTTTCATGTATGGGCGGAGAAAATAGTCGGATTGGAGAAAACGTAGTTCCTTTGTATTCTTTTTCATCAAAAGTGTGTATTATTCCTGAGAAAATTAGTCTGTTCAGCTCACTTTGTTTTTTGTTATGGACCTATATCTACTTTCCGTTTTTTTCCCTTTCTTTTGTTTCTTGTCCGACACGCCTGTAAATGAAGAAAATGCTTTGTACACCAAATCTATGCACCATCACTCATTGGTTATACTTGGCCTTCGTGTGGGAATATGATTTACTATTCCTAGATAGCGTTTTGACGTGCACACGCAGTGGTGTGTGAATTTGGTGCAAGAATTGACCGGCACTCGTGCTTAGCTCTAATCATCTTCAATGGTCCAATTAGCCTAACTTTCACCCCGACCCATCTTTTTGAGGGAAGATTGCTTGGATCCCATCGAACCCGAGCTCTAATCCTGAGTCCTGACAGAAGAGCTTAGGATCTGTCTAAGATGGGAAATTTATCAAGACCTCAGCTTTTAAAACTTTTCTGGAACCTGATCTAGAAATGTTAAAATTCCAGCTAGAGTGATGTTATTTATATGGAAATGTTATCCTTGTCAGGGAGATCGTAATTCAAAGAATCTATATTGACTCTTATTTATGTCCTTTGTGTTTAAATGAGGAAGAAAGTTTGATGGATCCTCCTGTTACTCACTTATCCTTTGATTAGTAGAGTTCGACATGCCAGTGCTTTTAACATCAGATTTGCTTCTTTCCAGAATCACCCTATTCATGACTAGTTGTGCTATTTGGCTTGCAGTTGGTCAATTTAGTAACAACACTACTCGTGATTCTTTTAATTCTGTAGCTACTTTGATGTGGTCTATCTGTATAGCATATGAATCGCCCTCAAGAAAGCTACGGAACTCAAACTGTCGCATGCTATTTTGGAGAATGATGCTCCTGCCTTGGGAGATAAGATCTCCTAGCAAGATTTTGATAGCTCAGGAAAAATGTCTAATTTTACATTTCGTTCTGGTATTAGAAACTTTAAATATGTTTATAATCGTAGGACTTGTAATTTGGGAGCTTACTCTCCCTCCTTCATGATTGTTTAGCCTTGTGAAGGTGAGCTTCATTATTGAATTTCTGTTTGTCTAAACAAAAATAAAAATATAACAGTCATCACATATTAATTCTTGGTTATTCAAGAATGACACAAAATTAACTAAATCTTTATAACTGAAGAATTCTCCGCCAGATGAAAATTTGTGTCCTCATCGTTGGTGATTGGTGCATTGTGAGGAAACTCCGTTTTGTCTTCGTCGTGGTTCTTACCGTCATCATCATCGTCGGCGTCATCTTCACCATGATTTGCAACCACTGGCGGATTCTTCCATGAAAATTCTGTCTCACCATCATCTATAATTACTTCCTTATTTTTATTATTACCAAGTCCTAATACTGTTTTCTCTTCTTGTTTCTTGTTATCATCAGTCATATTGGGTAGTCCAGTTTTGTCGATCACCTTAGGATTTCTTGACGGGAAATCGTATCGTTCTGATGGCCACTGAATAGCCAATGACTTGTTATTTTTCTTTTTATCAGTTTTCTCCTCCTCTTCTGATTTTGAGTTCAGTATAATCTCATTTTGATAATTGTCTTCTTGCTTTGACGTTTTTACCTTCATGGAATCTCCTTCAAGTGCTTGATCATCGTCGGTATCTAATGATGGCTTTGCCAAGTTTGATCGAGTATCCGGATGTTGTTGTTGTACATCACCATTGCTGTTTTTCTCCTTTGTCTTCGAATAACACAATCCACACATATTTTTTCTCTACCAAACAAATTCAGATACATCATGTACGTGTAGCGACTTATAAAGAATGTGATAGGTGCTAGTTAGACTAAATTTAATTACGTTATTAGCTTAAGTATTTGTCATCACTGATTAACACAATTATTACTTTAATTTTATTCCCTTATTGTTGGAGATCTCAAGTAACTTGTTATATTGAAGGGCATAAGAACGTTTAAATCATTAACTAGACAGCTTTTGAGAATATAATAGACAAGGTTAGTAAGTGATACAAGAAACGCAGCTATACTCTTCCTATATATTCTTGTTAAAGTAATGCATCATTTTAGCTTTTATGCCTTAACATCTTAATTCTCGATGCTCACGCTGTAGTGCATGAGGAATCCAATGATTTTTATCATGTAGGAATCTAGGGTTTTTTTTTTTTTTTTCTGTAAAAAAAATTTATATGTGTGTCAGTCGAAAAAACGTTGCAGGCCAATAGCATCTGTGTTTGGAATTTGCCAATGGGACCTTCAATAGAGTATGTGCACCGTATATGCTTTAGTATATTGATCAACAAAGCCAGCCATAAGAAAACAAGGCTATTACAAAAAGTTACCAAATTCAGCTGGGGTTACCAAGAACAGTGATTTGAACTACATTCTCGTGAAATTAGTAAGCCCGTGGAATTTGGTAAACCCCCATAATAACATAGCTTTGTAAGAAAATGACTCCAACTTGTCATCGCGTTAGTAATCAGAATGTATAAATCCAAAGTACGGTAGGTTCTGATAAAATGGAATTGGTTCTCAATTGGAGGACCTATCTTCCTGACGAACATCAAGAACAAAAGTTCGTTTTTATCTTTGTTTCTCCAAAAAGTGATTCAAGAAGTAAAGTAGTTCTAAATTCTGTATTCCATGTTGTGTATCTTTTTCACCTCTTTATCCAACTACTAGCCTACTACCACTACTTCCCAATCCAAGCCGTATCCAATAGTTCAGTTTGTTGCCCTACCCCTAAACCAATCAGGTGGACAAATGCTTCCTTTACTGTGCATTCATTTTCTCATCACTTCCCGCGTTTTTTTCTTCCTGTAGGCACTAGCTAGCTGGTTTTGGTCTTAGATGGATGTGTTTGTCGTAGTTGATGTCGGATTCAAGCCGGTTAGCATCTCTGTCGTTTAATTGTAACAAATGGACATTGAATTTTATGAATATTTGTAACCAAACAGTCTAAAAAGATTACGGTCTCTTACTAATTAAGAGCATCACAATGTCAGCTATAAGCCTATAGCTGACAATAGCCAAATAAGCCAAATTTTACCGCCAAATATGGTCAGGCACATTTCTAAACTAAGCGTCCAAGCCTTACGTAGGAGGACTGAGTTTAAAACAACTGAGACTGACTAGTCGACCAAAGCTTGAACAGTGATCTATTTTTTTTTCTTCAAACATACAGGATCAGCCATGTTTAGTCTTGCAGTTTCACTCTAAGGCCGGTACACAACTTTTTAAATATGGGAACTTGAAGATTTTGGGATTGAAATATAGCTACTTCTAAAACAAAAAGAAACCAATCACGATAATCAATAACTTTTTTAATTGACAATATCAATTAGTAACATCTAAGCAACAGCATTACTTAAATCTTGTTAACCAGATATAGTCCTCTACTTCTTACCTGCTGTAAAAAGCACTATACTTGCATCTTTTTCATGTAGCAGTTCTTGCCATGTCCACTTTTCATAGTTTTCACGAACTATCCCTTGTTCTCTCTTTCGGTGGCAATTTTGATGTTTCAGCCTTGACGTTCTGGTGTGCAGTCGCTACTCCTCTACCTTCCAAAGTAGTCAGCTGCTCTGGGTCTCTTGATGGGATTAGCTCAACCTTTGGGGAGGCTTTTGGGGCTTGAGCATTCTTATTAGACTTCTCATTATTTGGGAACGGAGTTTCTTGTTCTCTCGACGCAGTTAGCTCTTCTGGCGACACCTTTGATGTTTCACTCTTGCTGTTTGGTGCATCAGTATACGACAAAGAAGCGTCGTTGATACTTTCTCTGTTACGGTGTAGTTGTTGTTGCTGCTGCGATTGTTTTGAGTAACTAGATTCGTCGTTAACTACATCTTCACGAACTGTTGTTGTACTAGTTTTGTTACCATTTGCATCTATAACTGGTTGATCTTGTGACTTCCTAGGGCTCCCATTGTGCCTTGGGTACGTACGAACCGGATCTTGGGTCGGCGGCTTTATAGGTAGGTTGGGCGGTTTCCGAGACACTTCGCCGGTGCCACCACCAAAACAATTAAAACACATCTTTTCTGTCTCTGAAAAAGTATTGCCTTGATTACTAGCTCCAAGCTACACAATAACAGCTTATATGTGAGTACGGACTATATAGCTACCTTGTGGGTTCCTTCCTGCTGTTAAGCAGAAGTATTACCAGTGAAGTTCCTATATGACCAAATGATTAGTACTTTTCTCATCCTGTAACTATATATGGTCCAAGAAAAGTGAAATAAACATTTATTAATGTGATCAGTTGAACAAATATTCTTTCAAGCCTAATTAATCTTTTGGAATCAAATCTTTTGAAGTTCCCATTAATCCATTACTAGGTGCTTAGCCCGTGCTTTGCACGGGCATTGTAATATGTTACAGATAGATATTTCAGAAAACACCTAAACAAATTCCAAAAACATCTATCAATTAAACTGCTGACTTTTGTTGAGAGAATATCAAGTTTAAGTTTTATGTATCAATCACATCAATCTCAACAATCGTTATTCCAGACTTGACACACATGACTTGCTTCCATCAAGTGTGTAGTGCATCAAACAGTTGTAAGTTACGTATTAATTCATAAAAATTAATGACTACTAAAATACCTGTTTTTTTAAAGAAAAAACAATTGATGTACCATTGATAACTTACTTCATTCTTTTTCAATGGGTGCTACTTTTTTTCTTTTTGTCCCGAGTGGTTAAATGACTTTGATTTGATAAAACCGCCGCCAATATACTTTTATAAGGTTGGCAGTGCAGATAACTGACTCATCTCTCGGTGGGAATAAATCATGCTTGAAAATGTGATGGTAATTCTACGGTTGCTTACTTTAAACGTGCTGCAACTAATGTAGGGTAAATCATTTCAGGAGAATCATCTGCAATGTGAGATTCCAACATCATAATGAACTTGAATTTCCGAATGATTGAACTCTAGTACTGTAATTGATTATCAAACTATCTCTAGTAGTTATTTTTACAGTCTAAAACTCATCTATGGATTACAGTTAAGTTCAAAAGTTACAACATCAAAATGCTCAGCCTAAACCCAAGATTAGTTGTTTCAGTCAATACATCGACTTCATCAGCCGTAAATGTGATGCTTGGCAGGAGAGAAACAAAAGAGTGCAACAAAACCAACATACTACGACACATATCCCGAGGCCCAAAAAATCCAATCATTCTCTATCCCCTTCAAATAAATATTCCACTGTAGCCAACCGAAACTTCAATTGACAACCTCCTCCAGGAGCCATTTCCACGCATAAATCTGGGTTCCTTGTAAAGCTTCTGGAAACCTCCAATTTTGTCTTCTCCAAGACAAAAATCCAGATTCTCTTCTCCAAGACACAAATCCAGACAAACAATTGTAAGGAAGATTCAAGAACGTCAATTCTTGAAGGGAACTAAAAACCAATGTATTTATTTATCAGTTTATATCTCATCTTTCTAAGAGTTTCACCGGCCAATGCTTACTCGAAATGCATATAAAATAATAATTAAACCACATTCTTTACTTCCCATAGATATCCAATCGGATTTTCTCATCCAACTACTACAAACATAAAGCAAAAACACAAGGGTCCAATCACCAGTTCGGAGCCTAGAATTTGACCAAGTTATTACCATCCAGGCACTCTGGAAGCATACTCATACATTGATTGATGCTGAAGAGATGTTAGTTGTGCAATCTGATTTCTTATTCTTGTCTTGGTTTATTGTCTAAAGTGCACCCAAGTAGAAAGCTATGTATGATTTCTACTATTCATGGTACCAATGGATCACACGGGCTAAAAGAGTTCTTACCATTTGAAGTTCAGTAAATATCTTCAGCATGATCAGATGCAGTAATCTCACCAAATCTGCATAAACAACTCGGAAATTCAATGTGCTGTTAACCTGCAATTGCATGAAAATGATTACAATGCATAAACTAACGCATAAACCTGCAATATCTTCAGACTATGGAGATGCTATAGGTATAAATTGCTTTCATATAATAGGTTTCTCTTTCTTCTGTATTGCTTATTCTCCTAAACTCCTTTTTACTTGAAAAAGAGTGAGCACATTTTAGAAGTTATGTATATGAAGGTACAATCAAATCTTTTCCATATCGTCCCTTGTTTTTTCGGATTGACCTGCTCAAAACAAACAATTGTGAAAGCATGAAAATTAAAGTGTATCTACCTGATATGATTAAGATTTGGCTTTTCAGCGTTTTCTTGTGCAACTTTTTTTTGAAGCGTCCCAATTTATTTTATGAAGAAAGTGTCGGTTCATTGCCCTATCTATATGACTTCATTGTTCATGCATCAACATGGGCCTGTTAAATGAAAATGAAACATAATTAAACAATAGGCTTTGATTAGAAATGCATTTTATTAGCATAATGTACTAATAAAATTAAGGTTATTAAGCATGAGAACACATCAAGATCGGTGTGCACCAAATATTAAGCTTTTTACTAAGGTAATTCATTTGGCAATTAACCCCATTCCGACCCAAGATTTTAAAGTCTTGATGGGCTAAATCAACTTGTGTAAAGAACCAAGAGGTGAATCATTTTCCTGATCGTGGCTTTGAATAACACTTGGGATTGTTAAATAATAGTACCTCGTGTTACGGATACATAAGGCATGCAGTAAGCTGAGATGGCCAGGCTCAATATCCCTCCATATTTTGGACTCCTAGCGAGCAGAACAATCATCTACAACTACTTGGATGTTGTCTTCCAAAATCTTCAAAAGGTTTTCTTCATCTCTTTGTAGCCTTTTTTTTCAGTCACCATGGTTATACGAAGAATCTACGTGCTCCACATGAACTGCTGCATTAATACACATGATATCAGTTGCATTTAGATAAATTCCGAGCATTAGTATTCTGAATAATAGTTGATGGAATCATATATAAGAAGAAGAATAAATGAGTAACTAACATGAATATATTTGGGGTTGTAGCCATTTCAACTTGGCTCCACTTGGAACTGAAATTAGACTCCGGATGATGGACTCTGTATCCAATTTACAATCAATCAACTCCGGGAGCTTTTGACTATCAACAGTGCTGTATCTACAAACAGAAGATTCAGCACAATTAAGAGGTAACTTAATTATATATATATAGAAACAGATCAAGGATGCATATGACGAAAATATAAGCATAAACTGCAGACACTCTGTGTGTATTGCAGAAAAAT
This sequence comes from Papaver somniferum, assembly GCF_003573695.1. Classification (NCBI taxonomy): domain Eukaryota; kingdom Viridiplantae; phylum Streptophyta; class Magnoliopsida; order Ranunculales; family Papaveraceae; genus Papaver; species Papaver somniferum. The sequence continues at coordinate 42,782,514 of NC_039359.1, forward strand.
ACGCAGTACTACGTGTCCATACAGTACACAACCAGAAAAAATTCAGTCTCAGAGGCTTATTTTTATAGAAAATTTGAAGAGTCTTCAAGCATCCCTTAAATCATTGGTGAACAATAAACAAATACATTTTTCATTGCGTCCTTTGAACTCAAAATATGACCTAAAATCTGTCCAGAAATCAGTCCAAGATAAAACCATACTTGATGACCTACAGATAAACTAAAGAACTGAATTGAGGCAGGAAATTGGATGCATTGAGTTTATTTACCTTTGGTAGTGTAAAATTAGTGGCCATTGACGTTGATGTAGTTCTGAAAGTAATCTTCATCTTCTTCAGGTGACCAAGGATTTTAATGCCTCCGATCAATTGGGTATACAGACAATATCACGAAAAGCTACTTCAAAATATCGTTTGTCAGCCGTGGTAACTTCATAAAAAAAACAGAATATAAGAATCGGGAGAAAAAACCCAGTCGTGGTAACTTCATAGACTAAAGTCACTAAATGGTTACCTGCAACTAATATTTTCATGATTGTTATAAAAAACCCAGTATTTCGACCTCAAATTATATGAATAGCAAAGGATTGAAAATAAAAATCATTGAGACTTAACTCGTCATCTTTACTGCATCCATAAACCTCAGTCCATTTAGATCAGGCATTCAAAATAACAGAATATAATCTTAACAAAAGATACAGCGAAAAGTATATAATCCTAACAACCATACTGATCCAAACCGAACTCAACAATCATTTAATCATTTACCAATTCATAGAACGTGATCTAGTAACCACAGATCATATGAAAAAAATAATAAATAGGTTTTTAATTTTGGATCCATAAGCAACCTCAGGGGAACCAAAACATGATCTAGTAACCACAGATCATATGAAAGAAAATAATAAATAGGGTTTTTAAGTTTGGATCCATAAGCAACCTTGGCTGATAGATGATAGATGCTGATAGATGATAGATGCACTGAGAGTTGGCGTTTATCTCTTCTTTATGTACGCAAATAGCGATTTCATCTGTTGTGAGTGACGGTGTTGGAGCAGGTTTGAGATTTAGGCTTACAGGTTTAGAGTTTTAGTAGGGGAAACTTTATCCGGAGGGAAGATCGGAGGGAAGGGTGGAGTGATAGGTTATGTTTTGTGCTACCGTAGATTGGTAACCATCGATTTCTATTGGTAGGGGGACGGGAGCTCTAGAATTCAAGCTTTTGGCCTAACTTTCATTCTGGAGCCAGCATTTTCCACTCAAATTATATATAAAATGAGTCATGCTTTTAGGTCGGTCTGGAGCCAGCATTTTCCACTCAAATTATATATAAAATGAGGCATTAATTATATATATAGAGAAACAGATCAAGGATGCATATGACGAAAATATAAGCATAAACTGCAGACACTCTGTGTGTATTGCAGAAAAATACGCAGTACTACGTGTCCATACAGTACACAACCAGAAAAAATTCAGTCTCAGAGGATTATTTTTATAGAAAATTTAAAGAGTCTTCAAGCATCCCTTAAATCATTGGTGAACAATAAACAAATACATTTTTCATTGCGTCCTTTGAACTCAAAATATGACCTAAAATCTGTCCAGAAATCAGTCCAAGATGAAACCATACTTGATGACCTACAGATAAACTAAAGAACTGAATTGAGGCAGGAAATTGGATGCATTGAGTTTATTTACCTTTGGTAGTGTAAAATTAGTGGCCATTGACGTTGATGTAGTTCTGAAAGTAATCTTCATCTTCTTCAGGTGACCAAGGATTTTAATGCCTCCGATCAATTGGGTATACAGACAATATCACGAAAAGCTACTTCAAAATATCGTTTGTCAGCCATGGTAACTTCATAAAAAAAAAACAGAATATAAGAATCGGGAGAAAAAACCCAGTCGTGGTAACTTCATAGACTAAAGTCACTAAATGGTTACCTGCAACTAATATTTTCATGATTGTTATAAAAAACCCAGTATTTCGACCTCAAATTATATGAATAGCAAAGGATTGAAAATAAAAATCATTGAGACTTAACTCGTCATCTTTACTGCATCCATAAACCTCAGTCCATTTAGATCAGGCATTCAAAATAACAGAATATAATCTTAACAAAAGATACAGCGAAAAGTATATAATCCTAACAACCATACTGATCCAAACCGAACTCAACAATCATTTAATCATTTACCAATTCATAAAACGTGATCTAGTAACCACAGATCATATGAAAAAAATAATTAATAGGTTTTTAATTTTGGATCCATAAGCAACCTCAGGGGAACCAAAACATGATCTAGTAACCACAGATCATATGAAAGAAAATAATAAATAGGGTTTTTAAGTTTGGATCCATAAGCAACCTTGGCTGATAGATGATAGATGCACTGGGAGTTGGCGTTTATCTCTTCTTTATGTACGCAAATAGCGATTTCATCTTTTGTGAGTGACGGTGTTGGAGCAGGTTTGAGATTTAGGCTTACAGGTTTAGAGTTTTAGTAGGGGAAACTTTATCCGGAGGGAAGATCGGAGGGAAGGGTGGAGTGATAGGTTATGTTTTGTGCTACCGTAGATTGGTAACCATCGATTTCTATTGGTAGGGGGCCGGGAGCTCTAGAATTCAAGCTTTTGGCCTAACTTTCATTCTGGAGCCAGCATTTTCCACTCAAATTATATATAAAATATGAACAGTGTTGGCCTAGATCGATTAAGGTTTCTAGATGCATGGTAGGTTGATCCGATAATTGGGTAATCCTGCTTACTCCCTCCATCCAAGTATATAGCCGGAATTTTGGATGTTCATTTTGATGGGCTAAACTCCTATTTCAAGACAACCTCTTTTTTTTTTTAAATAATTAAATAGGTATTAATTCGAAAGAGACATGACACGATAAACAACAACAAACAGGACAAACCGAAAATCACTTTCACACCAGACCAAGTAACGAATCTCTATGAGCAGTCTCTTAGTTAACAGAATCACGGGTAAAAGGATCTGTTAGAAATATGACCTGTAGTTGAGAGAAACTAATCTAAAAGGAAAGATTAATATTAGCCTGAGTCGAGGATTGCTCTTTCCTTAAGACAATATTTGCACTCTCTTATTTCTACTGCAATGAGTTAGAGCAAATTGTCTCCCAAGATAAAACAGGCTCAGTTCTTCCCAATTGGATATCACTTGCAGAATGATAACCAATTCACAAACACCAACCAAGAGAAAATCGTTTTTTCATATCTTTCAAGGTCTGAACATACGTCTATTTATAGAGTTGGAATGGGTTCCTTGAATAGTTGCATTTTTTTTGGAACTGCTTTATCGAAACCACACGTCTGTTCAAGTATTTCAAATTTTGAAATACCTCTTTGTGAAAAGACACAACTGTTAGCAATATTTGTAGTTATCCAAACTGATTTGCAGTTACAATCAGTTACCCAAATAATCAAAATTCCTAACAATCCCCCCAAATTTTTGAGATTTGGGTACATAAAAAACTCTTGTTCAATCTGTATGTATTCGTCAGGCTTATGCATATATAAAGGTGTCTTTCAACTTGAACCTCCACTTAGTCTGGACACATCAAAATTTGTCAAGGTGCTTAGTGAATATAATCTTGAACTAGTAACCTTATGCTGACAAATCGGATATAACAGACACACAAGCCTTTGTTTAGTTGTGTTTGGAACTTACCGGAACATTTATAGCCTTGTGACCTTACTTGGTTTTTCTTTAGAGCTTTCGAGACAAGCCTTGAGTCTCGCTGGAAGAGGCTTAACTTTCTGCACTAATATAGGTGAATATTTTAGCATACTGTATGACCTACGCTTTGCCACAGATTCATTAAAAGATTTATTTCTTATCCTCTTTCTTTTCCCATACAAACTTGCACTACTTTGGATGGTTTTAGAGAATAATTCTCTGAAATATTTAGTGCATCAGGTTACCTCTATGAATGGTTTTTCCCATTGAACCAATAGACCAGAGGCTATCAAGTTATTGGTTGGGTTACCATCATAGTCTACCTATTATGTTAAAAGGCTTTAAACCCATCCCCTGGAGGATTTCCAGATAACATCCCTTGCAAGGCCTTTCGTAAAGGGATCAACCAAATTATCTTTGGACTTAACATAATTTATTGATATTACTCCAGATTTGAGTAAATCTTTCACATAGCTATGTCTCAGACTTATATGCCCATTTTTTCCGTTATAAACTTTTTTATAGGCTCGTAATAGTGTAGCTTCACTATCACAACGTAAAGATATTGCAGGCATTGGCTTAGGCCATAGAGGAATCTCTAATAGCAAATTCCTAAGCCATTCTACTTCCTTGCACGCTGCCGCTGGAGCTATAAACTCTGCTTCCATTGTTGAATGGGAATTACATGTTTGCTTTTTCGAAGCCCATGATATTGCAGCCCCTGCAAAGTAAAAATCCATCCACTTGTGGACTTAGCTTCATTGGAACTTGTTATCTAGTTCACATCTGTATAACCTTCTAACACTGAAGGATAACCTGAATAGCACAAACCATAATCCATTGTCCCCTTCAAGTATCTAAAAATTCTAGATACTGCATCCCAATGGATACTTCCTGGATTGTTAGTAAATCTACTTACCGCCCCAACAACAAACGCTATATCTGGACGTGTACAGTGCATTGCATACATTAGGTTGCCAATTGCACTCGCATATTCTAGTCGACATATTGCACGCCCTTCATTCTTTATAAGCTTGACACTAGGATCAAAAGGTGTCGAGGCTGTTTTACTATTTTCATGCTTATATTTTTTAAGCATTTTGTCTATGTAATGAGACTGTGATAAGACAATACCATTCGGTGATCTTACAATTTTGATACCAAGTATCACATTAGCCTTTCCCATGTATTTCATATCGAAACAAGACGACAAGAATTGTTTGGTCTACACTGCTATTTGCAAATCAGTAGCAAATATTAGCATATCGTCGACATAAAGAAAAATTATAACTCCTTTTCCCTGAGCAAATTTATAATATACGCACTTATCGGCTTCGTTTATTTTGAAACCATTACTTATAAATTTTTGCTCAAAGTTTTCGTGCCACTGTTTAGGGGCTTGTTTCAAGCCGTACAAAGACTTCACAAGTTTGCACACCTTGTTTTCTTTGCCTTTCAAAACAAATCCCTCCGATTGTTCCATATAGATTTCTTCGTCTAACTCTCCATTTAGGAAAGCGGTTTTCACATCCATTTGGTGAACAACCAAGTTAAAAATGGATGCCAAACCAATCAAGACTCAAATAGTGCTTATTCTAGCCACATGAGCATATGTATCGAAATAATCTACTACTTCCTTTTGTCGATATCCTTTGGCCACTAATCTGGAATTATACTTATCAATGGTTCCATCAGCCTTGAATTTCCTTTTAAAAATCCATTTACTCCCAATCGGTTTACAACCCTGAGGTAAATCAACATATATCCAGGTCCCATTGCCTAAGATGGAGTCTTTTTCTTCATTTATAACTTCCTTCCAAAAAGCGCAGTCTCGAGAAGCCATCACCTCACTATAAGTTAAAGGATCATTATCGATGTTACATATCATTTGAGTAATGATATCATCCCTGGTCCCTTCAACTAGATAGAGGTGAAAATGAGAACCATATTTGGAATAATTCTCATTTCTTTCTCTTTTGCTTCTTTTTGGTTTAGGCTCATCGACATTGTTAGGCGTTATAGGTACATCATTGTTATGTTCAGCACCAAGAATTGGTTCAACAGATTCTACATACTTTCTTTTCAAAGAAAATGTGTTCTCATAGAATTCAACATCTCTTGACTCAATTATAGAATTATAAATTGAAGAGTCATCACAGTTCATATTCAGAAATCTGTATGCCTTGTTGTTTTGAGCATAGCCAATGAACACGCATTCTAGCGCTTTCGCACCTAATTTCGGTCTCCTTGGATTAGGTAATCTTACTAAAGCTCTAGATCCCCATACTTTGAAATACTTCAAATTTGGTTTTCTCTTTTTCAGATATTCATAAGGGGAAACAAGAGTTTTCTTATGAGGTATTCTATTTAGTATGTAACAAGCCGAGAGCAAAGCTTCACCCCACAAATTTATGTTTAATCCAGAATTCATCAACATACAATTAACCATCTCCGTTAGTGTTCTATTTTTTCTTTCTGCGATGCTGTTTTGTTGAGGGGTATAAGGAGCTGTTACTTGGTGAATAATTCCATGGGTTTCGAAATATTCAGAATCCATATATTCACCTCCCCGTTCAGAGCGTAAGATTTTAATTTTATGACTCAATTGGTTTTCCACCTCTGCTTTATAAACCATAAACTTCTCTATTGCTTCGTCTTTGGATTTAAGGAGATGCACATAACATTAACGTGATGCATCGTCAATGAAAGTGACAAAGTATCGTTTACCACCCCTAGTTAGAACACCATTCAAGTCACATAAATCTGAATGTACCAAGTATAAAATTCCTGAATTCCTTTCTACTGACGAAAAAGGTTTTCGAGTAATTTTATACTTTACATACATCACATTTTTCTTCAGAGATTTTGTTGCAATCAGGAATTAAACCAATTTTAACCTTGCTTTTCATTCGTTTATCATTAATATGTCCTAATCTAGCATGCCAAGTATCAAATGACTCAGATACATAAGCGGAAGAATTTATTTCATTACTCAAGTTTAACTTGTACATTCCATTGGTTACATAACCTTTGCCAACATAAATAACACCCTTAGATAATATGACTTTGTCCGATTCAAACAAGATTTTGAAACCATGTTTGTTAAGAACACTTACAGACATGAGATTTTTTTCTAATTTCAGGAACATGGAGAACTTCATTCATCACGAGTTGCTTTCCGGAAGTAAGGTTGAGAACCACCTTTCCCTTTCCAACAATTTTGGCAGTAGCCGCATTTCCCATATAAAGGTCTTGTCCAGCAATCTCAACATAGTCCTGAAATAGATTCCGGTCTCTTGCAACATGTTTTGTTTCCCCTGAATCCAACCAGCATTCAGTGTCCCATTAAAAATACTTCTGAAACTATAGTAGCAATCTTAGTGGGTTATGATACATGATTTGCTTGGTCTGAATTCATCTTTTTCAAAAATCGACAATCCTTCTTAAGGTGTCCTGTCTTGCCACAATGCCAGCAAGCACCTTTTGGTTTGTCTCTTTTGTTCCTTTTGTTTGGTGCATCATTATTGTTTTCATCATGCTTTCGTTTATAAGATTTCTTTTGGGATTTTTCTTCCACAACATGAGCATTCGGATCAACTTCCGATAATTCCAGTTTTTCAAGATTTCTGGAATTTTCCTCAACTTGCAGACGCTTGAGAAGTTCTTGTAAAGACATCTCTTCCTTTATTATCTTGAGTTCTTTTCGGCGTTTCTTCCATGACGATGGAAGTTTTGCAATTATATTAGAAACTTGAAAAGACTCATCAAGCTTAATCCCATCAGAAATAATGTTTTGCATAAATATTTATAAATCATGAAATTGAGATAATACAGACTTCCCATTTATTATTTTAAAATCATAAAATTTACTTACTAGAATTTTTTTATTGCCAGCATCCTCTACCTTGTACTTGTGGTTCAAAGCATCCCATAATTCCTTTGTTGTGGTAGTCGTTGCTTCATAAACATCGTATAAGGTGTCTGACATATATTTAAGAATATTCCCACGACACATGAAATCGTTTAGTTCCCATTTATTGCGTTGAACATCATCATCCGCGGCTTCATTTTCTGGTTCAGGAACTGACGTACCTTCTTCTGTGGTTGCACTTTGCTTTTCAGAAATTGCATCTTTCCCTTTCTTTTCCGGTGCAGCGTCAGTTAGTACGTAAGCCACTTGCAGAAAGGTAAGATAGAAGAACATCTTTCCCTTCCATGGTTTGAAGTTAGATCCATCAAATTTGTCAAAACGGGCGATATCATTTGTTGTTGGTGCTTTGCTTGAAGACTGAGACAATAGATATTGTCTTAAGATTGTTAGAAATATGACCTGCAGTTGAGAGAAACTAATCTAAAAGGAAAGATTGATATTATCCTGAGTCGAGGATTGTTCTTTCCTTAAGACAATATTTGCACTCTCTTATTTCTACTGCAATGAGTTACAACAAATTGTCTCCCAAGATAAAACAGGCTCAGTTCTTCCCTATTGGATATCACTTGCAGAATGATAACCAATTCACAAACACCAACCAAGAGAAAGATATGATCGTTTTTTCATATCTTTCAAGGTCTGAATATACGTCTATTTATAGAGTTGGAATGGGTTCCTTGAATAGTTGCATTTTTTTTGGAACTACTTTATCGAAACCATACGTCTGTTCAAGTATTTCAAATTTTGAAATACCTCTTTGTGAAAAGACACAACTGTTAGCAATATTTTTAGTTATCCAAACTGATTTACAGTTACAATCAGTTATCCAAATAATCAAAATTCCTAACAGAATCTTAGGTGACCAGAATCTGTAACGGTAGTGCCCGCTTACATACGAGAGAGCTTGAATTGGTGATGCTAAATCCACAACCCGAGAACATTTTTTTAAGTTATTCTGATGATCACAACTAAAAGATGGTTTAACTGAAATGAATCTGGTAGGTAAATAATGAACTCGCCGGATAAATCGTCGGAGCTCATGCATCTGCCTGAGAAGATCATAACTAAATGTGGAGCTGTTTCGATTAGATGATGATCTGAACATAAGAAACTGATAAGTGCATAATTCATATGATTTTAGTGTCCATTCCATACTTGCTTTAACTATTATTCTTGCATATTTTTGTATTATTACTCTTATTTTCTCTTATTTGTCTCTAATTGGTGAATCATCCAAAAAGGAGCTACAAATTGCTGAAAAGATCTAGGAAGAGAAGTATTCCAAGTGCCCAAGTCCAACAGAAGTGGAAGAAGTGCGACGAAAAGGAGCAAAACGCTCAAAATCAAGAGAAGGGACAAAGACCGATCTTAACTCATTCAAATTAAGGATTTATTATCATCATATTTAAAAGAATTGAAAGATAAAAAGAATGCAAAAAGAATGAGGTCATTCCAAGTTCAGATGAAGAAGTTGTGGACAAAACAAGCTTTTATTGAATACCGAAGACAGTAAAGTTCGCGAACGGGTTTCATACTTTAATTCCAAAATATCTGCTAGAATTTGAAGTTCGCGTATTGGGTTCGTGAACTTAGCAAGTGAAAAACGTGTATTAACACCTTGGAAGTCCTAAGGGCACGTTTGGGGTCGTTACTTCGTTATTTCGGGTCGGTTTCTTAACCGAACTAAATACTTAGAGACCAAGCAATGTAAACCTATAAAAAGGTATTAGGTTATGTAAAATAAAATGTCATTGAATCTCATATCACAAGTTCTACATCAAAACCTAGGGTTTAACCCTTTAGGGGGAAACCACCATTATTCATTTTCTTTGTAATATGAGTAACTAAACCCTTTGTTGATTAAGGATGCATTCAATGTTCTAAGCGTGAAGCTTTATTAAGAATACAAATCTATTGAGAGTTTTATCATCATCGTTTTTCTTTACCATATCTAGGGTTTATGAGTTATTCTTAGATTGATTTGGGATGCATACTAGATTAGTCTATTGATTGTTCTATTGCTAATAGAAGTTATGAGATAAGTAATCGTCGATTAACTCTCTACACAAGTAGAAATCGCGAGACCTTTACAGAGGGATTCTGTGGAGCAATCGTGTGTGAAACAACACCAACAAGTAAACCTTGATCTAAGAGTTTAACTACTGGGATCAACCTAAATTTACAAAGCTTAAGGCGTTCGATTGGATTACACCTTGAGTGATCTACTACTTGGTGGTTCGTTGAATAGAATCTGGTAGTCGAGAACTTCCGTATCCAGTGATTGAAGGAGTTTTGGGGATAACACTGATCTAGCTGTTATTCTACGGTTGGTGATGAATGGTTCTTACAAACGATAGATAAATATATTAATCCAGCTATCGCTTGGTAACGGCGAAGGATTCCTTAATCATCTCTTTTCTTTTTTGTTGTATTTTTATCTATCTCACAACAAAAACCCCTTTGTTATTTACTTTATTTTGCTAATCAAATAACCTATCAATTACACAGCTCTCTCTGTGGGAAAGATCTCTTACGACCGCTATATTACCAGTTAATTAGTGGGAAATATCTTTATCAATTTGTTGAGCCTACGACAGCCCATACAGAAACCCATCACAGAGAAGTATACATGACCCATAAGTGAAAGCAACATAACAAACCTGTTAAACATAAAATTAAAGCTTACATCCGAATAAACACATGATCTAAATAAAATTAGCTCAACCATAAACCCTAAGAGAGGATTCAGAGGATATATAGAGCAGGAGATCAGAGACGAAAAAACTGAAAAATCCGGAGATACTCCTGAAACTGCTATTTGGGTGTAGATCGGTGCTGAAGATGATGAACCTTCATCTATTTTCTTCATCAGAATATAAATCATGCTTCCACTCACAACCCAGTCCCCAAATAAACGAATCCAAAATTGTACAACAGCAAAAACACAAACTAAAACATTAAGAAAAAAACATAATACATAAATGAAGCTAAAAACAAAGATTGAAAAAGGTTGTAGATCGAACAACAAACATGGCTGCTTAGATCTGCTCCAAAGGAGCCGATCTGAGCAGGCGGCGGCAATGGAGGGTAGGGTTTTTGTTTAGGAGGGTTAGAGAGAAAGGAAAGGATAGGGTTCTAATGAGAGACAACCTCATTAATATCATATAGGGTTAGGAGGGTTAAATACAACCTCTTTCATGCATACATTTTATTTAGTTATTTATGTTATATCGAGTATATGTATCACTAAAACTAATTTAATATTTCAGGCCAATATATAAAGAGAAAATTCATGTCTATGAAGGCCAAATACTTTCCTAATGTAATGTACTAGAAATAATTCGTAGCGTAAGGGTACTGCATGAGGTTGTACAGCGTGGAGTTCCAGTAAATGTCTACCAAAAATTAGAAAAACGAAAAACGATTTTTGTCTAATCTAACGATTACATTTAACTATATTATGAAATCTTGTTAGGATAAATTTCATAAATAAGAATATGTGACTCTAAAATTCTCATGTAAATAATTTTTAAATTTGGTGTAAACTACAATGGACTAAATAGTAATTATTGAATTAATTCATGCTAGTTAATTTTTTTTTATATGAATCAAACCGATACAACATAAGTTCGATCAAGCTTGGATTAGTATACAATATTTTTAGGATTGTATCATCAATCCATCTAACAAACCTTAACATTTTAATATTAATTTATTATACCAAATAAAAGAAAGTATATAAATGATTGTTATCTTGTTTACTTGATAAAGAATTTTTATGCGTTCTTAGTTTTATCTTTAAAAATAACTTTTTGTTCCACCTCTGACTTCTTCTTACAGACATATAAAATGAGGAAGAGCTTGGCGTGATCAGTTTTCCACAAACACAAACTTTTTTTTTATGTCTCGATTTTTTTTGGTCTCGATTTTGTATAAATAATAATGTAAATCATTTCATGTTTGCAACCATAAAAGACACATGTTTAAGAATAATCATTTAAAAAGTTCGTATTAATTCATTTTTTAATGGTGAAATCTAGTAAATGCAATATGTAATTACTCCCTTTATTTCAGTTTAGACGAATGTCTAGGGTTATTTTTGGTTCTACATTAATTTATGGTTTTCATATTTTCCCAGAAAACTACCAATAATATCCTAATATTTTTTCTTGGAAATATAAATTTATTTTTGATTCACTCATATCAATTAATGTTAGAAGACTTTTATCAAGAGCATAGACGGAAAATTTTCATATCTCTCTCCGTCTCTTATTCTGCGTGAAAACTCTCAAAACGTCATCTAAAATGGAATAGAGGGAGTATGAAGGAATATAATCAATGCATTTTCATGAAAAGAAGTTACAACTCTTATATCCATCGCATGTCTTTGGCTGGGATGAGACTGAGATGGTCGGATGCGATGTTTGTCTATCAAAATGTTATCCATCCATTCAAATCTCAAAATCTCGTAATGTTTTGTATTATAGATTTTATCCTTTACGTCTATTTAACTTCGATGAAAAAGGTAATTTCTTATGTACAAATATTGATATTAGTAATAATTAATAAATGAATAATATTATTTTTTTTTGGTCCGTTTCCTTATCTTTATACTCTGAATTTCAATTTTTTGGTTTAATAACTCTTTTTTATATGGGTCTAGATGACATCTAAGAATGGATACCGTTGAAATACCCAAAGATTATTTAGATAATTTTTAAATATCCTTGGTTGGGTGTTTTTCCCAAACATGTTTTTACCAGTTGAATGAAAAACCCTAATCTGTATTATATCACATCATGAACAAATTTCAAATTAACAAATTTTAGTTTATAGCGACCGTTGAAACCGTCATTGGCAGTTGTTAACAATTATAATTTGTGAGCGACTGTTATGTTGGATGTATATCTTGGAAATTATGAATTTGTTGTAAATTTGTGATTTGTTTTTAAATTGGAGAGAGAAAGGGATAAAAGAAAAGAAAAACATAAAGATCAAGGATATAGTTGTCTATTTGTGGTGTCCATTTAACCCATACCTATTATTTATTTTTCCACTAAAACCATGTTTTGGAGTTACCTGGGCAATAAACTATTTCCTCTGGTATTTTTTACGTTGGAACGAGAATCTGTGAGCTACATAGTGACACTAGCTCATAGAATCTAAGATATGTACTTAATATCGGAAATATAATTCAGATCATATTTTTGATATCTCAGTTTTCCGTGAGTTTAATAAAGAACATGTCATATGTACTAGATGTTCCATGTTATTATGTGCTCCCTCCATCATATATAAAGGTGGAATTTTGGATTTTGATTGTCACATTAAATATGTCGAATTCTAATTTCAAAATGACATTTTCCACATACACCCTTATATATCGAGAACTTATTTATATATGAAAACAAGGAAAAATTCAGAAAAATATATGAGTTCACCAAAATCCTATTTTCTTTATATAACATTAGATTGCGAGGCATGTCCATGCACATGCCGAAATCAATTGTTACGCAGAAATGTAATTACCAAGTATAGATCATCGACTAACCCTTTATTGGTTATATTATTGCACGGAAGCGAAAAAGCCAATTGTTAATGTTGATGGAAACAATCCACTTTTGGTAATGTTGATGAGAGGATACATATTATTCAGAAACAAATTCAAGAGTCCCAACAATCTAATGAGGTGTCACAACACTATTTGAAGGTTCGACAGTCAAAACTTCAACACTGGTATCAAGTAAGGATGATATTGCATTCCAACAATCCAGAGATAAAGTTCTACAAAGCCATGATAGGAATACAATTTTTTTTCATGCTAAAGAAAATTTTTGAAGAAGGAAAAATCAAATTGATTTTATTAGAGATGATAATGGCTATTGGTACACTTTAAGAGAAGATATTCAACAACTTCTACTTACTCATTTTAGCACTATAACTACAACTTGTAATCCTTCTCCAGGATCGGATATTTTTCGGCTTATTACACCATATATTTCTCAGGATGATAATGATGATCTTACTAGACTTCCTACTAAAGATGAGATTCGGCAGGTGGTTTATCAAATCAATGCATGGGCATCGCTAGGTCTTGATGGCTTTTGGGATGGGTTTTATCAATTTTGTTGGGACGCAGTTGGTAATGATATGGTCTCTATGGTTCAACATTTCTTCAGAACATGTTATTTACTCAAGAATTTAAATTATACGTATCAAATACTCATTCCAAAGAAATTATGTGTGGAAACTCCTTCAGATTTCAAGCCTATTAGCCTGTGCAATATTGCTTATAAGGTTATTTCGAAGACTCTTGCCAACAGATTGAAGAAATATCCTTCTCGTATCATTTCGCCTTGGCAAGCAGCCTATATACCTGGAAGCAATGTTTTAGATAACATTATTATATCTCATGAGCTAATCAATTATATGAAGAAAACTAAAATCTTTTCAGGCGTTGCATCTATCAAGTTAGACATGGCGAAGCCGTTTGATAGAATGGAATGAGGATTTATTATGAAGATCATGGAATGTATGGGTTTTAATGCTAAGTGGAGGCAGCTAATAAATCAATGTATCAATACTTCATCCATCTCAATTTTATTGAATGGTTCTCCTACACCTTCATTTATTCCCGTGCGAGGTCTTCGTCAAAGTAATGCATTGTCACCTTACATTCTCATTTTGTGTATGAAGGCTTGTAGTAGGATGTTGCAAACAACATAATTATCTGGGTTAATCTCTCCTTCCATCCAGTTAGAGGTGAACCTAAATTTTCTCATTTGTTCTTCGCTGAAAACTACATTTTATTCTCCTCAGCCTCAGGTAATTCAATTAATAATCTAATGAAAATTGTAAGGCATTTCTGTGAGGTATCTGGACAAATGGTGAATTTGCATAAATCTAGTTTTCATTTCGGTAATCATATGAATGAAACAACCAAAACAACAATTACAGATTTGGTCAAGATGCAAAGAATGCACTTGAAGGAAAAATGTTTAGGTAAAATAAAAATGCTTGCTTCACAAAAACTTTGGATAAAATAGGTTTTCGATTGCAGTCTTGACAAGGCAAGTTAGTTAATCAAGCTGGTAGAAGCACTCAGATTCAAACTGTGGTTGGAGAAATGGCTTAATATCAAATGGGTTGTATTCTAATTCAAATAGAACTATCAAGCAAATGGAAGTATTGTAAAGGAATTACTGGTGGAATAAGAAGACATCTAAAGGGTATTATTTTATTGGATGGAAGGATATTAATAAGACTAAAAGATTAGGAGGTTTAGGTTTTAAAAACATGAAATATTTAAATGAAGCTCTCCTAATGGAAATTGCATGGAAGATGGTTCATAATAGAGAGACTAAATAGGTTCAACTTTTGGAAGCGCGATACTTTAGAAATGAGGATCCTCTTTATGGTCAAGTCAAGGAAAAAGGAACTTGGATATGGACCGATATTCAAATTGGATTAAGGTGGTTGAGAATATTTCATATCTGGGAGATAGGTGATGGCTCAAGAATTAATTTTTGTCACGGAAATTGGTTTGGAGAAGTGTCTAGGAAAGATTATCAACCACCTGTATTTAATACTCAGCATAATGAAGTCAAAGTTGTAGAGTTTCATAAGAATCGAATTTGATTAGTTGATAAATTACTATGCATCTATACAGGTGTTCAACTCACACAGATGCATAATATTTTAATTCCTCAACAACCAGCTAATGATCGTCTTTGATGGTCTCTCACAAAGAATGGATAATTCTCAGTTTATGCGGCTTATCTGGCTATTTTGATGCAACATAATGATCAAGTCATTTCTGAACAACAACAACGAATGTAGCTATTAATTTGGCATCTTGGAGTTCCCTTTAAGTGTCAGCTATTCATTTAGAAATTCACCAAGGATATTTTGCTAGTAGCTGCAAGATTCCATAGATTGGATAGATTGGAAAATTATAATTGTGTGATGTGTGGTCATGAGTTAGAAACTAATGATCATTCGTTCCTCCAATGACCCTTTGCTCGTGAGATTTGGTCTGGGATATCGCCTTCTATTTTGCAGGAATCTCATCGTTTTCATAACATACATGATTGGATTTTGTCATGGTCTTGTAGGAATAATTTGATTTCAGTAACCGAAAAGGACTTAATTCACTTAGTAGTCGTCAGTCTGTGGTTTATCTAGAAAAGCCGATGTCTGCAATTGTTTGATAACAAAACCCAGTCTCCTAGGGCTATTATTCACCAGATTTATAAGTTCTATCATGACTTTAGAATAAACATCCATTCTAGGGATAACATAAATCCTTTGCATGATATTCATACTAAAAAACATTGGCAATATCCTCCTGTTGAATGGTTAAAAGTAAATTTCGATGCTTCTATTATTCCTACTACTAATTGTGCCGGTATTTCCAACGTGGTTCGTAATCATTCAGGAATCTTTTGGGAAGCCATGATCAGGATAAGCAGGGAAACAGATGTAGACCAAGCATAAGCTTTAGCTCTTCTTATGGTAGAACAATGGATAAAGACTAAAGGTTTAAGTAAATCTATTGTTGAAGAATATAACAAAGTCCTAATGGAAGCAGTTCAAAGAATCACGTAGATAATATTTGTTGGGAAGATAAGTATCTTGTATCTGAATGCTTAGATTTATTTAAGAGTCTTTGTGATATTATAGTTAGGTTTTCTCCTAGAGCTTGTAATAAAGTAACTAATGATCTAGCTAAGTATGCTAGAAGAAATAGGTGTAACCAGCATTAGTTCTCTAATCCTCCTTCGTTTATATTTTTTTTCTCTTCAAAAGGATACGTATGAGCTAGTTAAAAGGGAAGATAACTTCTGATCTGGTGTGAGAGTTAGTATTCCAGGTTTAGCTGGTTTTCTTCCTTGTGGTTTGAAAGTTTGTATTATATGTTTGTACTGTTAGTTGGTTTCAATAAAATGTTATGTATTCTTAAAAAGAAAAAAAATAAATGTTGTTGGATTTCAAAATCGAATGGCATTTGCAATTAACTAATATAGAAAACGTTAAAAATAGCTAGAGGTTATATAATAATACTGTAAATACATAAAATAAATAGGATGATAAATAAGTTTGCATTCAAATTATTATCATCCTAGTAAAAACTAAAAAATGGGAATAAGAGTACAATAAAAATGCGACAACCAAAATTACACAGGAGAGCTTGGGATATGTATATTTTATTTCAGGCTTACCACATAAATTAAAATGTGGTCATTTTAAAGTAGCATGGGGAGTGGGGACCCTTATACTCTAATTTTTGATAATGGTTAATTTCATATTCATTAATCAGTGTTAATTAATTCATTTAGTAATAAAAAAATCGTGTTAGATATGAAATTAATTAGTGCTTATTAATAATCAGAACATGATATTTTTTGAAAAATTTGATCGTTCTTTAAGACATCAAACTAGAATACTGTCACCAAGAGCATAGAGAAATTATGTGAGTTTCTATATAGACCGATTGTATTTCATAAAGAAGAATAAGCAACTAAATCATATAAAAATAACCAGGTATAAAAGTTCGGCCATATTATTAAGAAAAGATCCAGGCGTTCTTATATATTTTTTGTGTACGTATACTTCACTTATATTATTAACAAAAAAGCCGAACATGTTCTTAATTAAAACCTAAAGCTGATACATCATATCCGTTTGTTGAAGCCATTAACAGTTTATAATCGACAGATATACATGGTAAAATCATCTGATTGTAGTTAAAAAGACACTGACTGAAAATTATGCATTTGCTCAGAGCTACAGTCGGTCAATATAAACATTTTAAAAATTCAAAGAATTTATAATCTGTCAAGAAAGAATTTCATATCGACCAATTATAGTCTAAAAAACTTTAGAAAAAATTGGCATTTTCGTTAACTAGAATCCTGGTATGAATGTCCACATCGATAGATTCTAGGTTGAAGTTCTTCAACCACGACGAACATCAAGAGTAATTGGCTGCCATGCACGTGTATATTAGCCGATTGTCCAGAATCGTCTAATGCAAAAATTCATATCGACTGATTCTTGTTAAATATTGGAAACCTAAACTTCTGAAAAAATTTCAGTTTTCAACATATAAATGAATCAAAAACCTAATTAAGAGGAACAAAGTGGTAAAAAAGTACCTAAGAGAACGGAATTGAAACCGAGTTTTTAGGTTTTAATAGTAAGGATAATTTAGTTGTTTCACTTTTATATACATTCTCTACTCATCTAGGTGGGAGCAGAATTTAATAAGCCTCGTACAAAATGAAGTAGACTTCAAACTAATCAGACAAACTACAGTAACATCATTCATCTATTTAGTTCTCAAAAAATAGATAATGCAATGATAAAAGTGGAATGTAAATTTACAGCTTCAAGTGTTATCATAGCTGGATAGTTTCCTTCGTAGTATTAGATAAGGAGAGAGGATCCATGGGAACTTATTTACACGCTATCTCACACGAGTTGCGTTAATTTTTTTACAAAACTCAAGAAATAATGAGTTTGAAGCTAATATGTTGATAAGATGATCTTCTTATAAAACTCTATACTCCTACCAAAAACAAGCACAATCTGTGATAAATAACATCAATATATACCATTTTGAAAATTAACCCTTAAAAGTTAACAATCAAAATTAAAATTAGCAAATAGTGAAGTTTGGTATATCGGGTGGGTTGCTTTCGATTCTAGTAGGATTATAGAGTTTTAAAAGTGGAAAATCTCATCTGAATATTAGATTTAAACTTATTGTGGTTTGAATTTTATTCAAAAATTGAGGCAAATCATGTCAGATGGTGTGTCTAAACAGGAGCATCCATAGGCCCTTCCTCTTAGACAAGATTACATAGAGTATGTTTAGATTCGTAAAATACATTCACCGTTGTGCACAAGTGTCGAATTCACGAATCTATAATTGTACTTTTTACCTGCCACCTTTAGAAAATCATAACATATCAAATTCAATGGTTCTGGGCGTACCGCCCTTTTAAACAAAAATAAAACCGTCACTCACATAAAAACGGGCCCTACCCCTGGTATTTTTTAGGGGGGCCACGTTTGTGTAAAGTTTGTGAGGGGGTTGTTTTATTTTTGTTTGAAAAGGCGGTGCGCCCAGAATTTTTGTATCAAATTTGACCTTAGAAAGCAAAGTTACTGATTACTGACCAACTTAAATGAGAGACATGAATCACATGCTACAATTAAGGTCTGAATTTGCTGACCAGTTTAAGTTCATGAAAGTTCATTTAGAAATTGTAAGAAGTCTATTATAGGGGCTCTAAATATTTTGTTTTGAGGGCCCACAAAATAACGAAATCAGGTCATCAAATAGCAATTAGCAATTAACAAACCCCTTATCCTACTAATTTTGCTAGTGGCTAGAATACCATCAATCAATTAGTACATGATTGATTAACTAAATCAAGGTTAGTGATTTGATTAGACTAATGATTTGATTCATAATTAGTGTTAGAAAATTAAAGATCAATTTTTTTTTCTGAAAACTAAACTTACGGTTGGGAGTTCATGTTTTCCCAACCGTAGACAAACCCAGTAGATTTTTTTTTAAAACCTAAAATACGGTTGGGTTTCCTAATCGTAAACCATAAATACGGTTGGGATTTCATGTTTCCCCAACCGTAAAAATCATTATGGTTTGGTTTCCCAACCGTATTAAGTTTTGAACTAATTTTTAAAACCCTAGTTTAACCAAATCCAGCCTATTCTTGCAATCAAAAGTAAAAAAAAAAAAAAAGATGGGTTTTTCAATTCTTACTCAATTAAAATCATTATTGGCTAAGATAATCATCTATTCTATTTTGTGAACCAACCCAATTGAAGAAAAAGAAATGGTAGAAGAGGAATAAGAGGAGAAGAAAAGAGGAAGAAGATGGAGAGCCGTGATTTTTTTTTTTAGGTTTGGTTTTTGGTTTTAATTAGAATTAGACTAGCTATTAGGTAAGTTATCAAAAGCTAAATTTGTATTTGTTATCGAATATAGGTCTCCCTCATCCATATATAGGAATGAGACTTCAAAACCAAATCTTTGGAGCCGCTATAACATGTTTCAATTTTGTAGTGCACCCAGCCCAAATTTAACAGGGGATAGTCAAACGAGATTTCAATGGACTTCTATGGATTTTTAGTTTGAGTGACTTTCGGAGATTCTCTGAAAATCTAAAGACTTTTAGTGATTCTATGAGAGTATTTTAGAGAGTCTTTGTGATTTATGGAGACAAAAAAATGAGATTTGTAGAGAGTCTTTGTGACTTGTTGAGACAAAAAATGTATAATTTCTCTTAAAAATTTCAATATGTCTACCAAATTTCTTTTATCCACATTACAATGTTCATTAAAGTAACGTGAATACCTAATGAAATGAAAAAAAAAACCTAATGAAATATGTGTTCATTTTCTAAATAAATCTCATCATAGTTGTTTTACGCCTAAATTTTCATTCTCTTTATTCCACTCGTCCCGCATTTTATTTGTTGTCCATGACATTTGTATGCGACAGTTTTTTACTTTTTTTTTAATCACATAGTTCAGAGGTGGTTATAAAGGCAACCCAAGATTACACGAAAGACAAAAAATGGAACCCTCCATCATTCCGTTAACAGGGTTATCTCGGCTATGATGTTTACCAAAATTCCCTTTTTTTTATTAGAAAATTCTCAAATTCTCAAGTCTCCCAAAATATCACCTCTTGGGGAGAGACTTCTACCATGCCTATTTTTCAAAAAAAAGTCTCTCCAAATCTCTGAAAATTACAAATCCATGACTTTCAATTCTATTTCGAATAACAGGAGTGTTTGAGTGACTCTTACGAAATCATAATCCAATAACATGGAGTTTCGGAGAATTTAAATGACTTAAAAAAAAAGTCTCTAACCAATAACAAGAGACATTAAGAAACTCTCTAAAAATCTCAATGGAATAACAATAGATTTGGGAACTCCCTAGAAGTCATTTGAAATCTCATTTGATTACCTCCCTATAAGGAAATCATTTGTTAGACAGAGGATACATATTTAAATTCTATATTTGCTCGAAAAAGTTGGAATGAGGTTCATAGGTTAACAAGGCCGGTTCTTTATATCTAGAGGCTATGTATATTATAATGGTAAGGCAAGATCCTAAAAGTCTAGCACATTCCAGAGAACTCAATATCTTAATACATCATACAATCCCACTGTGGGCGGCCAAAGAGTGTATATTGTTGATATCCTAAAAGTAAAAGGTAATGCAACAATTCCACTGCAGGGTGCAGGGCCAATTGCACCGGATATAGTGAAGGTATATGACTAGAAAAACGGATTGAAGATTCACACTGTAAACAAAATAGCAAAAAGTAGGTAATCGTTACCAAATTAGGTATATATTCAAAAAATATTTGAGAGGCACACAAATAGATTCTAGGAAACTCGATCACAATGGATATATCTTCAAATCGAATATGAATATATGGAACACATGGACTCCTCTTTTTGTAAGATTGGCATCATAATCATATTTGATTTCTCCTTAATTTTTCTCTATAAGTCTAATTTGGGGATTGCTTCTTACTAACATCATGAAAATATAATTATTTCTTCTTCTTTCCCCCCACCCCACCCAAAGAAACAGGGAATAATTATCAAAATTTTAAACGACAAATATAATCTGCTTTCTTGAAGCTTGGAACTGGTCATATTCCGAGACGATAAATATTTGATAGTGATGTCACCGTGAATGACCTCACCCATCATGACTATGTGATCTTTACTCCAAATTATTCTATCATTTCAAACCCTATTACAATTTGGCACTTACGTCAGAGACCTATTCTTGATTTGGCATTGGCTAAGAGATTGAACCTAACAAAGGTCATTGTGGAGGGTGTGAAAGGAAAATATTCCCATATCTCTAGTTTCCGCATAATTTTCTATATAAAAACAGAGTTCGAGCGTCGTGGTTAACCGGAGCTTCTGGTTGATTCTGGCTCCACCTTCTTATTTATATTTGGTAGTTTTTTGATATGTCGGGTAATACAATTTGAAGAAAAATAATCTTTGTCCCACAATATATATTCGGCCAATCAAATGCAAGAAAAAAATTACCTAAAACAATTAAATCTTACAAATCTTATACCATTACCAAAAATATATCAAAAAACTCAAATACAATAATTAAATCTTAATCGAATTCATAAACAATTTAAACTAAAATCACATCAAAATATGTATATTTCATCATAAAAATAAAAATAAAAGCAAACGTCCAATGTCTAATCAAATCGATCATAAAATTAAAAAATAAATATCCAATGATCAATTACATGTTTTATAATTAAATTAATCCTAATTACAATTCTATACTATTAATTAACATTCCAATAAAATTAAAAGGATATTTATCAACTATAAAAATTAAAAATCGATATGCATAAAGTTGCAGAATTTTACCTGGAAATCGAAACATTCTTCTTTTTCAGTAAGAAAAACGATTTTAACCCTGTCAAAAAAGTCAAAAAGAAAAATCATTAGTAAAAAATCATAGAGTATTACAACTTGACACTAAATAAAAAGTTTGATACGAAACATGACTTCTTTGCGATCAAAAATACAAAAACGTTAAAGAAAAGCAATAGACAATAATGAAAGATTTTCAATATTATTTATTCCATTAACAAAAATATTGTTCATAAAATAAATTATAAGAAATCCTACTCACATGTTATTTTATTCCTTCCATAAAAAAACAAAAAGAGATTTTTTATAATCTTCGTAGTGGAAGATGTGATAAATATATTTTTTGAAACAAGTAAAAAGATCAATATTTTTTAGACTAAAAAAAAAAAATAATTAAATAGGCAAATGTCACTATCCAAAAATATACAGATTACCAAATTTAGAAAAAAGATCATTGATTCTTTTTGGATACGTAAAAAAAATGTAACATAAAAATATACTTATTACCAAGTTAGAAAATAAATTATTGATATTTTTGGATCCTCAAAAACATATACAGGTAAACTTGTGCCAAAAATATGGATATTTTAGATGTTGGTTAATATCATTTCCAAAATAAAATTGTGTTTATTTATGGATTTGGTAGCTCTATTTAAATCATCCGAGCAAAAGCCAAACCCTATTGTTTTCCATTGATTCCATATTATAGGGTTTTGCTGGGTTTTTTTTTTACAATGTCTGATCCCGTCTATTTTTACAATGTTTGATCCCGTCTATTGTTTATTTTGCAGGTAAACTACCACAATTGTAGTCGATTGACACCCCGTCTGATATTGGTGCTGCTTTCTTTGCTCTAGCTGTTACGTATGATACAAAAAGAAATTGGGGTTTTCTGCTCTTCTTTGTTTGATTTTTGGGTTTCTTCTATGTTCTTATGTACAGTGATTCCGATTTTTTTAGGTTTTTATAGGTAAGGGTTTTTCAACATAGGCATAATTAGGGATTTCAAAAATCGTTGTTTCCATGCTTCTCAACCACAAGGTAAAATATATATCCATGAAAGTTTTTTAATTTTGTTGTGAAACTATGTTTAACGGCAGAAATCGGATTTTTTGCATTATTTTATATTACTACAAAAGTTTTCTGGTAGAAGTGGTTCTTAGTTTCTAGAGGGATAACCACCACCTCATCCTACATATCAGGTACGTAGTTCCACTCATTCGGGGACTTATTTTTGCAGTTTCTTATACTTTACTTGTTGGTAATACAGTAAAAACAACACCATCATAAGAGCAGAAGAGAGAAACTTTACAAGAACGGTGGGATATAACTGATTTTAACATCAGATGATAGATATTGGGTTACCTGCACGAAAGGGATAGATATTCCATTTATGTGTGTAGATCACGGGAAATACTCTTGGGCACTGAAAAGTAAGGGTAATAAAAAAAACTGGGATGATATTATATTTGCCGTACGATACTTGTTTTCCTGGTCATCCACTAATACTTTAAAAAAATATACTTTTAAAATAAAAATTTGTTCCATCTGAACAGGTACTTTCTCATCGAATCTGAATCTAAAAGACAAATAATAAGCAGAGACAAAACGCGAAAGGAGCTGCGAGGGAACTTTATGGAGCGTACATTAGCTAGGTTTGTTAACATACTTTGTAAATGTATTAATATCTTAAGCTCAATTACATTTAATGGTATTTTTATTCC
Source organism: Papaver somniferum (assembly GCF_003573695.1). Taxonomy (NCBI): domain Eukaryota; kingdom Viridiplantae; phylum Streptophyta; class Magnoliopsida; order Ranunculales; family Papaveraceae; genus Papaver; species Papaver somniferum. The sequence goes on from NC_039359.1 coordinate 42,806,342, forward strand.
TTTTTTTTTGGACGGATGATCTTCTTAATCCTGATAAGCATTTATGTTTTCTTAGATGCTCAAGAAATCTTAATGAAGTGCATGTTTGTTACTGTGTCTTAAAATATTATGTCCATTGTGTTCCTAATTTATCATGTGGGACAGAGTATATGTTTTAGATTGTATTGTACTTTCACTAAGTTATAACGTGTGATATTTATATATCAAAAAAAACCAAAGATATGTTTTAGATTGAAATCCATGAACGAATTTAATATGTTTTTTTTTCCGAAGAAGAGTATATTATGGTTGGGATTGAAATCTTAACTTTATTTTCATTCTTTGTTTCAGGAGAGTACTAACCGAAGAAAATAAAATATTTGGATGATTTTATTGAAATTCATGAACGAATTTAGTATTTCTTATTTTGGCCAATTCCCCCAACCGAAGAGCACTAACAAATATGTTGTTTTCTTTTCCATTGATTCATCGATGGAAAGTAATTGGAATCAAGGTAATCGATAATAAATGACTATACTACCCCTCCTAATTCGTTATTTTCTTTCCTCTTTCAAAAAATCTCCTTTACATCCATTTCTAGGAATTGAATTGCTGTAAAAGATTACCCTGCAATCCAATTCCTAGGATGTTAACAACTTGAAGCGAACACGCTGTTATAAAATAGAAAGCGACGTATACTAATTATACGTTGAAGGCCTTTCAAAAATCACCCATACCATCAGTCTATTGTTATTTCATATTTCATATTTAATATTTAATTTTGACTCCCAATTATAGAAAGTTAGACTTCTTAACGATGTCAAAGTTATAGTATTGGTGGTATGGGTAATTTTTGTTATTACAGAGAGGTGATGATAGAGTAGCGCGGTATAGACTGGTGATGATAGAGTGGTGCAGTTTAGACGACCTCCTTTAAGGTTTACCATGGAAATGGAAGGGGAGATAGGCACCTCTATACATGCCTAAACAGTTTCTACTATTCTGTTCGTTGAGAGAAGAGGTACTTGGTAATGATGCGAAGCAGCATGATTTTATTGATAAAATCATCTAAATATTTCTTATTTCTTGCTCAGTTTATCTTAATGATGAAAATAAAACTACTAAATATTAATTGTTCTTGAAATTGAAACTTAACAAAGGGAAACAGTTTAGACTATGCCCGAATGAAATATCTGTCAGAGAGACATGTCTGGAGACCATTATGTGCATTCCATTTTCCCAACCCAAAATAAGCCATCCTTCTCCACGTATTCATTTAAGAATATAACAGAAGGGTATATGAACTCCTTATCATGTGATTCATAAATTGAATGGAGTAGGAGCAACTTCCATGATCTTAGCCTCCTAAATAACCAACAACCGATCGATTATCGCATTTGATCATAGCTATTGGATGAGGGGGGTTCAGTTAGTGACTGCAATGATAAATGATGAAACGAATTAACGTGATGGAACATCCTTCTGATTCCCCCTTCATTATTATTTTTAATATAGTTACGATACTTTTTACCTATATAGAGGAAACAAATCTACACTTTTCATCCAAGAAACCTATCATTCCTTACAAGGACATAGAAGAATACTTTATAGTCAAGACAGAAACCTGTGAGAGGCGGTTTTTCCACAGTTTTTTTTCTCGGTTCATAGAGAACCACTGTTATTTTCATTTCATTGTCTTCGTTGGGACTTATATTTTTTTATTCCTTTTTGGGTAATTTTATTTTTTTCACACCAACTCAGTTATTAACTTATTAATTTTCTTTTGTAAGAAGACAATTATATTTGTTGATTTGTACCCAATTTTATAATGCACATTTAATATTCTTTTATAATGCACATTTAGTATTCTATAAGCAAGAAACATACCCGTGCATCGCACGGGTGACAAACTAGTTAACTTAAAATATAATATGGAAGGGCCGCTCCACTCATTGCCAATTGGTCTTGAGTTGGATGCCCGCAGACTTTAACATGGTATCAGAGTTAGGACCGTACGCGGGGTGTAGGCCAAATTAGTGGCCACCGTGACCTAATGACTGGTCACTCGTATGACCTGTACGTGGGGTGGACCGTGAACGAATGTCACATGCACACCCATGACCCATACGTGCGTAGGTCCACGTGTTAGGCCGAATGACTGGCCTTACACGTGAGGGAGGGTGTGAAAGGACAATAGTCCCACATCCCTAGTTTCCGCATAATTAACTTAAAATATAATATGGAAGGGCCGCTCCACTCATTGTCAATTGGTCTTGAGTTGGATGCCCGCAGACTTTAACAAAGGGAGATGCTTCAAATGTAACCAAAGCTTTTACGGAGGATGCAAGTGAAATATCGTGGAAGCAAAATCTTTGATTCTCAGGATTAAAGTAGAAGCTGAGACCTTTCAGGATGTTAAGTTTATTTTTATTCCTAAATGTGTCAATATTTTAGCACATAAAATTTTTCGATTTGCAAGGCGCGATTCTGTAATGGGCGGGTGGGAGTATGATTCTCCACCTATATACATCTCTTCAAACTTTAATTTAATGAGGTAGTCTCAATAAAGCTTAGGGCTCTTCGAGCCCTTTATCCTTTAAAAAAAGATTGGGCAAACACAAAATTTAAAGTGTAATTAATTGTTTGGCCCTTTCCCCACTCTTTCTTACTCTTATGGTCTTGGGCTTGAAGCTCATTTGATTCTTTTTAACCCACTTTATTGAAATGACTCCTAAAAAATAAGGAGGGTCATATGAATAAAGATGTTAAATGATGTCAAACTCTATTTTTTAAGGGTATAATTGACAAACCAACTTCAATATAACATATCTCACAACTCATAGGTAGGAATTTGACAAATCTTATATATTTAGAAAGGTTTTTGAAAGACCAATCCACCGAGCGTAAATACAAATATTAAGTTATTCGTATTTTTAGAAATTTTATTTATGAAATAACAAGGGCCACCTGGGGCTTTTATTAAACAAAGGTTTTCTTAAGAACGCACGATTGGGGGATACTTAAACTAATTGAGAGATACAAATTACTTCCCCCAACTAATAGTGTTTACTAAGGGGTGTTTTTGGGAAGCAAAAATAATAAGATATCCTTTCCTCAAAATACAAATCAAAAAATATCCCCCGTTTCCATCTTCACTTATTATTAATCTCTTTTAGGGTTAGGGATTTGAACCTAAATATTCCACATTCCCTTTCAAATTCTAAATTTTCCCCACTCCCTTTCAAATTCTCTTCTCCTTCTCTCCTGGCTCCTCACTTTGAAACAATTTTTTTTCACATTCGGAAGTGATGAAGACCATGCCGGAAGTGATGAAGACCATTCAGAAGTAATGAAGACCATGCCGGTAGTGATGAAGACCATGTCGGAAATAATTTTTTTTGCATCGCCGGAAGTGACGAAGACCATGCCGGAAGTGACGAAGACCATGCCGGAAAATGATGTCGGCATGCTCGGTAGAAATCTATCAATGCCGGTACTCAAGTGAAAAAAATTCAATTTTCTGGATACTTTATATCATGTGCCGGCAAAGAAATTTAAGCAACATACTATGCCGGAGAATTAACTAACTGTGTCGGCATTGGACTGAATAAAACCAGAAAAATTTCAAAACGAAATAGGTTTTGAATTTCAAAACCAGAAAAAATTTCTAAGAGACGCTACCTCGCACTATGCTAGGGGACGCTGCCCCCTAGACCCCCGGGAGGGGCTACGCCCCCCGGATAATGACAAACATTTATGAAAATTTCCAACAAAGGCCGGCATGGTTTTTTCGATTGAATACAATGCCGGCTTGCCTTTCAAAATGGGGGATATTGTTGGCCTGGCATGGACATAGTATGAATACAATGGCGGAAATGTTGTTGCCGGTATTGTATTCATACTACGTCCATGCCGACACCGAGCTATTTCAGCTGCAACAATGGTGGATTCAAAGAGAAAAATCAAAATTTCAACACATTAGCACCTTTACCTGAGTATTGGGAGTGCTTGTACAATCATCCTCAATTTTTACCAAAAAAAGTTCCCTCTCAATTTTTTTCCCTCCTTCTACTCTCACCTCACTCACCCAAATACAAATAAAAATACACACTAATCATTTATCAAATAATCTTATGAATTTACTAATTATAATTAAGCACTAAACATGATTAGTGAGGAGTAGATTAGGTATTAGGTAAAATACTTAGATAAGGGGTGACCATGATTTAATATTTAAATCCAGTTTTTGTTTTTTACTCTATCCTCCAATTAGTTTTAGTATCCCCCAATCGCGCGTTCTTTCTTAAATGGTTTTTAATTTTTTTTTCTTATTTTTTAGTGTGTAGATATTATCCACAGATTTTTTTAAAGTACAACTATTATTCGTAGTATCTTTTTTATTGTACATATATTATTCACGATTTTTTTTACTACGCAGTTATTGTCCACAGTGTTTTTCCAGTGTGCAGATATTATCCACAATGTTAATTAACCTTTCATAATTATTTATATGCTATAGTATGTACATTAAATAAGTTTAGAAAACCATTTTTTAAAGATGAACAAACACATTAACATGAAGTTGGGCAGAAAATATCCACAACTACGTGCAGGAAATATGCACAACTAGAATCTGTGCAGGAAATATTCACAATTGTTTCAGGGTCATGAGAATAATTCGCATAATTATTTCTATGATCCTAGGCCAAGAGTGTAAGACCCATGTTTTCTAGGGTCATAAGAATAATTACACAAAATTGGTTAAAAAGACCAAAATCAACAATTCCTGGGTGGAAAGAACATTTAGATTTTGATACTGTTTAAATGGACAAAAATGTGAAAATAGCCTGGATGTAAACAGTTTCATCCTACCCATTTTCAAATACTTTTCTTATTTTTAATTTACATCAGGATGCATCCAGTTTCATCCTTACTATTTTTTAAGTTTAAGTCAGGATGAATCCAGTTTCATCCTTACTATTTTTTTAGTGTCCATTTCACCGATACTAATATTTACTCGTCCATTTGAACCATTTTTTTTAAAAATATTTGGACAAATTATCCATTTTTCGGAATAATTAATCCTAAAGTAGGAACCTTAAATACAAGCCTAGGATAATTATGGAAAAAAATTACTCTCTCTGTATTTCTTAATCTTTATACAAAACCGTGTTGTGACATTTAAACTAGGACGGAGGGAGTACGAACCGTCCACATCAACGATGTAACCTTGTAGTTTTTTTTTGAAGCAGGTATAATTGTTATTAGTTGGCTAACATACTGCAGACAGTAATCACAAAATTTTTTTCTTCCTAAAATTCCAAAACCTTAGTTCAATGCTTTATGGTCTCTATGTTCAAGGATCATCACATTTTCTTCACGATCTGTTTTGTCTTTTTATTTTGTTCTTTTTGAAGCATAAATCGGGTGTTGTACTATATACATAATACATCGTTATATCCTTGTCCTATTATATTTGCTACTTCTCCGGACAAGAAACCGCCACTCATGCGCCTTTTAGAGTAAATAAGATGTGGTTAAGTTAAGGGATCCTTGTTGTAAGTAATGACTCATATTTTTTTTCCATATCATATTAAAATTTTCTACCTTGATTTTACGTTGGATGAGTTAATTAAGGAAAATGTAAAGTTCAAGCTTGGAGAAGTACTTATATATTTTGCATATAGAGTTTTTAGTCTTTAGTTAGAAATTTCACTTTTTAGGTAGAACTTTTGAAATTTTTATACATAGTGTTGCATAACCTCTAACTTTTAGAGATTTTAGAGTTACATAGTATACATGTTGCTAAGTTTACATATGGAGTTATTACTGAATAACTGAATTTAATAGTCATAAAAAACTTATTTTGAGGAGCTTAATCGTTGAGAGGGTATCTGTGAAGAACCTAACCATGCGGTAGCGAATTAGGTGCAGATTGAATGTATTTTAGAAAGTTGGGCAATCTTTAGTGGAGTATCTGACTTTACTGAATAACCCTTGAAGATTGAAGACTGGAGATCAGACGAAGACATTTGGAGAACTTTATCAACAAAGAGGTATGTGAAGCCTGAATCATCATATTTACTCACCAACTATTTTTTCTTTCAAGTTGATCATTTGGGAATTTTCCAAGCAATAATGTTAGAGCATTGGTTGGTCGAACTCACAAGTGTTTCTATCTCAATCTTGTTATCATATTTAGTTGTCAAAACTATATATTTATTTCTAGTCTACATTTAGTTAAGTCTCGGATTAGGATAGAAGTGTGTAGTTGAGTATCAGATATCATTGCGTTCTACCATTTGATGGCGAAGATCAACAAGAGCTCTGGAGAACTTCTTCAACAAAAGGTAAGTGAAGACTGAACCACTTATTTCTCAGATTTTTACCTTTATATCTATGAGACATTGTCGCATGACTAAGTTAGACAATATATGCATAACAGAAATTTTTAGTCACGTTTATCTTGAATATCGTTCTCGAAATATGTTAAGCTTAAGAATTTTTTTTCATACTTGATGAATTTGGTTAAGAAAAATTTATTATTTATGACCTAATTATGATTAAAGAATTAATCATTTAAAAATAGCTTGGAACAATGATATGTGTCATTGATGTTATTCGGGAATGTTTCACATTGATTATTAAATAGATATAGAACTACTGTAAATCTGGATATATGACTAGATGCATACCAGTTCACATACTGGGAGAAATTTTATAAGTCCAGAGCCACAATACATGTACCCAGTACACGTAGCGGCATAGCTATAGTTCGGCAGCGACTTTTTGGCACGCATACCCGGTATCCATACCATAAAATGTTTGTGGACTCGTGAATCAGGAAGGTACACATACCTAGTATGCAAACCGAAAAAGGTATGTTGGTTTCAAAATCGATAAGGTACGAATACCCAGTACCAAACTATAAAAGATCTGTGAGTTCCTGATACACATACCATGAAAAAAATATTCACGAACAGGTATAATACACGTACCAGGTACACGTACTTACCCTGTCGAATATTTTTAGATGCATCAGAATTATTTCTATGAGATAATCGGCATTTGAATAACTCTCTAAAAACACTATCTAGACATGATTGATCACATTGTAACTCAAGATTAAATTCTTAAAGTGATATATGAAAATGATTAAGCTTATCGTTCAATTGGCTAGTTTCGGCAAACCTTCCATGAATAAGTCATTGTACACGGTTAGTTATGGTTAATCCTAACTAGAGTGTATATTTTGCTATGTTAATCTCAAGTCAAGTTTTTTTAATATAACGATCATTATTGATTGCTTGATTCCAAAGTTACCTTAGCTTGAATCTAAAGCAACCTTGATCTTGAAAGTCTATATAAGGAGAACCTTAAACAACTGGGATCATTGAATCCATGACATTATTCTTGTGTGTCCTAGCTGTCAACTAGAGTCATCCTATACTTCAAATCCTTCTAGGGTTTAACGACTAAAAATATTTCACCTAGGGATTCGTGAACCCAGGTCCAACTATCGTTATCTTGACAGTTCGTGTATCCTAATCTTGTTTTGAATGTCGATCCTTGCTCCAACAAACAAGATAGATAGAAATCACAAATTTTCTTCGTCTCAGACTTTGTGATCTTCACAACCTGTGAGGTGAATAATAATCTAGGCTGCTCTTCGGGAGTCTGAAAAAGTGGGGGTCTAACAGCCACACCCAATATTTTGTTCGGCAATCTGAATAAACAAACTCCAATATACTTTCAAGAGAATCAACTAGACAGTCGGACTCAATCTAGAGAAAAGTATATCAAAGAGTTTATATCTCAATTCCTCAATTCAATCTGCAATCAAAAAATAGGAATTTGCGATCCCGATTGAATATGAGAAATAACTTGAATGGTACCAAAGACCAATGTTCAAGTGTCAATCAATTTACATCAACAACCGAAGGTTGGATTGTCTAATTGATTGATCTTAACGCATAACCTGTGATATTTCTATTATATAACAAAATATAATACGGAAAATAAAAACACAGACACCAGAACTTTGTTAACGAGGAAAACCGCAAATGCATAAAAACCTCGGGACCTAGTCCATCTTTGGACACCACACTATATTAAGCCGCTACAGACACTAGCCTACTACCAATGAACTTCAGACTGGAATGTATTTGAGCCCTAATCAATCTCACACTGATCAAGGTACATTTGCGCTCCTTACGTCTATGAACCCCAGCAGGATTCTACGCACTTGATTCCCTTAGCTGATCTCACCCACAACCAAGAGTTGCAACGACCCAAAGTCGAAGACTCGATAAACAAATCTGTCTCACACAAAAAAGTCTATTGGAATAGATAAATCTGTCTCCCACAGAAATACCTACGAGTTTTGTTCCGACTTTTGATAAATCAAGGTGCAGATGAACCAATTGATAAACTGAACTTATATTTCCGAAGAACAACCTAGTATTATCAATCACCTCACAATAATATTAATCGTATGGTAGCGAAACAGGATATTGTGGAATCACAAACGATGAGACGAAGATATTTGTGATTACTTTTTATCTTGCATGCCGGAGATCAATCTCGAGCAAATCTTAGAGAAGATATTACTCAATACGATAGAACATGGCAAGATCAGAACACGCAGCTACAGAGTAAATAGTTGGGTATGGCTTCACAATCCCAATAAAGTCTTCAAGTCGTTAACCTACAGGGTTTCCTTAAAAACCTAAGGTTAAAGGAGAATCGACGCTAGTCGCAACTAGTATCACACATGAGGTGTGGGGACTAGTTTTCCCAGTTGCTAGAGTTATCCCTTATATAGTTTTCAAATCAGGGTTTGCAATCGAAGTTACCTTGGTAACAAAGCATTCAATATTCACCGTTAGATGAAAACCTGATTATATTCAAGCTAATATCTTTCAACCGTTAGATCGAACTTAGATTGTTATACACAAATGAAATGTACCTTCGTTTAGGTTTAAGTAACCATACCTAAACGTGTACACCATGTTGTCTCAACAGTAGTTAACCGAGGTTAGCTATATGAACACTCTCATATCAACCTTATTCATCTTAACCACAACTAGTTCGAATGACTCGAATCAATTCATGAACATTTTATCCACGGTTTTCAAAGAATGCATTCCTTAATATATAAATGTATTAGTTCATGAAAAAACAAATTTTAGAACTTTAACCACTCAAATATGCATACGGGTACGCATAGCTAAGTATCCGGTCCGAGTTTGGGTTCGCCGGTATGCGAACAGGTACGCATACCTTAGTACACTTCCAAAACCCAGCATAAATTCCCGGACCTATACCTTATGCAAGTATGCGTACCGGTATGTGTTCTTGGTACCCGGAATTCCACGACCACAAGTACGCATACGGGTATGCATACTATAGTTCCGGTCATATGTCACATACATGCAAGAATGCATACTATGTTCATAATCCAATAGTTCTAAACTCTTATTTCAATCATTGAAACTTTCTTAGAGGATGACAATAGCCGTTTTCACACACTATTTTTGCATACACAACCCAACAAGTTGTTATCTCCTGAGTTACGCATTGTTGATTGCCAGAGCAGTACAACATCTTGGTCTTGTATTAAGTCAGTATGCATAATTCCTAGGATTAGCTATTGATTCTCGCAAGCTTTGTCTCCCTGAATTGATGTTGCAACATGTGAATGGTATGTCTGTATGATGATCTGTGATCGTTTCTTTTCGTGACCAAATTGGTTGTCTATAGTCCGCAACTGAAATCCCATTTTCAGTTGTAAAAAAAAAAATCATGTCAGGATTTTGGACTGGTGTTAGGGATGAAAAATCATCGCATAAATCAATCAGAGAACTTGCACAAGAGCATGCTTCACGTTATGAGTTTCCAGTATACCATGATGTCAATAGCTATAGGGATTATTACCAACCTTTTCAAGGTTCTGGGCCTCCATATACGTACCCTAATTGCTATACACACATGGACCAATCACCACAATGGGAAAATGACCAATCTTGTACTCCCCTTGAACAACTTAATATGCTTTTAAAATTGAATCTGATTCACTTACAAAATGAGGCAAGGGGAGAATTTCAAGATGAATTGTTTGCTAGTCCCAATGATATAAATTTTGAAAATAGTGTATCTATTCCTACTCATGCAAATAATATTGAATATGAACCTGATATAGAGGTACATGAATGGAATATAAACACCATGGTTTTGAATGAGACATTACATCCTTGTTATGATGATGATGATGATGTGTTAGAGGAGCATGTTTTTTCTAAAAATGTTCTTATGGAATCTTATGTTTCTAAGACTTTAGACTTTGTTGTTGCTTCTTCTGACTTTCTTATTCATAACAATGAATTTTTGGATAATGTGACTACTGATTTGGGGCATGTACAATTGTTCAGTGAAGGAGAGCATAACACACAACTAGTATCTAACTTAGGGAAGGTTGATTTTTCTGTTCACACCAATGATCATATGCGTGAAAATAACCTTGACGTGTCTAGTTCCCTTCCTAGGTCAAAATGTGTTGTGTCTTATGATTTTCTTATGCATGAGATTGAGACTTTGAATAATCATTATTCAGAATTTGGGCTTGTTGATTTATTCTATGAGTATGAGCATGCTGCAACTCTTGTAGGTGACTTAGGGGATGTTGATGTGAGCAACATAGATGTGATGAATTTCCTTCCTAAGTTACAAACTGATGGTCTTGCATCCAACCTAGATTTGGTTTGTAACAAAATTGTAAAACCGCTTCTCAAGTTCTTTTGGACCATTTTGCATCTAAATATAACATCTTTAAGGAGCCACAGTTGGAATGTGTGTCACTGCCCGTTCCTAACATAGTTCACTTTTAACTAGACCTTGTGCATGATGCACTCTTGAAGTTGCGACATTTTGTGTCCAAAAGCATATATGTAGAAAATCTCTGGTTTGGGGGTAACTCGTGTACATCTGCAGTTGCACTCTCATGTTGTACATGTGTAAGACTGTCGATATCTTTGTATATCTTCTTTTGGGTTGATCCTCAACTCTTTAGGCTGTATATTTATGGTGAATCATACGTGTATATAATTCAGTAGGTAATTTTTCTATCTTGAGTCAGTTGAATCTTATTTTTATTTTGTATGTAAATGTGCTAATCCATTGTAATCTCAGCTGAAAAATGTTGGATTCTAGCCGCGAATAATGGAGTTCAGTACTTTTTTTCGTCAAATCTAGTAATCTCATTCCTTTTCTCTACTCAGCATAGTTATAATGGTATGTTGTAGTATAATTTTGTTCATCTTTTGAAACATCGAGGACAATGTTTAGTTTAGGTTTGGGGGTGAAGAATAGATACCTTGATTGTCACTGTGCTATAGTTTGAAACTGAACTCTGACACATAAAAAAAATGAAAAAAAGAAAGAATAATGAAGCTCATTTACCTTGATTTGTGATACCTGTGCATGTATGATATCTTAGGGTTCTTAGTCTAGATGATGAGGAACCCCTGATTCTAGCACAATTCACATGTGATACAAAAAATTTGCACATGCACAATCTACCAAGCGTGTATAGCGTCGATGTTTCATAGGTTAAGTAGGTTGCCAATCATCCAGAATAATGAATGAGACTTGACTAACTTGTTCTTTGGTTGGTTGGGATAGAAGTTGGAGGATACATTAAGAAAAGCAACCATTGAATTTGACTGGGTGCATCGAAAAGGACTGCCTCTTGCTAAAAGTGTCATGTAATCTATTTTTTCTGTTTTTGTGTAAAGTTTGTTGTGTTAGTTTGTATCTGTATCTCTCATTGTACCAAAATCAGTTGAAAAAAAAAGAATATGAAAAAAAAAAGAAAAAAAGGATGAATTGTTATTTGTTGTTTGTTTCAAATAGTCTCTTTTTAATTATGTTCTCAAGCCAGAAACTTAATGTAATTAGGCAGTCAATGTTTTTTTGTACATATGAATGTGAATAGTTTTGTAATAAAGCAAGGGAGGGTGCAGTCGTCGATGTATAACTCGGGTAAACTGAAATATCACCAATTCTGAAGGTGAACATTCACAATTCTCGTAAAGCCGAACAGCTAGCTTGGCTTTGAATTCAGTTCTTAGCCTAAAAAACTATTTCTTAGTAATTGGCAGTCATGACTTCTTACAGTAAACCATTCTCTATGCATGTCTAAGGTGATACACTTTACACCCTTATCACATGTATTTAGTTGTTTCAGTGCTAGAATTGTCCCTTTGAAAGATAGATTGACATATCCAATTGTTGTGAGCTAAAACTGAATGCAGGTATCACTTTCATGGAATCTGAGCTTATATTTTGTCCTAGAACTTGTGGGTTTATTTTGATCAGCGACAGTGGTGTAGGTAGGAATTTTCTTTTAGTTTTTTGTTTTCCTCGAGGTCGAGCAAAATTCAGGTTTGAGGGTGTGATCGGTGCCTAATAATGCATATTTTTATATCATTTTGTTATATTTTTATCACATCTCAAGTGCTTTAATGTCACATTTTAAGTGAAATTGTGCATTTTGCATCTCGAGGCCTCAATAATCGTTTTATTGTAAATATTGATTATCTATGTTTGTTTTGTAGGAGAAAAGTAGAGAAAGAACGCTGGAAAGAATTCTGGAGAAGTGGCAGGTCAGTACACCAAGGGATGAAGTTCTTTGTGTGCAAGCTTGAAGCGCTGCCAATGTACACAGTGGCGTATCGGTTTCAGGGGTTATGGTTCAAGCTAAAGACTCTCTAAAGCCGGCACGTCAAAATGAGCATGCCAAATGGTTAGCAATTCACGTTTGGAAATTATAAGGAAAGGTCCAGGAGGAAACCAAGACCAAGGTCCATTCTTGTATACCAAAGCAATGTATTCGTGCTTTACACCATAACCTATTACCTTTATCAAACTCATTTCCTCCACGAGAACAAGTTCCTTTCTCTGTGTTGTTCTCTCCCAAGAATTCACTCAGACCAATCTTTTTTTTGTCCCCATTTTGCTCGGCATGTCAAATCCCTCTGTAAATGTCTTCTCTCAATTGTTTATCATACTTTTTCTACCACAGTTTTGTATCCATATCGCACCTAGCCCTAGATTATGAACTGTACAACAATAGGGAGGCTTTGGTGAACAAAAGAAACAGGGTTTGTCTAATCTAAGGTCTAAAATCTGAATCAATTTTTTGAGACATGAAGACAAATTCATGCGGCGTCGCAGAATGGATGTGTATTTTGAAGTCTGCATCAGTGGTGAGTGAAAAGAAATCAAATCCCTAAATTTCTTCTTGTGCATCTATTGATTATTGGGATTTGGATATTGGGATAACTCTTGTATAAATAAGGAGGAGTTTACATGTTGAAACGAAGCCCGGAGTAGCCGGTGCAATTTGTAGTAGTGATATTTAGGTTTTAATTTCAATCTTCTTATGTTCTAAAAATCTCTGCTAGGGCAGAGATGAAACCCCTTTAATAAATAGAAATACTTTATTTGATTTTACTTTGTTCTCCATGGAATTTTACTGAAAGCATGATCTAATCTCTGAAAAACATCAAAGTACTTTCACCTTGTATGTCATGCATCCATGGTAGTTAGAGTAATTCTTTGTATGTTTTTAAGCACTATGTAAACTGATTTAGCTCAATTTGTGATTATCTATGCCTTAAAAATATAGGTAATGCTAGGAATTGACATATTTTGCTGAGGTTAAATTATCTATTTGTTAGTGATTATATCACATCTTCAAGGTAGTTTGAAGCTAGAACTTCTATAGCTCCTTGATTGAAGGGAGAGCTAGTATATCAAATTAGGGATTTATATGCGTTTAGGAGGTGGATTTGAAGCCCTAGTTTACCCTTTATTGTTCTGTAATCTTATTTCCTTTGTATAATCATCCATCACTTTGTTGTGTCGACGCAAACAAAACCCCTTTTTGCTACTTCTCGTTTGAATCAATATAGAAAGACCTTAGAATCAACTCTACATCTCCCTGGTCTCTGTGGGATCGACCTGTATTTGCTCTGTCTACTATAAACGTTGTGTACTTGCAGTTTAATATTGTAGGCATCTTTCTTATCCTACCACCTCCTCCATGTCAAGACTCACAATCTCTTGAGATCTTGAAAATTTCTCCATATAAGTTTTTTGTTAGGGATGAAATAACACAATATAGAATATATATATATATATACATGTTTGTAAACAGGAGAAGGAATATCTTGTTATGAAAACCCTATGAACTCATATGAAGGGGACACGTACGTTCGTGGACCAGTCACAGAAGAGGAAAGGATTTAGAAAAAATCCAACGAGAGAAAACACAATACTTGTTAACATGGCTGAATAATTTAGAAAAGCTTCTCTTCAAATTAGAGCACGAGATACGATCAGCAGGATCGAATGACTCATATTATTAACATAAAGACGCATAAAAACTGTAGCGCCCCCAAAGCTAGTAGCTGACTAATCCAAGAGATTAGCTAAAATAAAGAGGCACTAAGAATTTAAATCATTTACTTGAACATTCAATTAACGAATCTGCTACAAAACTTAACCCAAAACTAGACCCGCTCAGAAATATATGTACAAGAACTCCTCTCAAATGATACATATACAATAGTCATTTGGTTTTCAAATATAATATGCAACATAATAAACATAGCCGAAGTAATCTAACAAACGGACTAAATCCTCGAAGATTTCGATGCGCAACTCTGATCTGTCTATGAAATTGAAAGTGGGAATGGGTGAGCATAACATCCCTAAAAGGGGTGCCCAGTATGAATAATATTTAACTTTGAAGTAATCATAAGCAAAAGTTGGAAAACAATACATGTTTTCCCAAACATTAAAAAGTGACTAAGTCACTGAAATAAACAAACATGTATATGGACAAACTCCTTCTTCAAACAACGTATAATATTGATGCCACATCCACACCGAATAATAATATTGATGCCAATTCCACACCGAATAAACATAAAGTAGGTATAACCGCGAAGGAGCGTATCCTATATACCATAAGTGGAAATTCTTATTTCCCATAACAACTCATATTGACAAACAAACAATACAAGTCTTTTCCAAATCGTGGAAAGATTCAAAGAATCAACAACAATCATAATGCAAACTAAACAATGTATGGAATACACAAACGGACAATGCATGAGTTTGGAAACATAAACTTTTGTAAAAGAAACAATAATGATTACAAAAGAGTTAAATGTATTCCCACCACTTTTGATGACATTCCACGCTTACCTCGAGATCCACGATCCACTGGTTCATCCGTTGAATCGATCGTTGTTAATATAGACTAACTGTTAATCACACAAGAACTCTAAGAATCTAGCCAAAAGGCTCACACAAGGCTCATAAAATAATTTATACAAATTCAGTTATAAGCTAAGTGAACTATCTAATGGTTCTAAGTCCATTATGGTATCTCATTCTCTACCTAAGAGTTTACTAATCCAATTAGGTTGATTTTATAGTCCATAACTAAGTCTTATGAATATATACAACTTTGTAGAAGGAACCTAAAGCTAATTCAGACCATATGGGTCTAGAATATCAAACTAAGAATACATGGTACTAAGACCAAGTCCACTAAACAAGCCCATCAGGCTAAGGTCCAGTCCATCAGAGTCAACTAACGGTCACTAACTGTCAAACTAACAGTCACAGGTCAACTAACAGTCAATGTCTAAGTTCGGTCAAAGGTCAAGTCTAGTCAATACTCAAGTCAATTCTAAGGTCAAGATTGAGTTAACTCAATCACTAAGACTTATCGAGGTTAGACATACTAAGGTCACTTCACATCCTAATACACCATTAAGGTGGAACACCACAACATAAACCAAAACTCTAAAACATGTTCTTCGGTACCATTTCAATTTCAATTCAATTAGACTAAACAAATTACAAATTAAAATTACAATTACAATCAAAACTACCTGCAATTGCAGCTTTTCCAAGCTTTCACAGGAACACTATCTACAACTTTATAATTACCATCAAACTAAGCTTAACCTCAGCTTCATCACTCTCTCTTTATTTTATAACCAATCCATGAACTGAAACATCATAACCACTACCAATTCAGCTTAGCTCGATCACTAAAACACACTTTAGTTCCACCAACATAGCGATACCCATCCACAGTTGTAACCTCAGATTCAAATAATAACTGCAATCACTCAAAACATTTCTGTAACCTCCCCACATCACAATTAAACTGACATCCACAAATAATAATCAATTATTCATTTCAACTCCACTAAACCTCAGAGCTACATCAAAAAAACTCCATATTCTCTTGTTTTCAAACTCAGTTACACTGTTAGAGAACCGCTCGGTCGAACTCGCATGCGTTGCTATCTCAAGCATGTTTGTCAAGTTTAGTTGTCAAAACTATATGTCTTGATTTCTAGACTACTTATAGCTAAGTCTCGGTTTAGGAAAGATTAGTGTAGTTGAGCTCCAGACTCCATGGCGATCATCTTACGAAGACGAAGAACTACTCGAGGAACCAGTGGAACTTCATACGACTAAAAGGTATGTGGAGAGTTGAAATTATCTATCACTCAAAAGTCTATCTCTTTATCTCTTACTCTTGAGACAAAGTCGTATAAGTATGTTAGTTTTCATACATACACATTTGTTATTTCGAGCCGAGTTTACTCGCCTATCTTTTTCTCGAAATACGTGTTGGTAAGCTTTCGCTTTAACCACTTTTCATCTTTATCCGTGAGAAAAGTCATGATGACATTTCAATCTTGAAAATATCTTTGATGATGATAGTCGTGAATAACGATTGTTACAACATTATAGAAGAATGTTTCGATGATTGAAATGTAGAGTTGAGATTATGTAACCAACTATGGATATAAGCATATATAGTGTGTTCGCACATTAATGTGTAAGTCCATGTGCCGAAAACTAATAGTGTGCACTTGTGCATGCGACATTGGTAAAGGAAACAGGTTGGGTACACGTACCCGTACGCGTACTGGCGGAAGTTTTCTAACCGAAAATTTCTGTTGGAGTTTGTAGTTTACAAACTAGAAAACCAGTTACCTTAGGTACGCGTACCCGTACGCGTAGTCACGGAAGTTTTCAAACCGAAAATTTCTGCTGAGTTTCCAAACTCAAATACGGTAGCTAAGGTATACGTACCCGTATGCGTACTCAAGCTGGTTATTTCTCAAATCGGAAGTTCACGAAATTAAAACAATAAATCAATAAGGAATGCAATCTTTGCAAACGTGGCTATATTGTTCATGAATTGATTTAAGTGAATCAAACCGATTTTGTTTCAATTGTGTCTATGAATAAAGACCTTAGCAATTGAACAACTTTATCAACTAGTTCATATGAGTCATCTGAACTAGTCATGATAAAGATGAATATGGTTGATATGAAAGTACTCATATGGATATCCTCGGTTAACTATTTTTGAACTAACCAAGTGTACACGTTTAGGTACGGTAACTCAAACCTAAATGAAACATATTTCATTTGTGTATGACAAGCTAAGTTTCGATCTAATGGTTGAAATATATTAGCTTGGAGAAATCAGGTTTTTCATCTAACGGTGAATATTGAATACTTTCTTACCAAGGTAACTTAGATTGCAAACCCTGATTTGAAAACTATATAAATGAGATATCTAGCAACTGGAAAAACTAATCCCCACACCTCCTGTGTGATACTAGTTAGTTTTCTGGAGTCGATTCTCCTTTAACCTTAGGTTTCTTCCCGAGACCCTCTAGGTTAACGACTGAAAGACTTCATTGGGATTGTGAAGCTAGACGAAACTACTTCTCTTGTAGTTGAGCGATCTGATCTTGTCATTTTCTATCGTACGAGTTCAATTGAATAATTGACTTAATATTATATCTCCGATAGGGCAAGATAAAAAGAAATCACAAACATCTTCGTCTCGTCGTTTGTGATTAAGCAACATCTTGTTTCGCTACCATACGATTAAGATTGTTGTGAGGAGATTGATAATACTGGGATGTTCTTCGGGAATATAAGTCCAGATTATCATTTGGTTCCTGTTCACATGGATTTATCAAAATATGGAACAAAATCTCTTGGGTATTTCTGTGGGAGACAGATTTATTCAATCCTATATACTTTTCTGTGTGAGACAGATTTGTCTATCAAGTCTTCGACTTTGGGTCGTATCAACTCTTGGTTGTGGGTGAGATCAACTAAGGGAATCAAGTGCGTAGTATCCTGCTGGGATCAGAGACGTAAGGAGCGCAACTGTACCTTGAATCAGTGTGAGATTGATTAGGGTTCGACTACACTCCAGACCGAAGTTTGTTTGTAGTAGGCTAGTGTCTGTAGCGGCTTAATACAGTGTGGTGTTCAATATGGACTAGGTCCCCGGGTTTTTCTGCATTTGCGGTTTCCTCGTTAAAAAAATTTCCGGTGTCTGTGTTATTTCTATTCCACATTATATTTTTTTATATAATTGAAATATCACAGGTTGTGCGTTAAGATCAATCAATTAGAATATCCAACCTTTGGTTGTTAATTTAAATTGATTGACACTTGGATATTGGTCTTTGGTACCATCCAAGTAATTATGCTTGTATTTGATAAAGACTCGCATATTTCTATTTGCTTGAGTAATGATCAAATTAAATGAGAGATATATTAACTCCTCGATATACTTTTCTCTATATTGAGTCTGACTGTCCAGTTGATTCTCTAGAAAGTATATTGGAGTTAGTCCATACAGATTTCTAATCGAGATATTGGGTGTGGTTGTTATACCCCCACATTTTCAATCGGTGTCAGAGCAGGAAAACACGTTAAAGACCT
Source organism: Papaver somniferum (assembly GCF_003573695.1). Taxonomy (NCBI): domain Eukaryota; kingdom Viridiplantae; phylum Streptophyta; class Magnoliopsida; order Ranunculales; family Papaveraceae; genus Papaver; species Papaver somniferum. Next base: position 42,825,173 of record NC_039359.1, read on the forward strand.
CAAAATTCTGTGTTTGTAGCGATCTGACTCTATGGACAATAGTGATAACCTTAACGTCACAAAACCAGATCAGAATTCTTCTGATACTATTCAAAGTACTAAAACCTCTGAGAATTCTCTCATATCTTCCCCTCTGTCAAAAACTGTTGTAGACTAGGAAAATCGCCTAGATGAACAACTGGATGAACTTTCAGATGAAAATAAATTTGACGAGGGACCAAGTATTGATGAGGAAGTATCGCAATATATCATACTCTTTGATGATATCATAGATGAAAAAGGATCATCTGCCTACCCGGCAGAATACTTGTTTCCTCTCTGTCGTGAAAACAGGAAACTAAAAATACTCTTAAAGGATATGATAGTGGTTATACACTGATACAATCCATCCTCAAACACCGTGATGAAGAAATCATGTCAAAGGACGCTGAATGTGAAAAACTTCAGAAGAGTATCTATGAGTTGAAAGAAAAACTTGCAGAATCTAAGGCAATGTGTGTCTCTCAACTGAAAGAGGCTAATGACAAAGAACAACTCTTTCGCATCAAAGAGAAGCAACTGAAGGATGATCTTTCTAGAGCAGTCAACAAGGTAAAGTCTCTAGAAGAGAATCTGAAAAGGTTCAATAGTAGCTTTACAAAATTATCTTCCATGTTAGGATCATGTAAAGAACATCGTGATACACGTGGTCTAGGCTATAAAGGAATAGACGCTCCAAGCACTGGAAAGATAAACTTTATCCTTGCTAATGAAAATTCACTATGTGAAAAATCATCTACTATAACCGGTGATGTTGTAAACAAAGATTGCCATCCTTCAAAGAAAAAGTCATAGGAGAACCGTCAAAACCTTTAACTGCTACTACTGTGGATACAGAGGTCATGATGAACGGAAATGTCGCTTTCGGATAGGGAATGAAAAACTTCATAACATTCTCATATGGATGTCAAAAGAAGTAATCAAACCTGTTTCTCTTCATACTGGGAACGTCATCGTCTCAAATCCTGAAAAGCACAGTGACAATTCTTCTATTAGTTGTAAGTATGATTCAAATTTCTTCTACAATCGTAGGGAAAAGAAACACATATGGACAACTAAGTCGGTTGATGTTCCAGTAAAGGCAAAAAGACGTCAAAGTAAGAAGGATATTTTAATAAAGGAGGTAATATCATTTATTGGCAAGGATCACACTGTGTGAAAAGTATCGGGTTCTGATTACATTCATATCAACAATTATGCTACCGCTTTAAAGACTGATATAAATAATCTCAAGCGGAAAATCAAAAAATTAAGGAAGAAGTAATTTTCAGGTATGACTTATCCTTATCATAATAATTCTTTTGAAAATATTCCCGCTACTTATCCTTGTACCTCAGAGAAGGAAAACGATGATGAGCTACTCGCTCATTCAACAACGTAATCATTTTGTAAACTGTGCGTTCTCATTCCAACCTTAAGAGAATGCACATTGAGTTCAAGATATAACCCATATTGATAAAAAAATGGTTGTTGTATTACTCGTTTGTAATTCGTTTTCTGTGGCTTGTTAGAACCACTGTTTTTTTCAATGCTCCTTCCATGTCTTAAAAATCTCTTGGCGAAGTCTTTTGACATAAGGTTCCCTTGCTCATACAGTTTAGAACCTGTTTCCTAACCGTGATCATTTGCATACCTGTCCATTACCGACATTAACCCTAAGGTTTGTCTATATGTATCTCATACATATATATATATCATGAAATTTTTTCTTGGTATATACTAGTTCGGTAACGGAAACAGTCTCCTGAGGATTAAAGGTGCAAACAATGGAAGGATGCAAGAAGGAAGTTGAGATTGAAAGAGATGTTATTGCTGGGTTTTATGAGAATCCTGTTCTTATAAACTGCTACCAGGCAATAGATCATGTAAACAATCAACCAGTTCAAATGTCTCAACAACTGGTTGGAAATCTTCTTCAAGATTTTCAAGTTCTACGTTAACAATTCGTGATCGCTAAAAGAAATCTCGAGTTCGTGAGGATCAAGTTGAAGGAATCCAATGAGGAACTTGTCTCTGTTCGAGATCTTTTAGATCGACTTGATTAGAAGATCTTAATGTCTAGTAAAACTTCTTAAGAGAATTTTATTCTTGTTTTTGTTTAAGAAGGATAACTAGGGTTTGGAATAGCCATTATTGTGAGTACACATAGCTATGTCCAACATTTTCATCTTCATGTTTTTAGATTTATTTGTTTAAATTATAAAGTTGGTTTCGGAGATGATTTTTGCAGTATTAATCTTTATGATTTTATATATTGCAATATGTTGTGGTAAATGTGTGTTTGCATCCGTGAACTATTATTGTCCCATACTATGTCAAAAGTTATATCGTTTATATGTCGATATGAAAATATTGATACAAGAATTGATGAACTCTTGACATAACAAAAGTTAAGCCTATATTGTCAATTCTTTGATGGAAGACAGGTTAAAATCTTTTGTGTACAAAGAGTATGTCTATTGTAAGTCGTTATGCAAATAGTGATGAAGATAGAATGAATCTTTGTATATTCCACAGTATTGATCTTTCCCTGATCCATATTTTATGTGTATACTGTGCGGCTCCATAAGTCTTCTTGTGTGAGCATTTCCAACTAAACTAATCATAGATTCGTTTGTGATTTATTTTGGTTGTGTATTCCGATTAAATTAATCATGGGTTCTCTTGTGGTTAGTTTAACTGAGAATTTTTGGATACAAAATCATTTTGTGGTTTTTGGTGTCTAAAGAAATCCTTCTTTTATTGTAAAAGTAAGGTCGCTCTTGTTGTTCTCTTGGGAATGACATCAAATGGGGGAGAGTTCTTTTGAACTTGCGCTTCATTTCCATATCTTTCTGGGGAGTGCGGCTGTGGAATTTTGAGGAGTTATCTTGTATATTTATAAACTCCGTGATCAATGCATTTAGCTTCGGCTATATGATTGCATCTAAACAAGTTGATATGTGCTTTTCATTGGTCTTGAAGTGTCTCCATGAAATTTTTATTAGGATCCCGTTTTTGTACCTTTGCCAATTTTATTGACAAAAAGGAGGAGAATTAATATGTAGTTCACACTACAAATACATATGGTTTTCGGATCATTATGTAAGGGGGAGTGGTTTTCGTGATGAGACGAAGTATTGACTAAGAGGGAGTGATACATATCACCATAGTATTGTTGTCGAAGTTGTGATATAAGAAATTTGATACTGTGTAATAATACTATGACATTGTATAACAATGATCGAGAGCTTTTGTTTTCTCATTGTTATGACTATGGAACTTCAACAACTATGATGCTGAATTGAACATCTATGGAATCATGGGAGTACTTGGAAAAGACGAAGTTTTCAAGTAACATTGAAGCACCAAGGAGATCAAGCATGTGGATGAGAAGCTACAAAGTTTTATTTATTTTGTAATCCATATGTATTGATAGTTTTTCCACTAAAATTGACAAAGAGGGAGATTGTTAGAGCACTGCTCGGTCGAACTCGCATGTGTTGCTATCTTAAGCATGTTTGTCAAGTTTAGCTGTCAAAACTATATGTCTTGATTTCTAGACTACTTATAGCTAAGTCTTGGTTTAGGACAGATTAGTGTAGTTGAGCTCCAGACTTCATGGCGATCATCTTACGAAGATAAAGAACTACTCGAGGAACCAGTGGAACTTCATACGACTATAAGGTATGTGGAGACTTGAACTTATCTATCACTCAAAAGTCTATCTCTCTATCTCCTACTCTTGAGACAAAGTCGTATAAGTATGATAATTTTCATACACATACATTTCCTATTTCGAGCCGAGTTTACTCGCTTATCTTTTTCTCGAAATACGTGTTGATAAACTTCGCTTTAACCAATTTTCATCTTTATCCGTGACGAAAGTCATGATGACGTTTCAATCTTGAAAATAGATTTGATGACGATAGTCGTGAATAACGATTGTTATAACATTATAGAAGAATATTTCAATGATTGAAATGTATAGTTGAGATTATGTAACCAACTATGGATATAAGCATATATAGTGTGTTCGCACATTAGTGTATAAATCCATGTGCCGAAAACTAATTGTGTGAACTTGTGCATGCGACATTGGTAAAGGAGATAGGTTGGGTACGCATACCCGTACGCGTACTGGCCGAAGTTTTCTAATAGAAAATTTCAGCTGGAGTTTGTAGTCTACAAACTGGAAAACCAGTCACTTTAGGT